>NC_060123.1:235935539-236245541 GCF_021461395.2 Schistocerca americana | reverse complement strand
CATGCCTGATTTTGGCATTGTCCGCATAATCTACTCGAGGTTTGTGGAGAGAAGTTTTTCACAAAACGTTGAGTTACAGGAATAATAAACAGACAATACATATACACTTCTCGTAATTAAAGTATTTTGCTTAACTCTTCTCCATAGATCCATAAAATGACGTTAATAACTGGTTCTATTCCCTGGAGCGTTTTCGATATGCAAATTTACTCGTATATTTTTGCAATGCCCCCGCCCCCCTCATGAAATTTCTAGGAATGCATATTTTACATATTTCACTAAATAATCTGAAGTTACAGCAAAAGTATATTTACAGCACAATAACACTGGATTTTCCGGAGATATAGAGCATTTAAGTATTCGAACGCCCTGGAATTCTTACAACAAAAATGATTCTGAATAAAGATATTTCTTGAAATACATTAATCCCAAAGAAGACAAATGATGCTTACACAGAAGGAAATGAAGGCTTTTGAACAAAGTATGTTAATCTTAAAGCAACCATTTATTATTGGTGTCTGATTTTTAAGTGCACATAGTTTTTCTGAATCTTAAATTACGATACGAATTCTTCAATAAAGAAAATGTTTCTATGAGAAATACAGTTATCAGCCACACATATCAATAAAACTTATAAAATTATAGCTTGTAAATGAATTTAAATATTTCATGTATGTATGGCATATATACCAAGTATGTACGAGGCAGAAGCAAAGAAAAGAACAAAATAGTATTTACATTAAGTTTGCTATTACAGCAAGTGGAGCTGTTCCGCCGTGCTTTGTTACAAGCTTTTACTAGTAGACAGTTGAATGGCTATTAATAAATAGAGAAAAACAAGAATTTGTGTTTTGCTCAAGATGGAATTCTCAAATTCATGCACAAAATGACGAGTATAGAGTGAGCTCCATGATGTGAACAAACCACGGCCGCTTACTTTCCTCAAACCTTCTCCAGCTAAGCTGCCGCTCCGTCGCTAGTGATTTCGATGGCAACGAAGCATTGCAGCATTTCTCACTGTAGTTCCAAACGACCGACGTTACTCATATTTATGCAACCACTTCAAAGGAAATGTTTTTATATGCGTCAGCTGCGCACGTCAATTTGTGGAAGCAGGTGCGTGCGTCAGTAGCTTTGAGCGAACGGCGCTCGTTTAATGTATCTCAGAGAGACAGGCAAAATATCGGAACTCAGTGGGTTCTAGAGACAGGTACCCTGAAAGAAATATTTGTACAGTACTTCCTCCGTGCCAGAATACACGTCGTTTGTATATTAGTTGTACAAAAGGAAGCTTTAATTGTGAAAAGAGTAAGAAACTTACAGAATTGTTTAATATAACGCTGAATACAGTATATGTTCAACTTTTATTCCCTGCTGTCGCTGTTAGTACCCGATGATCCCACTAGATGCCATGCGGGGATGAGTTATTCCAACAGACGTCAATGAGTCGTACACTGAAGAGCCAAAGAAACTGGTACACCTACCTAATATCGTGTAGGGCACCTGCGAGCACGTAGAAGTGCCGCAACACGACGTGGCATGGACTCGAGTAATGTCTGAAGTAGTGCTGCAGGGCACTGACACCATGAATCCTGCAGGGCTCTCCATAAATCCGTAATAGTACGAGAGGGTGGAGATCTCTTCTGAACAGCACGTTGCAAGGTATCCCAGATATGCTCAATAATATTCACGCCTTGGGAGTTTGGTGACCAGCGGAAGTGTTTAAACTGAGAAGAGTGTTCCTGGAGTCATTCTGCAGCAGTTCTGGATGTGTGGCGTGTCGCATTGTTCTGCTGGAATTTCTCAGGTTCGTCGGAATGCACAGTGGACATGAATGGATGCAGGTGATCAGACAGGATACTTACGTACGTGTCACCTGCCAGAGTCGTGTCTAGTACCAGCAGAAGTGTTTAAACTGAGAAGAGTGTTCCTGGAGCCATTCTGCAGCAGTTCTGGATGTGTGGCGTGTCGCATTGTTCTGCTGGAATTTCTCAGGTTCGTCGGAATGCACAGTGGACATGAATGGATGCAGGTGATCAGACAGGATACTTACGTACGTGTCACCTGCCAGAGTCGTGTCTAGTACCAGCGGAAGTGTTTAAACTGAGAAGAGTGTTCCTGGAGCCATTCTGCAGCAGTTCTGGATGTGTGGCGTGTCGCATTGTTCTGCTGGAATTTCTCAGGTTCGTCGGAATGCACAGTGGGCATGAATGGATGCAGGTGATCAGACAGGATACTTACGTACGTGTCACCTGCCAGAGTCGTGTCTAGTACCAGCGGAAGTGTTTAAACTGAGAAGAGTGTTCCTGGAGCCATTCTGCAGCAGTTCTGGATGTGTGGCGTGTCGCATTGTTCTGCTGGAATTTCTCAGGTTCGTCGGAATGCACAGTGGACATGAATGGATGCAGGTGATCAGACAGGATACTTACGTACGTGTCACCTGTCAGAGTCGTGTCTAGTACCAGCGGAAGTGTTTAAACTGAGAAGAGTGTTCCTGGAGCCATTCTGCAGCAGTTCTGGATGTGTGGCGTGTCGCATTGTTCTGCTGGAATTTCTCAGGTTCGTCGGAATGCACAGTGGACATGAATGGATGCAGGTGATCAGACCGGATACTTACGTACGTGTCACCTGTCAGAGTCGTGTCTAGTACCAGCGGAAGTGTTTAAACTGAGAAGAGTGTTCCTGGAGCCATTCTGCAGCAGTTCTGGATGTGTGGCGTGTCGCATTGTTCTGCTGGAATTTCTCAGGTTCGTCGGAATGCACAGTGGACATGAATGGATGCAGGTGATCAGACAGGATACTTACATACGTGTCACCTGCCAGAGTCGTGTCTAGTACCAGCGGAAGTGTTTAAACTGAGAAGAGTGTTCCTGGAGCCATTCTGCAGCAGTTCTGGATGTGTGGCGTGTCGCATTGTTCTGCTGGAATTTCTCAGGTTCGTCGGAATGCACAGTGGACATGAATGGATGCAGGTGATCAGACAGGATACTTACGTGTGTGTCACCTGCCAGAGTCGTGTCTAGTACCAGCGGAAGTGTTTAAACTGAGAAGAGTGTTCCTGGAGCCATTCTGCAGCAGTTCTGGATGTGTGGCGTGTCGCATTGTTCTGCTGGAATTTCTCAGGTTCGTCGGAATGCACAGTGGACATGAATGGATGCAGGTGAACAGACAGGATACTTACGTACGTGTCACCTGCCAGAGTCGTGTCTAGTACCAGCGGAAGTGTTTAAACTGAGAAGAGTGTTCCTGAGCCATTCTGCAGCAGTTCTGGGTGTAGCGTGTCGCATTGTTCTGCTGGAATTTCTCAGGTTCGTCGGAATGCACAGTGGACATAAATGGATAGAGGTGATCAGACAGGATACTTACGTACGTGTGACCTGCCAGAGTCGTGTCTAGTACCAGCGGAAGTGTTTAAACTGAGAAGAGTGTTCCTGGAGCCATTCTGCAGCAGTTCTGGATGTGTGGCGTGTCGCATTGTTCTGCTGGAATTTCTCAGGTTCGTCGGAATGCACAGTGGACATGAATGGATGCAGGTGATCAGACAGGATACTTACGTGTGTGTCACCTGCCAGAGTCGTGTCTAGTACCAGCGGAAGTGTTTAAACTGAGAAGAGTGTTCCTGGAGCCATTCTGCAGCAGTTCTGGATGTGTGGCGTGTCGCATTGTTCTGCTGGAATTTCTCAGGTTCGTCGGAATGCACAGTGGACATGAATGGATGCAGGTGAACAGACAGGATACTTACGTACGTGTCACCTGCCAGAGTCGTGTCTAGTACCAGCGGAAGTGTTTAAACTGAGAAGAGTGTTCCTGAGCCATTCTGCAGCAGTTCTGGGTGTGGCGTGTCGCATTGTTCTGCTGGAATTTCTCAGGTTCGTCGGAATGCACAGTGGACATAAATGGATGCAGGTGATCAGACAGGATACTTACGTACGTGTCACCTGCCAGAGTCGTGTCTAGTACCAGCGGAAGTGTTTAAACTGAGAAGAGTGTTCCTGGAGCCATTCTGCAGCAGTTCTGGATGTGTGGCGTGTCGCATTGTTCTGCTGGAATTTCTCAGGTTCGTCGGAATGCACAGTGGACATGAATGGATGCAGGTGATCAGACAGGATACTTACGTACGTGTCACCTACCAGAGTCGTGTCTAGTACCAGCGGAAGTGTTTAAACTGAGAAGAGTGTTCCTGGAGCCATTCTGCAGCAGTTCTGGATGTGTGGCGTGTCGCATTGTTCTGCTGGAATTTCTCAGGTTCGTCGGAATGCACAGTGGACATGAATGGATGCAGGTGATCAGACAGGATACTTACGTACGTGTCACCTGTCAGAGTCGTGTCTAGTACCAGCGGAAGTGTTTAAACTGAGAAGAGTGTTCCTGTAGCCATTCTGCAGCAGTTCTGGATGTGTGGCGTGTCGCATTGTTCTGCTGGAATTTCTCAGGGTCGTCGGAATGCACAGTGGACATGAATGGATGCAGGTGATCAGACAGGATACTTACGTACGTGTCACCTGTCAGAGTCGTGTCTAGTACCAGTGGAAGTGTTTAAACTGAGAAGAGTGTTCCTGGAGCCATTCTGCAGCAGTTCTGGATGTGTGGCGTGTCGCATTGTTCTGCTGGAATTTCTCAGGTTCGTTGGAATGCACAGTGGACATGAATGGATGCAGGTGATCAGACAGGATACTTACATACGTGTCACCTGCCAGAGTCGTGTCTAGTACCAGCGGAAGTGTTTAAACTGAGAAGAGTGTTCCTGGAGCCATTCTGCAGCAGTTCTGGATGTGTGGCGTGTCGCATTGTTCTGCTGGAATTTCTCAGGTTCGTCGGAATGCACAGTGGACATGAATGGATTCAGGTGATCAGACAGGATACTTACGTACATGTCACCTGTCAGAGTCGTGTCTAGTACCAGCGGAAGTGTTTAGACTGAGAAGAGTGTTCCTGGAGCCATTCTGCAGCAGTTCTGGATGTGTGGCGTGTCGCATTGTTCTGCTGGAATTTCTCAGGTTCGTCGGAATGCACAGTGGACATGAATGGATGCAGGTGATCAGACAGGATACTTACGTACGTGTCACCTGCCAGAGTCGTGTCTAGTACCAGCGGAAGTGTTTAAACTGAGAAGAGTGTTCCTGGAGCCATTCTGCAGCAGTTCTGGATGTGTGGCGTGTCGCATTGTTCTGCTGGAATTTCTCAGGTTCGTCGGAATGCACAGTGGACATGAATGGATGCAGGTGATCAGACAGGATACTTACGTACGTGTCACCTGCCAGAGTCGTGTCTAGTACCAGCGGAAGTGTTTAAACTGAGAAGAGTGTTCCTGGAGCCATTCTGCAGCAGTTCTGGATGTGTGGCGTGTCGCATTGTTCTGCTGGAATTTCTCAGGTTCGTCGGAGTGCACAGTGGACGTGAATGGATGCAGGTGATCAGACAGGATACTTACGTACGTGTCACCTGCCAGAGTCGTGTCTAGTACCAGCGGAAGTGTTTAAACTGAGAAGAGTGTTCCTGGAGCCATTCTGCAGCAGTTCTGGATGTGTGGCGTGTCGCATTGTTCTGCTGGAATTTCTCAGGTTCGTCGGAATGCACAGTGGACATGAATGGATGCAGGTGATCAGACAGGATACTTACGTACGTGTCACCTGCCAGAGTCGTGTCTAGTACCAGCGGAAGTGTTTAAACTGAGAAGAGTGTTCCTGGAGCCATTCTGCAGCAGTTCTGGATGTGTGGCGTGTCGCATTGTTCTGCTGGAATTTCTCAGGTTCGTCGGAATGCACAGTGGACATGAATGGATGCAGGTGATCAGACAGGATACTTACGTACGTGTCACCTGTCAGAGTCGTGTCTAGTACCAGCGGAAGTGTTTAAACTGAGAAGAGTGTTCCTGGAGCCATTCTGCAGCAGTTCTGGATGTGTGGCGTGTCGCATTGTTCTGCTGGAATTTCTCAGGTTCGTCGGAATGCACAGTGGACATGAATGGATGCAGGTGATCAGACAGGATACTTACGTACGTTTCACCTACCAGAGTCGTGTCTAGTACCAGCGGAAGTGTTTAAACTGAGAAGAGTGTTCCTGGAGCCATTCTGCAGCAGTTCTGGATGTGTGGCGTGTCGCATTGTTCTGCTGGAATTTCTCAGGTTCGTCGGAATGCACAGTGGACATGAATGGATGCAGGTGATCAGACAGGATACTTACGTACGTGTCACCTGCCAGAGTCGTGTCTAGTACCAGCGGAAGTGTTTAAACTGAGAAGAGTGTTCCTGGAGCCATTCTGCAGCAGTTCTGGATGTGTGGCGTGTCGCATTGTCCAGCTGGAATTTCTCAGGTTCGTCGGAATGCACAGTGGACATGAATGGATGCAGGTGATCAGACAGGATACTTACGTACGTGTCACCTGCCAGAGTCGTGTCTAGTACCAGCGGAAGTGTTTAAACTGAGAAGAGTGTTCCTGGAGCCATGCTGCAGCAGTTCTGGATGTGTGGCGTGTCGCATTGTTCTGCTGGAATTTCTCAGGGTCGTCGGAATGCACAGTGGAC
The DNA here is from genome assembly GCF_021461395.2 of Schistocerca americana. Taxonomy (NCBI): domain Eukaryota; kingdom Metazoa; phylum Arthropoda; class Insecta; order Orthoptera; family Acrididae; genus Schistocerca; species Schistocerca americana. The sequence continues at coordinate 236,239,017 of NC_060123.1, read as the reverse complement.
ATGAATGGATGCAGGTGATCAGACAGGATACTTACGTATGTGTCACCTGTCAGAGTCGTGTCTAGTACCAGCGGAAGTGTTTAAACTGAGAAGAGTGTTCCTGTAGCCATTCTGCAGCAGTTCTGGATGTGTGGCGTGTCGCATTGTTCTGCTGGAATTTCTCAGGGTCGTCGGAATGCACAGTGGACATGAATGGATGCAGGTGATCAGACAGGATACGTACGTACGTGTCACCTGTCAGAGTCGTGTCTAGTACCAGTGGAAGTGTTTAAACTGAGAAGAGTGTTCCTGGAGCCATTCTGCAGCAGTTCTGGATGTGTGGCGTGTCGCATTGTTCTGCTGGAATTTCTCAGGTTCGTTGGAATGCACAGTGGACATGAATGGATGCAGGTGATCAGACAGGATACTTACGTACGTGTCACCTGCCAGAGTCGTGTCTAGTACCAGCGGAAGTGTTTAAACTGAGAAGAGTGTTCCTGGAGCCATTCTGCAGCAGTTCTGGATGTGTGGCGTGTCCCATTGTTCTGCTGGAATTTCTCAGGTTCGTCGGAATGCACAGTGGACATGAATGGATGCAGGTGATCAGACAGGATACTTACGTACGTGTCACCTGTCAGAGTCGTGTCTAGTACCAGCGGAAGTGTTTAAACTGAGAAGAGTGTTCCTGGAGCCATTCTGCAGCAGTTCTGGATGTGTGGCGTGTCGCATTGTTCTGCTGGAATTTCTCAGGTTCGTCGGAATGCACAGTGGACATGAATGGATGCAGGTGATCAGACAGGATACTTACGTATGTGTCACCTGCCAGAGTCGTGTCTAGTACCAGCGGAAGTGTTTAAACTGAGAAGAGTGTTCCTGGAGCCATTCTGCAGCAGTTCTGGATGTGTGGCGTGTCGCATTGTTCTGCTGGAATTTCTCAGGTTCGTCGGAATGCACAGTGGACATGAATGGATGCAGGTGAACAGACAGGATACTTACGTACGTGTCACCTGCCAGAGTCGTGTCTAGTACCAGCGGAAGTGTTTAAACTGAGAAGAGTGTTCCTGAGCCATTCTGCAGCAGTTCTGGGTGTGGCGTGTCGCATTGTTCTGCTGGAATTTCTCAGGTTCGTCGGAATGCACAGTGGACATAAATGGATGCAGGTGATCAGACAGGATACTTACGTACGTGTCACCTGCCAGAGTCGTGTCTAGTACCAGCGGAAGTGTTTAAACTGAGAAGAGTGTTCCTGGAGCCATTCTGCAGCAGTTCTGGATGTGTGGCGTGTCGCATTGTTCTGCTGGAATTTCTCAGGTTCGTCGGAATGCACAGTGGACATGAATGGATGCAGGTGATCAGACAGGATACTTACGTACGTGTCACCTACCAGAGTCGTGTCTAGTACCAGCGGAAGTGTTTAAACTGAGAAGAGTGTTCCTGGAGCCATTCTGCAGCAGTTCTGGATGTGTGGCGTGTCGCATTGTTCTGCTGGAATTTCTCAGGTTCGTCGGAATGCACAGTGGACATGAATGGATGCAGGTGATCAGACAGGATACTTACGTACGTGTCACCTGCCAGAGTCGTGTCTAGTACCAGCGGAAGTGTTTAAACTGAGAAGAGTGTTCCTGTAGCCATTCTGCAGCAGTTCTGGATGTGTGGCGTGTCGCATTGTTCTGCTGGAATTTCTCAGGGTCGTCGGAATGCACAGTGGACATGAATGGATGCAGGTGATCAGACAGGATACTTACGTACGTGTCACCTGTCAGAGTCGTGTCTAGTACCAGTGGAAGTGTTTAAACTGAGAAGAGTGTTCCTGGAGCCATTCTGCAGCAGTTCTGGATGTGTGGCGTGTCGCATTGTTCTGCTGGAATTTCTCAGGTTCGTCGGAATGCACAGTGGACATGAATGGATGCAGGTGATCAGACAGGATACTTACGTACGTGTCACCTGCCAGAGTCGTGTCTAGTACCAGCGGAAGTGTTTAAACTGAGAAGAGTGTTCCTGGAGCCATTCTGCAGCAGTTCTGGATGTGTGGCGTGTCGCATTGTTCTGCTGGAATTTCTCAGGTTCGTTGGAATGCACAGTGGACATGAATGGATGCAGGTGATCAGACAGGATACTTACGTACGTGTCACCTGCCAGAGTCGTGTCTAGTACCAGCGGAAGTGTTTAAACTGAGAAGAGTGTTCCTGGAGCCATTCTGCAGCAGTTCTGGATGTGTGGCGTGTCCCATTGTTCTGCTGGAATTTCTCAGGTTCGTCGGAATGCACAGTGGACATGAATGGATGCAGGTGATCAGACAGGATACTTACGTATGTGTCACCTGTCAGAGTCGTGTCTAGTACCAGCGGAAGTGTTTAAACTGAGAAGAGTGTTCCTGGAGCCATTCTGCAGCAGTTCTGGATGTGTGGCGTGTCGCATTGTTCTGCTGGAATTTCTCAGGTTCGTCGGAATGCACAGTGGACATGAATGGATGCAGGTGATCAGACAGGATACTTACGTACGTGTCACCTGTCAGAGTCGTGTCTAGTACCAGCGGAAGTGTTTAAACTGAGAAGAGTGTTCCTGGAGCCATTCTGCAGCAGTTCTGGATGTGTGGCGTGTCGCATTGTTCTGCTGGAATTTCTCAGGTTCGTCGGAATGCACAGTGGACATGAATGGATTCAGGTGATCAGACAGGATACTTACGTACATGTCACCTGTCAGAGTCGTGTCTAGTACCAGCGGAAGTGTTTAAACTGAGAAGAGTGTTCCTGGAGCCATTCTGCAGCAGTTCTGGATGTGTGGCGTGTCGCATTGTTCTGCTGGAATTTCTCAGGTTCGTCGGAATGCACAGTGGACATGAATGGATGCAGGTGATCAGACAGGATACTTACGTACGTGTCACCTGCCAGAGTCGTGTCTAGTACCAGCGGAAGTGTTTAAACTGAGAAGAGTGTTCCTGGAGCCATTCTGCAGCAGTTCTGGATGTGTGGCGTGTCGCATTGTTCTGCTGGAATTTCTCAGGTTCGTCGGAATGCACAGTGGACATGAATGGATGCAGGTGATCAGACAGGATACTTACGTACGTGTCACCTGCCAGAGTCGTGTCTAGTACCAGCGGAAGTGTTTAAACTGAGAAGAGTGTTCCTGGAGCCATTCTGCAGCAGTTCTGGATGTGTGGCGTGTCGCATTGTTCTGCTGGAATTTCTCAGGTTCGTCGGAGTGCACAGTGGACGTGAATGGATGCAGGTGATCAGACAGGATACTTACGTACGTGTCACCTGTCAGAGTCGTGTCTAGTACCAGCGGAAGTGTTTAAACTGAGAAGAGTGTTCCTGGAGCCATTCTGCAGCAGTTCTGGATGTGTGGCGTGTCGCATTGTTCTGCTGGAATTTCTCAGGTTCGTCGGAATGCACAGTGGACGTGAATGGATGCAGGTGATCAGACAGGATACTTACGGACGTGTCACCTGTCAGAGTCGTGTCTAGTACCAGCGGAAGTGTTTAAACTGAGAAGAGTGTTCCTGGAGCCATTCTGCAGCAGTTCTGGATGTGTGGCGTGTCGCATTGTTCTGCTGGAATTTCTCAGGTTCGTCGGAATGCACAGTGGACATGAATGGATGCAGGTGATCAGACAGGATACTTACGTACGTGTCACCTGCCAGAGTCGTGTCTAGTACCAGCGGAAGTGTTTAAACTGAGAAGAGTGTTCCTGGAGCCATTCTGCAGCAGTTCTGGATGTGTGGCGTGTCGCATTGTTCTGCTGGAATTTCTCAGGTTCGTCGGAATGCACAGTGGACATGAATGGATGCAGGTGATCAGACAGGATACTTACGTACGTGTCACCTGCCAGAGTCGTGTCTAGTACCAGCGGAAGTGTTTAAACTGAGAAGAGTGTTCCTGGAGCCATTCTGCAGCAGTTCTGGATGTGTGTCGTGTCGCATTGTTCTGCTGGAATTTCTCAGGTTCGTCGGAATGCACAGTGGACATGAATGGATGCAGGTGATCAGACAGGATACTTACGTACGTGTCACCTGTCAGAGTCGTGTCTAGTACCAGCGGAAATGTTTAAACTGAGAAGAGTGTTCCTGGAGCCATTCTGCAGCAGTTCTGGATGTGTGGCGTGTCGCATTGTTCTGCTGGAATTTCTCAGGTTCGTCGGAATGCACAGTGGACATGAATGGATGCAGGTGATCAGACAGGATACTTACGTACGTGTCACCTGCCAGAGACGTGTCTAGTACCAGCGGAAGTGTTTAAACTGAGAAGAGTGTTCCTGGAGCCATTCTGCAGCAGTTCTGGATGTGTGGCGTGTCGCATTGTTCTGCTGGAATTTCTCAGCTTCGTCGGAATGCACAGTGGACATGAATGGATGCAGGTGATCAGACAGGATACTTACGTACGTGTCACCTGCCAGAGTCGTGTCTAGTACCAGCGGAAGTGTTTAAACTGAGAAGAGTGTTCCTGGAGCCATTCTGCAGCAGTTCTGGATGTGTGGCGTGTCGCATTGTTCTGCTGGAATTTCTCAGGTTCGTCGGAATGCACAGTGGACATGAATGGATGCAGGTGATCAGACAGGATACTTACGTACGGGTCACCTGTCAGAGTCGTGTCTAGTACCAGCGGAAGTGTTTAAACTGAGAAGAGTGTTCCTGGAGCCATTCTGCAGCAGTTCTGGATGTGTGGCGTGTCGCATTGTTCTGCTGGAATTTCTCAGGTTCGTCGGAATGCACAGTGGACATGAATGGATGCAGGTGATCAGACAGGATACTTACGTACGTGTCACCTGCCAGAGTCGTGTCTAGTACCAGCGGAAGTGTTTAAACTGAGAAGAGTGTTCCTGGAGCCATTCTGCAGCAGTTCTGGATGTGTGGCGTGTCGCATTGTTCAGCTGGAATTTCTCAGGTTCGTCGGAATGCACAGTGGACATGAATGGATGCAGGTGATCAGACAGGATACTTACGTACGTGTCACCTGCCAGAGTCGTGTCTAGTACCAGCGGAAGTGTTTAAACTGAGAAGAGTGTTCCTGGAGCCATTCTGCAGCAGTTCTGGATGTGTGGCGTGTCGCATTGTCCTGCTGGAATTTCTCAGGTTCGTCGGAATGCACAGTGGACATGAATGGATGCAGGTGATCAGACAGGATACTTACGTACGTGTCACCTGCCAGAGTCGTGTCTAGTACCAGCGGAAGTGTTTAAACTGAGAAGAGTGTTCCTGGAGCCATTCTGCAGCAGTTCTGGATGTGTGGCGTGTCGCATTGTCCTGCTGGAATTTCTCAGGTTCGTCGGAATGCACAGTGGAAATGAATGGATGCAGGTGATCAGACAGGATACTTACGTACGTGTCACCTGCCAGAGTCGTGTCTAGTAGTATCAGGAGTCCCATATCAGTCCAACTGCACACGCCCCACACCATTGCAGAGCCTCCTCCAACTTGAACTGTCCCCTGCTGACAATGCAGGGTCCATGGATTCATGAGTTTGTCTCCATACCTGTACACCTCCATCCGCTCGATACAATTTGAAAACGAGACTCGTCCGACCAGACAACATGTTTCCAGTCCAATGTCGTTTTTGACGGCCCCAGGCGAGGTGTAAAGTTTTGTGTCGTGCAGTCATTAGGGGCACACGAGTGGACCTCGATTCCGCAGGCCCATACCTTCTCTGGCTCTGAGCACTATGGGACTTAACATCTGAGGTCATCAGTCCCCTAGAACTTAGCACTACTTAAACCTAACTAACCTAAGGACATCACACACATCCATGCCCAAGGCAGGTTTCGAACCTGCGACCGTAGTGGTCGCGCGGCTCCAGACTGAAGCGCCTAGAACCCGCTCGGCCACACCGGCCGGCATGCCCGTACCGATTATATTTCGTTGAATGGCTCGCACGCTAACACTTGTTGATGACCCAGCATTGAATTCTGCAGCAATTTGCGGAAGGGTTGCACTTCTGTCACGCTGAACGATGCTCTTCAGTCGTCGTTGGGCCGGTTCTAGCAAGATCTTTGCCGGTCGCATCGATGTCGAAGATTTGATGTTTTAATGGATTCTTGATATTCACGGTACGCTCGTGAAATGATCGTACGAGAAAATCCCCACTTCACCGTTACCTCAGAGATGCTGTGACCCATCGCTCGTACACCGACTGTAACACGACACTCAAACTCACTTAAATCTTGATAACCTTCCAATGCAACAGCAGGAAACGATCTAACAACTGCGCCAGACACTTGTTGTCTTATACAGAAGTTGCCAACCGCAGCGCCGCATTCTGCCTGTTTACATATAACTGTATTTGAATACGCATGCCTACACCAGTTCCTTTGGCGGTTCAGTGTATAACGTTGCAGAGCATGCCCAGTGTTGTTTATGGTTTCATGGCTCTAAATCCGCTACTATAGTTCAGACATATTCAGAACTAAATATCGCAAGCCACCACCTCAAAGGCAAACTGTTATTAATTGGTACAATCATTTCACCGAAAGTGGTTGTATATAACATAGGACGCCGGGTCATGGTCGGCCAACAGTCTCTGACACAGCAGTTGAACGAGTTCGTCTGTCTAACATTCCTAGTTAAGGTAAATCATCGAGATGTGGCAGCTCAGAATTGAATATGCGTAGTGTTACAGTGTGGAAGGGCTTACGGAAACAACTGTCATTCAAACTCTACAAACTCGAACTGTTGCAAGCTTTAAGAGAAAGTGACAAAGACAAACGAGCTCAGTTTTGTGTAGAAATGTTTACCAAAATAGAGACTGAAGACGATTTTCTTAGTAAAATTGTGTTCAGTGACGAAGCCACCTGCTGTACCTGCGGTAAAGTGAATGGCAATGGGGTGAGCAGAAACCACGTCAAGTAATCGAACATGTAAGGGACTCATCTAAGGTAAATGTTTTCTGTACCTTTATCTGTAACAAGATTTACGGTTCTTTCCTTTCTTCCGAGTCAACTGTAATTGGCATATCGTCCTGGACATGCTTGAACATCATCTGATGCTTCAGTTACAGCAGGATATGGGAAAAGAATATATTTTTCAGCAAGATGGCGTGCCACCACATTATCATAGCGAACTTGTCGTGTATATCCGTAGGAATGTGCCGACTTGGATTGGACGTGGTGGAACAGTATGCTGGCCAACCCGATCACCTGGCTTAACCCCACTGGACTTCTGTGTATGGGGTTACATTAAAGACAGAATATTCCCCCGCTTACGGGGAGCGTCGACAACGGATAACAAAGGCAGTTATCAACATACGTCAAGACATGTTTCATAGGTTTTTGTAGGAAATTGATTACAGATGGGGCATTTGTCGTGTTGTAAACGGAAGTAGCCATATTGAAAATTTATTAATAAAATTTGGAAGTATACTTAATAAAATGTTCCGGGCTATTACGCAATGGTCGAATGGATTTCACCTTAAAATCCGACGTTTCGTCCCCATCTGTGGAGGTGATTTTCAAGGGGGATCGTAGCTTTTTGTGTGACCGATTCACACCCTGGCTAAATAACAGTCGGTATCTTTTGTATAACTAATTTACAAACAACCCGTAGTTTATTATATCAAAATACAGATCAAACGAAATCACCCGTTGTTAAGCAAAAAACAAACTGAAAATGCAACTTGGAAGTTATCAACAATCACGTACACAGTATTAGTGGCATCTAGAAAGAAAAAAATAATATTTTGTGTGGAAACTTATCAGTCGCTTTAGGATTGCCACGCAGCTATTTAGCAAATATTTTGTTCAGTATTCTCAGTGCAGTTGTACCTAAATATGTAGATGCGTTCAGCGATTCCCTCACGTTATAAGTATCTCATTTATCTCATTCCTTTTTGATCACTATTGCTTGGCTCGGGTCATTATGTTGTGAAGTATAAACTACCTTGCCCCCCCCCCCCCCCCCCCCACCCTCAACGGTTACAGTTTGGTATCATTGAACTTTCGAATAGCTAATGTGTAAATAAAAAAGGAGCTCTGTTTATTTCCGTTTGTAATCTGTTGCTTATGCACGCCTTATCACAAACAAAATTTGTGAATGTTTTGAGGACTTGGGATTGAGGGTGTAGAATATTGTCTTGGATGGAGAATCATCGACAGAAATAGAAGCAACTTCAGTCATGCATCAGGGAAACGTTTTGGGGCACTTGTCGTTCATTTTGTGTATTAATGATCAATCTGACACGCGTCAAACTTTTTGCAGGTATCTGTGGTAAAGCACTATCTGAAAAAAACTGTAAAACACAAAGGCAGTTATTGATAAAATTGCAATGTGCTCCCAAGATTGGCTACTTACTATAAACGTACAGAAAAGTAAGACTTTTCACTTCATATAATGCAGATAAACGTAGTATACGATGACCGCAATAACACTTAGTCGTAATTGGAATCAGTCAATTCATATAAATATCCTGATGTAACAATTTGTATGAATATGACTTGATAAGACATGGAATGATCGCATTGACTCAGCCGTAGTTAAAGCTGGCAGCAGACTTCGTTCATTGGCAGGATAGTGTCAAAATTTAGTCTATCTACAAAGGACACTGCTTACATCTCAATTGTGTGCGCCGCCTCACAAAATTGTACAAGCGTGTAGGATGCATACCAGATACGACTAACAGGAGATATTGAACATATACGAAGAAGGGCAGTATAAAGAACCAAAGGTTTGTTTGACTCAAGGGAGACAATTCTTCGAAACGCGAACTGGCGGACGCCTGATGCTAAACGCCAATTATCCGGCGAAAGCCTACTCACAAAGTTTAAAGAACCAGCTTTGAATGACGTATCTGGAGATTTACTTCAGAGATCTCTGCATATCGTTCCGGTAGCGATCGCAAAGACAAAATTAGACTGACTGCAGCGCGTAAAGAAGCGTTTAAAGATTCTTCCAGCGCCTCATACGTGATGGGAACTGGAAGATGCCGTAACATTTGATACGTGCCAAGTACCCTCTTTAAAGTGAACAGTGGCAGTAGCACGGCCGGATATTTGCATTTCTGGTAGCAGATCAAGCCACATGGCGCCATTAAGTCGGTATTGTTCGCGATTTTGATGGTGAAGAAGAGTTCAAATAGTCATTGAAGTAAGCAGTCTCTAATAAGTACAAGACTTTCATTGGAGAGATCTATAAGCGCGAGTTTCGTGTCTGTGATGAAATGCTAAGAGTGACATGCTCGTCGCCTAAACCTGACTACGTCAGATTGGGTGGTTAGTGTTAGCTTTAAAAATTGAGAGTCCCGTCTCGCCCATATTCTGCATATTGTGCTAGCTTGCTCGTCTTGTTGTGAAAGACTTTGTAGCCAGTTTCTACACCCCGAAGCTATGTCCCAAGAGTGTGACGCGTGGAACGTAACGAACTATTTACACAAGCCACGTATAAACTGCCTTCAACCAAGCTATAAACTCATCAATGTTTGTATTTCATGTTTTTTTTCCACTAGACGTTTACTGAGTTAACAGTTATCTACAATTTTATTTCTTCAGCAGTCAGTTGGCGTCATTTAAGATTTGGTCGTAACGACGGGGTTCCTGTCGTAGCAGCCACCTGAACTGCACAGGCTGCAGCGGCCGTTAAAAGGACTCGTGCTCGCGCCGTCAGAGGTACTTGCAAAGACTCTAACGCCAGTGGCGACTCTCATAAGGCCACTGCAAGTACGACCCGGAACACCATGGTAGGCCATAAAGCTTCAAATTATAGTGGTGCCACCTCCGTATTCGATACTAAGGGTGACCCTAGTCGCTTTTCGCCTTTCTCTGATCGAGAACTGCTAGATGGACTCTACCAGTAAATAAAACAGTTCATTCTCATCAATGAACATAACACTTTTAAAGAGTTGTCTATACCTATTCTGGCGTGATTAAAACTGAGAAAATGCTTTTTCTTTTCTTACCTCTCATTGGTGTCTGATAGTTTCCTCAGAGTATATAAATTTAATCACTGTGCGGACACTCTTTGTACCATTTCATGTACAGACATGTTCTTCTTCTTGTCTTATACCGTCATCGTCAGTGACTTGAACGGTAATTTTAGAACTTTCACCAGCTTTGTATGGATATGTATTTTATACCAACACAGAAAGTTTTGCTCATCCCGATTAATATTATTTTTTTCTATTTTCTATATTTTCGTCATCTTCTGGAAATAGGGCAGTGATACACCGATCATAGTTTCAGTATTTTGACAGTGTTTTTCTTCTTCAATGGAGGGAAAGACCAAGACTTTGCCGCGCGGGATTAGCCGAGCGGTCTAAGGTGCTGCAGTCATGGACTGTGCGGCTGATACCGGCGGAGGTTCGAGTCCTCCCTCGGGCATGGGTGTGTGTGTTTGTCCTTAGGTTAATTTAGGTTAAGTAGTGTGTAAGCTTAGGGACTGATGACCTTAGCAGTTAAGTCCCATAAGATTTCACACACATTTGAACATTTTGACCAAGCCTTTGACAGATGCATATAATTAACTTCTGTGACGAGTCAATACGACTGAAACTGTACCAGTACAACACGGTGCAGCACATTGTATTCCCCGTAACACAGTTTAATGCTTTTAGATCCAATTCGTTTACTCTGAGGGGACAGAAGTCATAGCATACCTCCTAATATCGTGTCGAATTCCTATTGCCGGGCGTAGTGCAGCAGCCCGACGTAGCAGGGACTCAACAAGTAGGCCGCGCGCAGTGGCCGCGTGGTTTGAGGCGTCATGTCACGGACTGCGCGGCCTCTCCCGCCGGAGGTTCGAGTCCTCCCTCGGGCATAGGTGTGTATATGTTGTTCTTAGCATAAGTTAGTTTAAGTAGTGTGTAAGTCTAGGGATCGATGACCTAAGGAGTTTGGTCCCTTAGGAATTCACACACATTTGAACACATCAACAAGTCGATGGAAGTCCCCTGCACAAATAAGAGATATGCTGCCTCTGTAGCCGTCCATAATTACGAAAGTGTTGCCGTTGGAGGATTTTGTGCACCAACTGACCTCTCGATTATGTCCCATAAATGTTCGATGGGATTCATGTCGGACGATCTGGGTGACAAAATCATTCGCTTGAATTGCCCACAATGTTCCTCAAACAAACTGCGAACAATTGTAATGAGATGGCATGGTGCAATGTCATTCATAAAAATTCTATCGATGTTTGGCAACATGGAGTCGACAAATGGCTGCAAATGGTCTCCAACTAGCCGAACACAACCATTTCCAGACGATGATATGTTCAGTTGGACCACAGGACCCGATCTGTTCCATGTAAACGTAAATCACCAGCTTCCACAGTGCCTTGTTAATAACTTGGATCCATGGCTTCGTGGGATCTGGCCACTCTCCAACCCTACCATCAGCTCTTATTAACTGAAATCGGCACTCATCTGACGTGACCACTGTTTTCCATCGTCTGCGGTCCAACCGATACGGTCACGAGCCCATGAGAGGTGCTCCAGGCAATGTGCAGTTAGCAAACGGACTCCCGTCGCTCATCTGCTGTCATAGCCCGTTAAAGCCAAATTGCGCCGCAATGCCTTGGGGATACGTTCGTCCTACTTCCAACATTGATTTCTGCGGTTATTTCACGCAATGTTGCTTGTCTGTCAGCACTGACAACTCTACTCAAACGCTGTTCTCTCGGTTGTTTGAGTGAAGGCCGTCTGCCACCGCGTTGTCCACGGTGAGAATTAATGCCTTAATTGTATCATTCCCGGCACATTCTTGACACTGTCTCGTAATACTGAACCCCTGGACGATTTCCGAAATGGAATATCCCATGCGTCTAGCATTAATTACCATCCCACGTTCAAAGTCTATTAATTTACAACGGCCGGCCGTTATGGCCGAACGGTTCAAGGCGCTTCAGTCTGGAACCGCGCTGCTGCTACGGTCACAGATTCGAATCCTGCCTCAGGCATGGATGTGTGTGATGTCCTTAGGTTAGTTACAATGAAGTAGTTCTAAGTCTAGGGGCCTGATGACCTCAGATGTTAAGTTCCATAATGCTCATAGCCATTTGAACCATTTGAACCAATTTCCAACGTGCGGCCATAATCGCGTCGGATACCTTTTAACATGAATCACCTGAGTACAAATGACAGCTCCGCCAATGTATTGCCTGTTGATCTTAGACCATAGATACTAGTAGACTGGCCTTGCTCTGCAGAAGCTATAGGGCTGCTGTGGCTCCAACATAAACCACGTGACTGTTGGCGGGATTTCAAAACAGCGATCTGCCATCCTATGTTTGTATCGTATTTTACCCACATTTCTCAATTGACTGCCAAACGCTTCCAACAAAAATTACTTTTTTATTTGCGAAAAATTGTGTCAGAACTACATTTGACCTGGGTTTGTTCACAGTTCCATTTATAAAATCTAACAAATACACTCCTGGAAATTGAAATAAGAACACCGTGAATTCATTGTCCCAGGAAGGGGAAACTTTATTGGCACATTCCTGGGGTCAGATACATCACATGATCACACTGACAGAACCACAGGCACATAGACACAGGCAACAGAGCATGCACAATGTCGGCACTAGTACAGTGTATATCCACCTTTCGCAGCAATGCAGGCTGCTATTTTCCCATGGAGACGATCGTAGAGATGCTGGATGTAGTCCTGTGGAACGGCTCGCCATGCCATTTCCACCTGGCGCCTCAGTTGGACCAGCGTTCGTGCTGGACGTGCAGACCGCGTGAGACGACGCTTCATCCAGTCCCAAACATGCTCAATGGGGGACAGATCCGGAGATCTTGCTGGCCAGGGTAGTTGACTTACACCTTCTAGAGCACGTTGGGTGGCACGGGATACATGCGGACGTGCATTGTCTGTTGGAACATAAAGTTCCCTTGCCGGTCTAGGAATGGTAGAACGATGGGTTCGATGACGGTTTGGATGTACCGTGCACTATTCAGTGTCCCCTCGACGATCACCAGTGGTGTACGGCCAGTGTAGGAGATCGCTCCTCACACCATGATGCCGGGTGTTGGCCCTGTGTGCCTCAGTCGTATGCAGTCCTGATTGTGGCGCTCACCTGCACGGCGCCAAACACGCATACGACCATCATTGGCACCAAGGCAGAAGCGACTCTCATCGCTGAAGACGACACGTCTCCATTCGTCCCTCCATTCATGCCTGTCGCGACACCACTGGAGGCGGGCTGCACGATGTTGGGGCGTGAGCGGAAGACGGCCTAACGGTGTGCGGGACCGTAGCCCAGCTTCATGGAGACGGTTGCGAATGGTCCTCGCCGATACCCCAGGAGCAACAGTGTCCCTAATTTGCTGGGAAGTGGCGGTGCGGTCCCCTACGGCACTGCGTAGGATCCTACGGTCTTGGCGTGCATCCGTGCGTCGCTGCGGTCCGGTCCCAGGTCGACGGGCATTTGCACCTTCCGCCGACCACTGGCGACAACATCGATGTACTGTGGAGACCTCACGCCCCACGTGTTGAGCAATTCGGCGGTACGTCCACCCGGCCTCCCGCATGCCCACTATACGCCCTCGCTCAAAGTCCGTCAACTGCACATACGGTTCACGTCCACGCTGTCGCGGCATGCTACCAGTGTTAAAGACTGCGATGGAGCTCCGTATGCCACGGCAAACTGGCGAACACTGACGGCGGCGGTGCACAAATGCTGCGCAGCTAGCGCCATTCGACGGCCAACACCGCGGTTCCTGGTGTGTCCGCTGTGCCGTGCGTGTGATCATTGCTTGTACAGCCCTCTCGCAGTGTCCGGAGCAAGTATGGTGGGTCTGACACACCGGTGTCAATGTGTTCTTTTTTCCATTTCCAGGAGTGTACATCGAACGCCCCTCTGGTTGCCAGCGGGATGAAGTTACTGTAACATACAAATTAAAGTAAAATGTCGTTAAAATTCTTTTAAACAGTAAGAGTGAGCTAGTGTCAAAACTTTAAATATTGGATTCGCCGCGTTTTGAGCTCTAGTCACTTACAAAAGAAAATGGGATATGGGAATTATGTCAACTATAGGTGCCAAAATTGTCGACTTTAGGAGCAGGTCCATATTAGAGTATCAATTTTAGGTGCACTTCAAAGGCTCAGTTCCTACTATTTTTACAAAAGTTTAAACTATCAGTTTAAAAAAATGATATTTCAGTTGAAAGATGAGACTCTGAAGTTTCATAAAATAATTTTGGAGCCTACATTTATTTAATAGTATTAGAAGGTAGAAAAAAATTCTCTTCATGTGTCGACTATAGGTGCTCTTACCTTATTATAATCTCACTTGTATATACAAAAAGGCGCGTATGTGCAGATGGCTTAAAGTTTTTCCGTTTCAGGGCCTGTATCCAAAGCTGCCTTCGGTTTTCATCCTTAGTGAACCTATGAGTGGGGACGAGTAACAGTTATACTTACTTCTGTAACCGAATTATCACAGATACTTTCCAAAACGTAATATGAGTCTGACTTTACAGGCATCACTTTCAACACTTTAATTTACGTGATACTCTATTTCAAGTGTAAAAAACATATAAAAGTAACTTCAGCAGATTTCAATAAACGCATCTGCACTATCATAGAACACACGTGAACTGTAATGCCATTTCCCCCGACAAAACGCTGAGTACAGCCATAAGAGCAACACGAAACAACCATGTTTTGCCAACATTCACGTGACTTTAGCCCAGATATGTTGGAGTCACGAAAATGACGTCAGGGCCAGTCTGTTATATTTATGGTCGAAGCTATTGATACCTTCTGTAAGCGATACTGCCGCCATCTGTATGCGTACATATCGCTATCCCTTGACTGTTGTCTCCTCAGTGTAATCTGCACCAATTCTGCTTCGGTCGTTTTAGTTTCGTTGCTTCCAGATTTCAGAGATTTTTGACACATTCACTTATTGTCACTCAGGTGTGAGGTGCATCTTCAAGTAATCTTGTCGCCACGTAACTTGCAGCTAGCTTGCTGGCTGAGCAAACACCTTTTCAGACCGAAAGCTGAAACTTTGGGCCAGTATTCACGAATTTTTGGCAGTTTCTGATAAAGTGTAGTTATAACAGGTTAGAAAATTGCATGCTACAAACATAAATATAGATATCACAGTGATCGAACTGTCGATTCGTACATATTTCTGCCACCATACTTAGCACATGCAGAGGCAGGAGAAACACACACACACACACACACACACACACAGAGAGAGAGAGAGAGAGAGAGAGAGAGAGAGAAGGAGAGAGAGAGAGTATAATAATAATTAATATACAGAGCACCCTTAGTAAACTGTATGTATTCCTCAGTTTTTGGACTGCAAATGCAGGACTGGTATAAATGATCTTTTTTTTTTTTTAATTCTGTTGCGAGCGCAAAATGCAGAACAGCAGTAGCTTTACGAGCAGAATACCTTTCCCCGCGTATACCCTCTTTCCCTGCTTTTATTTTTATTCGTGTGCTGCCCGTGTTGGCCGTGTTTCTACCCGGCAGGTAGCTGCCAGGGCTGATAAACGCCTGCCCCCGCAACGTAATCCCTCGCGCGCGCATGCGCGTTTGTGCGCCCCTTGTTTGTTGTTTATCGCGGTTTCGCCGGCAGCCACTGCGTGCCTGCGACGCTGTTAGAAGCGATGGCCGAGTTTCGCCCGTCACGTACACGGAATGGGCGGGAGGGAAGCAGAGGTGTAGTTAGGAGCAATGCGAGGATCAGTTTCCGAAAGCATGATTAAACCCCAACTGATATAAAGTTTATTCAACTTCTTGTTATGCGGTAATGCGTCACGCCACGATTCTCATTTATGGAAGAATGAAAATGCGTAAAATAAAAGAAACTGTTCATCTTGCTGACCGTTTGTGGTATCGAAGGACCGTAGATGTTCCATGTCTTTAATAATGTTCAAAAGGAATCCATATTTCGTACGGCATTCCTTGTTCATCCATACAAATCTGCCAAATTTGATTTGAGCTTTCCATGCCTGTCCCTCGTCCTTGAAAATTTAATGAAAAATAGTAAAATGTCAAATAATATATGAAATTCACTACAACTTAATGAAAATGTACGTGGTTTTTTTTCCTTCTATTAACTCTCAGATGTCATATAAATTAAATGATGTAACCCGTGATCAAGAAATATAGATTAAAAATAAGTGTTGGTGGTTTCGAACCGTCGCCTTGTCCACGAGCCTCTTGCTAAACATGAAAGCTAAGTGACCACGCTGACTTCCTACAGAGGGCTCCTTCGCACAGATACAGTAGACGCGTAAAACTTCTCTTTCGATTTTCTTGGAATTGCCAGAATAGTGCATCTTACTACCTGCATGTTATCTACATCTACATGGTTAGTCTGCAATTCACACTTAAGTGCCTAGCAGAGGGTTCATCGAACCTTTTTTATACTATTTCTCTACCATTCCACTCTCGAATGGCGCATGGGAAAAAGGAACACCTAAATCTTTCCGTTCGTGCTCTGATTTCTCTTATTTTATTGTGATGATCATTTCTCCCTACGTAGGTGGATGCCAACGAAATATTTTCGCATTCGGAAGAGAAAGATGATGATTGAAATTTCGTAAATAGATCTCGCCGCAAAGAAAACCGCCTTTGTTTCAGTGACTGCCACCCCAACTCGCGTATCTATCAGTGACACTCTCACCCCTACTGCGCGATACCACGAAACGAGCTGCCCCGCTTTGCACTTTTTCGATGTCTCGGTCAATCCTACCTGGTAAGGATCCCATTCCGCGCAGCAATATTCCAGCAGAGGACGGACAAGTGTAATGTAGGCTGTCTCTCTAGTGGGTTTGTCGCATCTTCTAAGCGTTCTGCCAACAAAGTGCCGCCTTTGTTTCGCCTTCCCCGCAATATTATCTATGTTGTATTTCCAATTTAAGTTGCTCGTAACTGTAATTCCTAGGTATTTAGTCGAATTGACAGCCCTTACATTTGTGCGATTTATCGTATACGTAAAATTTATCGGGTTTCTTTTAGTATCCATGTGGATGACCTCACAATTTTCTTTGTCTAGTGCCAATTGCCACTTCTCGCACCGTACAGAAATTCTCTCTAGATCATTTTGTAATTGGAATTGATCGTCTGATGATTTTACTAGACGGTAAATTACAGCGCCATCTGCAAACAATCTAAGGGGACTACTCAGATTATCACCTAGATCATTTATGTAAATCAGGAACAGCAGAGGGCCTATGACACTACCTTGCGGAACGCCAGATATCACTTCTGTTCTTCTCGATCATTTACCGTCTATCAGTACGAACTGTGATACTGTGTTAATGGGCTGTTGAGGGTGTACAACGTTTGAAGTAAATTCGTAATCCCAAGGTCGTGGCCTCCCCTTGCATCATCGTGTACGTGTGAGACATGATTAACATATTTGTTCGTAATTGCCCTGTTGCACCGTAGACTCACCAGACTCTAGCACATGCTCTCATGGAAGAGCAGAAATGGACACTGAAGACTAACCTCCACAGGCTTTATAGTGATAGCAGCTCTGTAGATGCCTTACTGCGGCGAACGCTCACGAGAGCGTACGCTACATTTTAGCTCCAGTACTATGATCCATCAGATTACTGACAAATGTAATTCTAGACGATAACACGTGGGTAGCAGTGTCATCCAGGAACACCAATGAGGGGTCACAAAAATCATCGATCCATCCGAGTGCCTCCCATAACCTCACAGTACAGATCACTAACTGTGTTACGGGCCGGCACTACTGCCGCTATACTCCGTACAGCGAGAGAAGAGCTCTGACAGCTGGCAGCACGGTTGACGTTTATCGACACGGAGATGCAGTGGACGATTGACAGACGGTGTGGGAAACGCGCTGACAGACCTACCCCTCTCACCCACCGGCCCCACGGCAGCCAAGTCTACAGATGCACTAGCAGTGTTTACCTCCTTATACAAACCAACACAAACACATTTTTGACATTATCAAGGTACAGCAAAATGCACAGATGTTACATGTAAATTTTCGAATGAAGACATCATCTTTATTTTTCGTACGGGAGAACGGAAACCCCAAGATTGTCTTCGTCTGACTGCTTATCTCTCCTCACAGTCACACACGTTTCGATACCTCCACTGCTGCGGTCCTCATCGCCTCATAAAGAAATAACAATATTTTCTTTGGCTACTTCTTTACGCCTTCTTTTACACTGAAGGGTCAAAGAAACTGGTATACCTGCCTAATATCGTGTAGGGCCCCGGCGACCGAGCAGAAGTGCCGAAACACGACGTGGCATGGCCTCGACTAAAGTTTTTAGTAGTGTTGGAGGTAACCGTTGCAAGGCATCCCAGAAATGCTCAATAATTTTCATGTCTGGTGGCTAGGGGAAGCCTTTAAACTCAGAAGAGTGTTCCTGGAGCCACTCTGTATCAATTCTGGACGTGTGGGATTTAACATTGTCCTGCTGGAATTGCCCAAGTCCGTGGGAATGCACAATGGACATGAATGCATACAGGCGATCAGACAGGACGCTTACGTATGTTTCACATGTCAGAGTCGTATCTATAAGTAGCAGGGGTCCCATATCACTCAACCGTGCACGCTGCACACCATTACAGAGCTCCACCAGCTTGAACAATCCCCTGCTGACATGCAGGTTCCATGGATTCGTGAGGTTGTCTCCATACCCGTACACGCCCATCCGCTCGATACAATTTGAAACGAGTCTCGTTCGACCAGGCAACATGTTTCCAGTCATCAACAGTCTAATGTCGGTGTCGATGGGCTCAGGTGAGACGTAAAGCTTTGTGTCGTGCAGTCATCAAGGGTACACGAGTATGCCTTCGGCTCCGAAAGCCCATATCGATGATCTTTCGTTGAATGGCCTGCACGCTGACACTCGTTGATGGCCCAGTATTGAAATATGCAGCAATTTGTGGAAATGTTGCACTTCTGTCACGTTGAACGATTCGCTTCAGTCGTCGTTGGTCCCTTTCTTGCAGGATATTTTTCCGCCCGCAAAGAAGTCGGAGATTTGATGTTTTATCGGATTCCTAATGTTCACGGTACATTCGTGAAATGAGCGTACGGGAAAATCCCCAATTCGTTGCTACCTCGAAGATGCTGTGTCCCATCGCTCGTGCGCCATCAAAACGTTCAAACCCACTTAAATCTTGATAACCTTCCATTGTACCGCCAGTGACCGATCTAACAACTGCGCCAGACACTTGTTGTCTTACATAGGCGTTGGCGACTGCAGCGCCGTGTTCTGCCTGTTTACATATCTCTGTATTTGAATAAGCATGCATGTACCAGTTTCTTTGGCGCTTCAGTGTATCTTCGACCTTGTAATCTATTTTCACACGTAGCACACGACGTTCTTCCAATTTTCTGGCGTTCGTCGTGTGACAGCCTCATTTACCAGCATCTCTGCGTCTCGCAACGTAGAGGTTTCATTTGGCTCCGCAACATCTGCTTTTATTTGAGCCCAGACAAGTTTGATGGCGTTGAAATGGCAATGGTACGGTGTAACACGCGTAACTTTGTGGCCATGGCTCTCTGCTAACGTATCAGTTACATATTGCGTCCTCTGTGGCTGGTATCTTTTCATTAATTATAGCAGTTCCTAGTGCATTTCGTCTGTCCACATGACGGATTGTGTATGACGCACGTGACTCATCTTGTTTTACGCTCTGCGGTTTCACTGTAAGCAACTCACGCAGGAAGCAAGATCCCCATGGCACAGTGTCTCTGCGTTGCGTTAGTACCTTTCTTCCAAACTTTCTCCAGAAACCAGTTCTTTTCTATTTTTTTAAACAATGGAGTGACATGTAGTACTACCAGTGAAGAAATGGTTGTCCGACAGTAACGCCATCTACTTTTTAAGTGTCTGGTACTCGTTCCAGTAATTTCCAAGAATTATTGCCTATCGAACGCGTGGGCTCCTAACGATATTTATCGAACGTGCGACTCGATGTCGACCATACAACTCTGGTGGCGCGAGTTATGGATATTGACTAGAGCAACGACGAAAGACAAAAGTTTATTAAGTTATACTTAATACCAAATGAAAGTACGAGTAGTAACTTCACTTACTTTACTCGTCAGCCACGTCTTATTCGTGCACTATTGCTCGTGTTGTGTAAGCTGCCAGCAGCAATTCTTTTTCCCATAACCTAGGTACATTCTTGCTATGTCACTCAGAGATAGCAGGAGAGTATCAGTAGGGTCAATTTTTCCAGCCAACCTCAAGTTGTAGAAATATAGATTTCAGAAGAAATATAACTTTCCACGCTATATAAACGAGGAATTAGATTACGTCATGTGAAGCTCTCGGCACTCGAAACTGCAACGCTTTCGCTTATTGCTATTCACACCGGAAACGATAAAATATGTCCCACTGGCAACGCACTACACGTTTACCATAATTCGCACCACCACAATCGTATGGTTGACATGGAGTCACAAGTTCGATGTACATCGTTAGGAGCCCACGAGTTCGATAGGCAATCATTGTTGGAAATTGCCCTCGTTCCTTCTGTAGTACGTGCGTATATGCACTGATAGCGCTTTCGTAATTGCCATCTTAGCCGCCCGATACGATCTCTTCCTTGAGCCAGCATACCTTCTCTCCAGAAGTCCTCTTCTCTGCACTACAGGAAGCCATTTTTCATACACATATCAAGAAACTCAGAGAATTAGTGGAATGCGCAAGTACCCACACGAACCTGAACTACTGACTGAAAGCAGGGGTCGCCTAAAACTACGGCAACACTGAGGCGTTACCACAGCAACGTAAACAAAATCTCATGATCTGATTGGCCGTCGTGGACGCGTGAAGCATGTGCTCCAATATCACTTCCGCTGTCACATCACAGCCGTACGAAGTACAGACATTAGAAACATGGAAGAAAAAGAAGTCGTGCATTCTGGTTAACATCTGGTACATGTTAGCAGACGCCAAGGGCAGAGTATACTTGAAAAAAAAAAAAGCAGAGGAGGCCATAGATCCCTTATAAGAGTATTCACACCAGCGTTGCCGCTGGTATCACTGTACGGGGAATGTTGATGTGGAATCGTACACCTAACAAAGCCAGCCAAGAGCGAATAATCGTAGCACCAGCATCCACGACATGTACATCTTCTTCAGCACCTACAGAACCTCACTGGAGTCTTACATTCAGCAAGATAATGCAAAACACTGTGCACCATACTGTGTCGGAGCAGGCTGATCAACGTTCCTCTGACATGAGGTACTTATTAGGCTTCCCGATATCACGTAACTTACGTCCTGCAGGGAATATCTAAAATGCTCTAGAGAACGATATGCGAGCCTTAGACCTCGCTACGAACAATGTTAATAAGTTGTGAGCGGATGTTGAGTCAACGTGGATCAGAGTGGCTCACCAAAGCCTCCATATGTTTTGCGAAGTCAATGCCATAACGAGTAGTCGCATTCATCAACCGCTTCACGCTATTAGACGGTAATTGAAGTTCAGTTACCCATCATTCTAGATAAAGTTGTAGGCCTTGACTTGCAGTTAGAAAATTCAGAATCTGACAGCGGAACGAGAGTCACCAGCATGGAGAACAAAGGCGGCATCGTATGGTCGCCGATCAGCAAAATGAACGCTTTTCACAGGTGTGATCTGCAGTGTCTTGTTAAATGCTGGAATAGGCCACAACTGATCTAGCCATCAAATGGACACTTTTAATCTTGCAGTCCTTTTGTGATTAACCAAGTTATTTAGGTTTCCATCTCCAGCTTTCTTTTGGAGGGATGGGGGTATGCAGTGTCATCCACCTCTTCATCACAGAGTAGCGTCTGTACGCAACATCCTCACTTATTTGTTGTACATATTGTAATCTCTGTCTTCTCGTGCAATTGCTGCCCTCTACAGCTCCGTGTAGCTACACGAACTTCTTCTACGAGGTCTTAAGTCGTATGCTATCATCTTCTTTGGTCTTCTAGCCATTGCTCTCCCTCATATTCCTTTCCTCGCCAATTCTTCGCAAACCTTTTCATTTCTTATGTTAACTGTACTCGTCTTTCTGTAAAGCCACGTATTGAATACTTAGGGTTTCTACTTTTCCCGTTTTCCCACAGTCCATGATTCGCTCTCATGCAGTGCTGTGCTCCGGAAACATGTTCTGCGAAATTTCTATCTCAAATTACGATCTGTGTTTCATGCTAATAGACTTTAATGTGGAATGCTGTCTTTACCTGCGCTAGTCCTTTTTGCCCCCCTTGCTTCTTCCAACACAGCATAATTCCTTCACTTCGCCTATTACGTGGTTCTCTCTATTTTTATGTTAAGCTAGCCGCTTATCTCATTTCTGTCGCTCCTCAGTACGCTCGTCTTCGTTTGTTACATTGTTACTCCATATTGCGTACTCACGAGGAGAACACAGCAGGTGCCATAACACGATTTCCCAGAAACTTATTTCAGTGGAAGAGGGATCATCATAAGCGACGTGTTTCGGCTTATCCGCAGATATTCGACCGTTAGTAAGATAACGACGGTTTTTGAGGTACTTTATGTCAACGGACGCTGTGGCACAGTTGCTAACGTCGTGGCTTCACACTTACGCACCCCGTGTTCGAAATCCAATTATTATTTTTATTTTCATTTATTTACCCATGTTCTCAGAAGATTACTACACGAATGTTTTCACTCTATATTTAAATATTTGCTAATTATATGTCTGGTGAATTAATTAAAATACTATAAATAAGTAGAAAAATTATTTGAAATTGATTTCGGGCCGGCCGATGTGGCCGTGCGGTTCTAGTCGCTACAGTCTTTAACCGCGTGACCGCTACGGTCGCAGGTTCGAATCCTGCCTCGGGCATGGATGTGTGTGATGTCCTTAGGTTAGTTAGGTTTAAGTAGTTCTAAGTTCTAGGGGACTGATGACCACAGATGTTAAGCCCCATAGTGCTCAGAGCCATTTGAACCATTTGAACCATTGATTTCGGTGAAATTCCTGTAGTGTACCTTGATTCATAATCAGCTGCAAGCGCCAGTTTTCGGAAAAGTGATCCGTTATGCATAGTTTGCCACAAAATTATTGCAAACGCTAAAAATCTTCATTAATGTCAACAAAGTTTTTTCCCGAGGCAGATTCACACGAAGGAATATCGTTGTGGTTAACTTCCCTCCGCGCGAAGGTCGTGGTGTTTGGAATTTCTATGTTTAAAATGTTTCTACGATCGGTACCATCCAAGGGAATGCATCAAATCTTCACAAACATAACAATAAAATATAAGAATTAAGAATTGATATGAGAATGAACTAGAAGAATATGGAAATTTAAAAAATTGTAACTCCGGTAAACACCATACACACACATATTTTTCTTTCTTTCTTGAGGCCTTTGTCCCGCTGCACGCGGGGTCGGCCGTGTTACCATCGATTTGGCAGTGTTAGTTGCAGAGGGTGGCTGCATGGCCGTCCTGCTGCCACCTCGAACCCCCCCCCCCCCCCCCCCGAACGGAATTAGTATACCCCAGCTGTTTGTGTCGAGTGTGAACTATGGAATGGTGCGAACGGTTTCAAACATCTGCGAGTCGTGTACCTAAGGTGGAACGTAGGGATCAGCCCAGTATTCACCTAGTGGGATGTGGAAAACCGCCAAAAAACCACATCCAGGCTGGCCGGCATAGTGGTCCTCATCGTTAATCTGCCAGGCGGATTCGATCAGGGGCCGAGCCCAGGAAGCAGCGCATTAGCGCTCTCGGCTAACTTGGCGTGTACCATACACATTTATATGATAAATGTACGACATTTATTGTGAAACCTAGCTGTAATTGCACATTTCATATAAAGCCCTCGCATCCACTAACTTAACAAGAAACATTCGTGTAGTAACCTTCTACGCTCATGGGTAGATAAATTAAAATAAAATAAAATAAAATAAATGAAAACAGTAATCGTGTTTCAGACACGGGACACAGGGGTGAAAACTGCGACGCTAGCCACAGTGCGTCCATTTGGGCTGCGCTTAGCGTGCGCTAAGAGGCATCTAAGGAACGTCGAAAACTTTAACGGTCGTTTTCTCAGGAACGGACGAGTATCTAAGGATAAGCCAAGATACGAGTCCGCTTTTTTTTAGCTCCTCTTTCGCTGAGCGAGGTTTCTGAAAAATCGGAATATGGTCACAAAGGATAGCAATGTCATCATTGAACCTTATGATTGCTATCCTCTCACTGAATTTAATCCCAGTTCTGCAACTATTTTATTTCCTTCGTTGCTTCGACATACTGAAGCGATAGACTGCAACTCTCCATTACGTCCTTTCGAATCAGAGCACTTTGTCTCATTACTCCAGTCTCGTTGTTTTGTGGAGGGTTGTGTATACTACACGTCTTTCTCTATAGCGTGTACCTTTCACATTCAACCATTAAAACTATCGGCACTCAAGATATTCGGCATCATAGTCAACCACATCCACCGTCTCCAACGAAAAATTCGTTGAAGGTAAGGACAAGCCAGGCCCCTTTAACCTTGCCTGGAGGGCTTTGCGAGATTTCCACACTGCGCCACTTAGTCTAATGAGCTTCCATTTTACGTATTTCGAGCCTGAAACATCGGTCGAAGAAGAGTATGCAGCCTATTAGAAGATCAGGCCATTTCATACAAGATAGTCTTTCCTAAACACACGAAAAATGCTGAGACGCCCTTTAATGGTCAAGTCCTCCAGTAGAACTGGAACCCCAAAAATTTACCAGTAATATCAGAACATGATGTTACAGCAACCCTTAAAAGCACGGCAGTCTAGAAAAAAACACTTCAGAACAAGAGTTTGAAATGACAAAGTGACCTGTCAGTAGCAACAGATTTTCTGCACTATCTCTTTTTTGCTTTCGTGAAAGAGCTGTTCACCTCAGTCTTAAATCTTCCCTAGAACAACTTGGAGAGTACTGAAAGGGCTGTGATACAGTTAAAAAATTGACCTAGTTTGTTATCCACAGAGAAATTGAATCCCCACAATGTGAACATTGTGCTCCCAGGTTAATTGTTCTTCATGTTCTAAGTTAAAGTCAGTCTCGCAGTGAGCCGAACGGTTGCGTAAGAACGCCAAATGCTGCCAACTGATCGTTAATCTTAAAGCTGAGGTTGTGAACATTTCCTTACCAATCACATATACATATTTTGGGTGCCCCAGGAATGCTTCAACAAACTTCGACAAACTTCGAAGGGTTGTAGATGGTGTCTTGAGCAACAATTCAAGGATAGGAACCCGCATCTGGAAACGTCATCTAACGTCCCTACAGACCATCGAATTTATAGGCACCGGCGCCTGCTGCTAGGCCACCCCTTTGGCAGTAAACGTTAATTTGTACGCTGACGGACCGTAGATGAATCGTCTCGCAAAGTTGTTTATTATTCAGTGATCTCGACTGATTGTCGTAAGCGTCAGTGTGGAGAAGATAGAGCTAGCTGTTGTGCAGACAGGCCTTGTCTCCTATGAATGCGACGCTCTGTTGCCTTGGTGGATGACAGTTTCGGACTCTAGTTTACATCTGCAGTTGATTTTTCTCCTGAATACTCAAAAACAGTGGAGATTTTAAAGGGTTCCAGGAGAAAAATAAAAACTGCAGAATGAAAACCCTTGTTTGAAACCATTATCCACCGAGGCAACAGATTCTCCAATGGCGATCGTTGCAGTCACTTACGATCACTGAATAACAAACATTATTGCCTACGGTCAGTCAGCGTACATCATCACCCGCCAGGTTAGCCGAGAGCGCTATTGCGCAGCTTCCTGGACTCGGGTAGGTGCGCCGGCCCCGGATCGAAACCGCCCGGCGGCTTAACGACGGAAGCCGGTGTGCCGGCCAGCCTGGATGTGGTTTTTAGGCGGTTTTCCACATCCCACTTGGTGAATATCGGGCTGGTCCCCACGTTCCGCCTGAGTTACACGGCTCGCAGACATTTGCACACATTCGCACTTTTCCATGGATTACACTTGACACAGACAATTGGGGTACACTAATTCCGTCCAGGGGGGTACAGGCAGGCCACCCCTTAAATTAACCTTGCCAATTTCGATTAAACATGTCGACCCTGCGTCATTGTGGCAACAAGGCACAAGCAAAAGAAAGAAAGAAAGAAAGTCAGCGTACATCATCATGTTTGCTGCCGAAGGAATGGCGTAGTGGTAGCCCCCTGTAACTTCTATGCTCTGTAGCGTCGTTGGATCATGTTTTGGACATGGATTCCTCTCCTCGATTTGTTTCTCATGTCGCACAGCTCCCCCCGTCGGAGGTTCGATTCCTCCCTCGGATATGGGTGTATATGTTGTCCTTAGCGTAAGTTATTTTACGTTATATTAAGTAGTACGTAAGCTTAGGGACCGATAACCTCAGCAGTTTGGACCCATTGTCCTTAATACAAATTTCCAATTTTTGTTACTCATGACACCCTCTAAGACCCGTCGAAATTCGTCACAACATTTCTGGAATTCCCTGTATGATTAGAGTGGCAATGTGTCCCAGCAACCGACAAACAAATAAACATTTTCTGTTAGTACTTTTTGTACGCTTGTATTAGACGTGCCTTACATATGATTGTAACACGTGTGTTCCCTGTGTTGCAGCGTCCCGTATTCGATATGAGATCACGAGCGGGAACATAGGTGGATCCTTCGCCGTGAAGAACATGACGGGCGCCATCTACGTGGCTGGCCCGCTGGACTACGAGACGAGGAAGAGGGTGAGTAGTCTGAATTTTGGAAGCCAAGTCGCGCCGCAGTCGTCAAGCGTGCCCGGGCGAACGCCTGCCCGTGCGAAGCGAAGACACTATGGATATACAGGGTGTTTCACTAAATGTGTTTGCCTCTGTAAGCTACGAAGTAATAGGCGACAGAAATATTTGTTGCAGTGGGTCACCATAAGAAACGTTACACTGTCCGTGGAACTATGACCATAGTTTATTGTGTTATTATCCACAGAGTTACAGCAAAAAGATACAGTTTTTTTAAATAGAACAATAGTTGTTTCTATCATGCACTGGAATGAGTAACACCAGCTGTGTATGCCTCAATTTCAATTACATTCCTATCAGTTTTAGTTTGGTAGCTATAACGCTTCAAAGTTTCAGGGGCAGATACCACATGCTGTACATAATACATGGCTTTGTGGTGGGTGATGGATGTTCTGGCGGTGGGAAGTTGATCTAAATGAGATGTTCAAATGTGTGTCCATGTTCCTGAATGCACAATGCAATGCACCTTCTAAATGATCTGCGGACGAGATGTAACATCGCCGGTATCACGGAGCAACATGCGCCCTCGATGTGCCGTTGTAGATCATCTGGGGATGTGGACTCAGTGACATAAACACGATCCTTTAGATATCCCCACAAAAAGAAATCTAATGGTGTTAAATCGGGCGACCTTGTGGGCCATTAATGAGGACTATGGCGCCCCAACCACATTCCTGCAGACCTGTTGTTTAGTTCTTCCACAACAGCACGCGCAGAATGGGCTGAGTGACCATCGTGCTGCATCCACATATGGACTCTCGTGTGTAGACATAGATGTTCAAGGAGACCACCCAAACTGTCGACTATGAACGCGCTATATAACTCACCTGCCAGTGAACCTGGGAAGTAGTGTGGACCAATGATTTCGTCCCCAAGGATTCCACACCACACATTAATAGACCAGCTACATTGACGGTCGACAGGTCGTTCTCACCGAGGATTGTCTCCGGCCCAGTTGTTCACGTTATGGCGATTCACTGCATCATAATTTGTGAACGTGGACTCATCAGAGAACATAACACCTTCTAAAGACTACAGCGTGAAATTACGCATGGCCCATTCACAGAATGTAACTCTCGCACGGAAATCGTTCTCATGCAGCTCTTAGGTCAGTGACAGGCGGTACGGGTGAAACCTGTGGCCGTGTGCTATACGCCACACAGATGTGAGCCTGACACCAGCGACTGCAGCAACGGCTCGTAAGCTGACATCGGGATCGTGGTGTACTGCAGCTAAAACAAACACCTCGGTCTACTCACTTCTTGCAGTTCTTCGTCTGTTCCTGTGGTGCATTACCAAGCTGCCTGGTTCCTGAAGTCGTTGTTCGGCACGTAAGAACGTAATTGCTGCCGGAGCTCTTCGTCTAGAATAACTCACGGAGTACGCCATAGCTGCTTCAGTGGCATCGTGTCGGCACTCGCCGAGCATCAGCAACATCTCAACGTACTCGGTGTTCGTGTATGGCATCTTCATCCGATGTCAGTAACTGTGGTGTATTGAGCCCCGTTTGTTTGTGTGGCTCGAACTGTCGGGTATACGGCCGTGTGCGGCGACAGTCGGTAGCCTAACAGCGCATCGAGGAAGCTTCTCGCTCCGTGAAATCGGTGACATTACAACTCGGCCGCACCACACTTAGAAGGGGCATTGCTTTATGCGCAGCGTGTATGGTATCTGTCCCTGAAACTTTGAAGGGTTGAAGCGCCGAAAGTAAAAGTGATAGAAATGTAATTTAAATTGATGTATACACAGCTGATGTTACTGATTTCAGTGCATGATAGAAACAACTATTGTATCATTAAAAAATTGTATCTTTTTGCTGTAAGTCTTTGGATAATAACACAATAAACTATGTTCATAGGTCCGCAGACAGTGTAACGTTTCGTATGGTGACCTACCGCAATAAATATTTCCGTTGCCTATTACTTCGTAACTTGCAGAGGCAAACACATTTAGTGAAACACACTGTATGTATGTGTAAGTCAGCACAGCGTACTAAGCTCTGATGGCTATCCTGAAAGCTCTCTATTGCTGTGCTATCGTTCTCGGCCATGTGCCGTCACATAGCGGGAAAAGGGGAGAAGACTAAAGCGAATTTGGTGGCAGCAGTCTTGTTTGAGCGTGGGCAACAGGATCGCTCCTATTGGCATGTCTTGAATAACATAATATTTTTGTTTGCTGGACTTTTTAAAGTGTTGCTTCCTATTGGTTTAATTAAATTAGACCGGCTAAAACCTATTCCTTCAGAGTAGCCACTATCGGTTATTTTCTTCATCCTTCTTCGGCAGCTGTGATGCCGAAAGATGCTAATTCCGCGTCAGTAGCCACTGCGTAACTAGAGGTCCATCAGTTGTACAGGATGACTCTGAACTCTACCAATAGATAATCGGATGTTCTACCGTATCGTAGACCCTTAAAACGTACCGAACTAAAATTAACGCCGGCCGGAGTGGCTGAGCGGGTCTAGGCGCTACAGTCTGGAACCGCGCGACTGCTACGGTCGCAGGTTCCAATCCTGCCTCGGGCATGGATGTGTGTGATGTCCTTAGGTTAGTTAGGTTTAAGTAGTTCCAAGTTCTAGGGGACTGATGACCTCAGAAGTTAAGTACCATAGTGCTCAGAGCCATTTGAACCATTCTGAACTAAAATTAACTCTGCCATCATGTCCAATAGAAAGAAACCGGCCGGTCGCTGCTTCGTCCTATGCCCAAAATGCCATCCAACGTTAACAGCCTATGAGATTACCGCACATTCCTACATTACAGTCGCCCCGACTGTACTGCAGGAATGCTTGGAAATCTTGCCGGCTGTTAACGATGGAGTTCCAGCTGGAGCCGATGTTGCTTCTTTTATTAGGTCCTCGGATATCCTCACCATGCCGAGTGGAGCCAGTTGCCCAGAACACAAACCAAAGAGCTGTGAAAAATAGCAAGGACGGAAATAACGGGAATGGACTCGAGTTGAGTAAGTGCGTCAAAGGTAAGACAGGAATTGAGAACGTTATGACAACATATTAAACTGAAAAGGAAACAAGTGGGTCATCTAGCGAAAGAAACTGAGGAGGAACGATCCAACGAAACTATCAGCTCATTTCAGATTGGTAAGATAAGGGTAATAATTGGCAACCAATGCTGAACAATCGCAATAAAGTCGTGAGATGTTCAATTGACTCTTTTATTAGAACATGTTACGCGTTTCTGGATTACACCCATCTTCAGGCATCACGAACTTCAACTCCTTCCTAACCAACCAGGCGTAGAGCCTTGACAATTCAAAGAAAGTGTCCAATAACTTTGTTTGAGTTGTCAAGGCTGTACGCCTGGTTAGTTAGGAAGGAGTTGAAGTTTGTGATGTCTGAAGATGGGTGCAATCTAGAAATGAGTAACATGTTCTAATAAAAGAGTCAATTGAACATCTCATGACTTTATTGCGATTGTACAGCAATGTTTGCCAATTATTAACACAAAAATAATCGCTGGCCTTAGACGGGATTTTATGTCCTGTATGTCATCGGTAAGAAAAGAGTTAAAGGATGATTTAATAGAAGATGTATCGCCGAGAAAATGATTTCCCATTCGCCTCTGCTCCGTTCACAAACTTCTACTGCCACCTCACGTGCCCTCAGCGCCATCAGGCAGCATACAACCTCGTGGTGGGCAGTGGTCGTTATGCTTCGGCTCATCAGTGTATATGTTATACTGTAGGATGTAGCTTTCTGAATCATGAATCTATGTGGATAGAAATAAGAAAGTATTTTACTGTTCAGTCCGTATGCACAGATCTGACACCATTGTGTTACAGGACCGGTGCTAAGACAAGACGTGCTCGGCTACTGTATTTGTGTATTATTCTTAAGACGGTTTTCTGCAGTTTGAAAACTGTGTCCATATTTCGTGCATTCTTTCCCCAGGAAAGAATGTCATAGATAATAAATGAGTGTACAATGAAAGGGCATAAACATGCTAATACCATTCCATTTCCAAGCATCTTTGTGTGTTCACATCACTTCAGCTGAGAATCAATATTGATTCCTAGAAATTTTGTGTCTGTTGCACGGTTTATAGAGATGCCATCTACATGTAATTTAACAATGTCACTTTCCCTCTTCAAACCGAAATTCATGGGATTACTTTTCTTTGCGTTTATTGTCAGTTTATTGCTTATTGCCCAATTGTAATCTACTCTGAGGGTTTCATTTGCTTTCTCTGCAAGTAGTTCTCTTATTATCTCTGTGACTACTACATTGCTGTCATTAGCTAAGATAATTTTTTCCCTGTGACTAACACTATGAGAAAGTCATTGATGTGTGTCAGGAACTGTGTTGGTCCTAATATGGTACCCTGAGAAAATCCTGTTTAACTGTGTATTGGCTCAGATTAGTATTTTACTGAAAGTTTAGACTTATTTGAGATATGTGTTATCTCTACTGTGGTAGACAGGATCGGAACCGCTCATAAGATACTCGTCTTACTCCTAATGCTCCTGGCTTATTTACTTGAATCATATGTTAACAGTACCAAAAGCCTTACAATGATCTAGAAATATGCCCGTGACTCACTCACCTTTGTCAAGAGTGCAAAACACCACTTTTGTGTATTCTACTGTGGCTGATTACGAACTTCTACCACTTCGGAAATCAGACTGTGATTCACTTAGAAGGTTGTATTTATTCTAGTGATCAATTAATCTGTCTTTCATACTTCATTCTATTATGGACCGATAATTTTATTTATCTTCTGCATTACCTTTCTTTCGTAGAGGCTCGTCTCTTGCCTGTTTTAAATACTGTGGAAATTTCCCTGATGCGAAGGATTCGTTTATTATGTTTATTAAAGGGTACAGTTTTACTGACTTTATGATTGCGGTTGATATTAACATCATTGTACTTAGTGAATAATTATTTACAGGTTGTAAACTGCATGTCGTATATTTTTTCAAAGTTTAATGGCAAAAAACCGGCTTGCACCCATCCATGAAAATTTCATTAGTCATCTTTCTAAGAGTATACTTGTATTGCTATTTATTGCAATGTATCTGTCACCGGCGTACAGAACAAACTTGACATCTGGTAATGTCACAGATGAAAGGCCATTTATGTACACATGAAAAAAGTGAGGATCCTGAGTTTCAGCCTTTTGGGAATCCACATGTAATTATTTTCTAGCTGGATGATGCTTCATGGATACATGCCTCTTTTCAAATTATACCCTTTGCATTCTGTCAGACATATAGGATTTGAACATTTCGCGGAAGATTCGGATAGACTGCAATATTGTAATTTACTTAAAGGGATATTGTGATTTACATTGTAAAATGCCTTTGACAGGTCGCAGAATATACCAGTATCCTGTAATTTATTTCTGTTGAATTAAGTGCATTCTCACTGTAGATGTAGACGGCCCTCTGAATATTAGAGTTCGTAGCGTTGTTTCGTAGTTCAGTAAAAACAACAGATACACATAACAGAGACTTCAGTCATCAGTAACATATTCTCCCTCACTATTTACAACAGTCCGCCAACGTTGGTGTATCTCTTCGATTCCGCGGCTGCCGAAATAACGTTGTTTTGAGGGGAAGACTCGTCGAGCCATGTTTAAAGCGCATTTTCAAACGAAAACGAAGTTCCTTGAACGTTGTTCGACAGAGAGATGGGAATCTGAGGGCGCAAAATCAGGTGAATAACGTGGGTGCGGAATGACTCCTGTATAGTGTTAGCGTGTAGTACAGTCACTTAACGCAATCTTGCTGGTCGTTGTTCTTGGATTGTGTCTGCAAAACGTCTCAGATGTTGACAATAAATGTCAGCAGTGATGGATACACCTCGTAGAAGCAATTCGTAGCACACCACAGCCCCGCTGTTCCAGATGCATAACATAATCTTTTGTCGATCTCCGCAGGTTCTTTGTACGGCGAATTGCTGCTTTGTTTGGGCTCAACTATTCCTTCCTTTTCCTTATGTTAGCATAAAAACACCATTTCTCCTCACCAGTGACGATCCAGAATAGGGTCGGTGTTATTCACGAGCCAAGTGATAGAAGCAAGCAGTGAGATGCGCGTATGCCCACCCGCTGATTTTTGTGATTTTGGCTTAGATCATGCAGTACCGAACACCCGATTTTTCAACCTTCCCCACTGCATGCAAATGTTGCACTATGAAGGAATGATCACATTTTATCACTTTTGCTAGTTCTCGAGTATACTGACGTACACTAAACGATCTTGATCAAATCCCAAAAGTCTTCCTGAACATGGAGAGTCACTAACGTTAAAACGATGCTCCTTAAAACGATAAAACCATTTTCTTACCGTGCTCTTCCAATGGCTTTATCTCCATATAGGGTGGAAATGTTTCTCGCTGCCTCTGCTGCTGTCACCCTCTACTGAACTCAAACAGAAGAATATGCCGGAAATGTTCCGGTTTCTCCACTTGGCACACCACACCATTTTCTAGCGTACACAGTCCATTTACTATCTCCAAATAATTAAACGACAATATGTGAACTCAATAACAATAAGACTTCAGAATCCATAAATAAAACCATATCGATCGGAATAACAAGATAAAAAAAAAGCTCTACGAACTTACACACCGACCTAATATTTACAATGACTGATTTGAGATACTGCATAACAGCATTACTCAGCGTGAAACTCCATCTTTACAGTAACAGTTGTAAAATGTTTGTTAAGAAGTTTTGTAACACCGCAATGTAGAAGATGACGACCCGATAGTGCAAACGTAATTTCCGGCTTAGCCTGTCTAGCAATGTTCAGAAACAGAATCTCGTATCTACTGGAGTGCACAAGAAGAATCACCATCGTAGAGCGTGGCGAAATATTTGATGATACACTACTGGCCATTAAAACTGTTACACGACGAACATGACGTGCTACAGACAGGAAGAAGATGCCGTGATCTGCAAATGATTAGCTTTTCAGAGCATTCACACAAGGTTGGCGCCGGTGGCGACACCTACAACGTGCTGACATAAGGAAAGTTTCCAATCGATTTTTCATGCACAAACAGCAATTGACCGGCGTTGCCTGGTGAAACATTGTTGTGATGCCTCGTGTAAGGAGGAGAAATGCGTACCATCACGTTTCCGGCTTTAATAAAGGTCGGATTTTAGCCTATCGCGATTGCGGTTTATCGTATCGCGACATTGCTGCTCGCGTTGGTCGAGATCCAATGACTGTTAGCAGAATATGGAATCGGTGGGTTCAGGAACGTAATGCGGACCGCCCTGCTGGATCCCAACGGCTTCGTATCACTAGCAGTCGAGATGACAGGCATCTTATCCGCTTGGCTGTAATGGATCGTGCAGCCACGTCTCGATCCCTGAGTCAACACATGGGGACGTTTGCAAGACAACAACCATGTGCACGAACAGTTCGGCGACGTTTGCAGCAGCATGGACTATCAGATCGCACACCATGGCGGCGGTTACCTTGACGCTGCATCACAGACAGGAGTGCCTGCGATGGTGTACTCAACGACGAACCTGGGTGCACGAATGGAAAGACGTTTTTTGTTCGGATGAATCCAGGTTCTGTTTACAGCATCAGGATGGTCACATCCGTTTTTGGCGACATCGCGATGAGCGCACATTGGAACCGTGTATTCGTCATCGCCATACCGGCGTATCACCGGGCGTGATGGTATGGGGTGCCATTGGTTACACGTCTCGTGAACCTCTTGTTCGCATTGACGGTACTTTGAACAGTGCTCGTTACATTTCAGATGTGTTACGACCCGTGTCTCTACCCTTTATTCGATCCCTGCGAGACCCTACATTTCAGCAGGACAATGCACGACCGCATGTTGCAGGTCCTGTACGGGCCTTTCTGGATACAGAAAATGTTCGACTGCTGCCCTGGCCAGCACATTCTCCAGATCTCTCACCAATTGAAAACGTCTGGTCAATGGTGGCCGAGCAACTGGCTCGTCACAATACGCCAGTCACTACTCTTGATGAACTGTGGTATCGTGTTGAAGCTGCATGGGTAGCTGTACCTGTACACACCATCCAACCTCTTTTCGACTCAATGCCCAGGCGTATCAAGGCCGTTATTACGGGCAGAGGTAGTTGTTCTGGGTACTGATTTCTCAGTATCCATGTACACAAATTGCGTGAAAATGTAATCACATGTCAGTTCTAGTATTTTTGTCCGATGAATACCCGTTCATCATCTGCATTTCTTCTTGGTGTAGCAATTTTAATGGCCAGTTGTGTAGAAGAAAGGCACCACTCGTGCGGTAGGCCAGCCAGCAGCCGCCCCTGTTGTTTCCGACGCGCCCTCCCTCCGCCACGTAAGCCAGTTCTAGCAGCCTAGCCCTCCCAGCAGCGACGACTTGCCGCGGTCGACGCTTGCTTCCCGCTATCTGTGCCGCCGAGGCGCCAGCGCCCTTAACAGGTCTCGGCGGGCTATCAGCACGCACCGCCACACACCTCGCAGGGGACCGCTTGCCGCCGTAATGCTCCGACAGCGACGTCGTAACGGAGAGCCACCCGCGGTCCATCTGACACGGACTTGTATTTTCGCATTTTGTGCGCTGAGCTGCTTGTGCCTGTAAATTCAGAATTTAAATGCAGATCTGTTAGTTGACGATGTACCGTGAGGCGCGCTCTTGGGGACTCGCTGTGGAGGTCTTCCAAGGCATCACTGCTTTATCGA
The DNA here is from genome assembly GCF_021461395.2 of Schistocerca americana. Classification (NCBI taxonomy): domain Eukaryota; kingdom Metazoa; phylum Arthropoda; class Insecta; order Orthoptera; family Acrididae; genus Schistocerca; species Schistocerca americana. The sequence continues at coordinate 236,203,707 of NC_060123.1, read as the reverse complement.
TGAAACGACGCAGGCTCTAAAATACTGAAACACCTACTCCTGATATTTATAGCTCACTATCTCAAAGCAAGAAACACTCTAGGTAATAGTGAAGTTACTATAGGTTTTTATCACATTATGCAGCTGAATTCGCCTCCTTTACGTTGAGGCAACAAACGTCATGTGATACCATTATGCAAATATTCAGATGGCGGTAGTATCGGGTACGCAAGGTATACAGGGTGGTCCATAGATCGTGACCGGGCCAAATATCTCACGAAATAACGATCAAACGAAAAAACTACAAAGAACGAAACTTGTCTAGCTTGAAGGGGGAAACCAGATGGCGCTATGGTTGGGCCGCTAGATGGCGCTGTCATAGGTCAAACGGATATCAACTGCGTTTTCTTAAATAAGAACCCCCATTTTTTATTACTTATTCGTGTTATACGTAAGGAAAAATGAATGTCTTAGTTGGACCACTTTTTTCGCTTTGTGATACATGACGCTGTATTAGTCATAAACATATGGCTCACAATTTTAGACGAACAGTTGGTAACAGGTAGGTTTTTTAAATTAAAATACAGAACATTTTATTTCGGTTGTTACAATGTGATACATGTACCTTTGAGAACGTAACATTTCTGAGAACGCATGCTGTTACAGCGTGATTACCTGTAAATGCCACATTAATGCAATAAATGCTCAAAATGATGTCCGTCAACTTCACTGCATTTGGCAATACGTGTAACGACATTCCTCTCAACAGCCTTCCGTAATGTTAGCGCATGCACTGACAATGCGCTGACGCATGTTGTCAGGCGTTGTCGGTGGATCACGAGAGCAAATATCCTTCATCTTTCGCCACAGAAAGAAATTCGGGGACGTCAGATCCGGTGAATGTGCGGGACATAGCATGGTGCTTCGACGACCAATCCACCTGTCATGAAACATGCTATTCGATACCGCTTCAACCGCACGAGAGCTATGTGCCGGACACCCATCATGATGGAAGTTCATCGCCATTCTGTCATGCAGTAAGACATCTCGTAGCAACATCGCTACAACATTACGTAGGAAACCAGCATACATTGTACCATTTAGATTGCTATCGATAATATGAGGGCCAATTATCCTTCCTCCCCTAATGCCGAACCATACATTAACCTGCCAAGGTCGCTGATGTTCCACTTGTCGCAGCCATCGTGGATTTTCCGTTGCCCAACAGTGCATATTATGCCGGTTTACGTTACCGCTGTTGGTGAATGACGCTTCGTCACTAAATAGAACGCGTGCAAAAAATCTGTCATCGTCCCATAATTTCTCTTGTGCCCAGTGGTAGAGCTGTACACGACGTTCAAACTCGTAGCCATGCAATTGCTGGTGCATAGAAATCTGGTACGGGTGCAATCGACGTTGATATAGCATTCTCATCACCGACGTTTTTGAGATTCCCGATTCTCGCGCAATTTGTCTGCTACTGATATGCGGATTAGCCGCGACAGCAGCTACAATACCTACTTGGGCATCATCATTTGTTGCAGGTTGTGGTTGACATTTCACATGTGGCTGAACACTTCCTGTTTCCTTAAATAACGTAACTATCCGGCGAACGGTCCGGACACTTGGATGATGTCGTCCAATATACCGAGCAGCATACATAGCTCACTCCCGTTGCGCATTTTGAGCGCAATAGCCATACATCAACACGATATCGACCTTTTCCGCAATTCGTAAACGGTCCATTTTAAGACGGGTAATGTATCATGACGCAAACACCGTCCGCACTGGCGGAATGTTACGTGATACCACGTTTGTGACTATTACAGCGCCATCTATCACAAAGCGAAAAAAGTGGTCCAACTAAAACATTCATATTTCTTTACGTACTACACGAATATATAGTAAACAATGGGGGTTCCTATTTAAGAAACCGCTGTTGATATCTGTTTGAGCTACGGCAGCGCCTCTAGCTGCCCAGCCATAGCGCCATCATGTTTCCCCCTTCAAGCTAGACGAGTTTCGTTCCTTGTAGTTTTTTCGTTTGATGCTTATTTCGTGAGATATTTGGCCCGGTCACTGTCGATGGACCACCCTGTAGAACTGCAGGCCATTGGCGGAGCTATCATTAGTACTCAGGTGACTCATGTGAAAAGGTTTCCGATATGATATGGCCGCATGACGGATATTAACAGACTCTGAACGCCGGGTGGTTGTTAAAGCTGGACGCTTGGGACATTCCATTTCGGAAATTGTTAGGGAATTCAATATTCCGCGATCCAAAGTTCTAAGAGTGTGCCGAAGAACACCACATTCAGGCATTACCTCTCACCAAGGACAACGCAGAGGCCGATAACCTTCTCTTAACGACCGAGAGCAGCGGCGTTTGCATCGATCTATCACTGCTAACAGACAAAGAACACTGCGTGAAGTAACTGCAGAAATCAATGTGGGACGTACGACGAAGGTATCCGTTACGACAGTGCGAAGAAATTTGGCGATAATGGGTGATGGCAGCAGACGACCGCCGCGAGTGCCTTCACTAACACCACGACATCGTCTGCAGCGCCTCCCCTGGGCTCATGACCCTATCGGCTGGATCCTAGACGACTGGAAAACCGTGGCCTGGTCAAGTGAGTCCCGATTTCAGTTGTTAAGAGCTGATGGTAAGGTTGAGTGTGGCGCAGACTCTACAAAGCTATGGACCCAAGTTGCCAACAAGGCACTGTCTAAGCTGATGGTGGCTCCATAGTGGTGTGGGCTGTATTTCCATGAAATAGACTGGTCCGTCTGATCCAAATGAACCGATAATTGACTGGAAATGGCTACGTTCGTGTCCTTGGAGACCGTTTCCAGCCATTCAAGGACTTCATGTTTCCAAACAACCATGAAACTTTTTATAGATGACAATGCGCTATGTCACTGGACCACAGTTGTTCGCGATTGGTCGGAAGACCGTTCTGGACAGTTCTGGCGAATAATTTGGCCATCCGCATCGCTCGACATGAATCCCATCGGACATTTTTGGGACATAATCGAGACATCAGTTCGTGCAAAAAATCCTGCAATGGCTACATTTTCCCAATAATGTACGGATATTGAGGCAGCATAGCTCAATTTTTCTGCAGAGGACTTCCAACGCCGTGTCCATCCCAAGTGTAACTGCTGCACTAAGACGGGAAAAAGGATATTAGAAGGTGTCCTATGACTTTGTCATCTCAGTGTGTATAGTATCTTCATCAAGACAACAAAGAAGCCGAGGTGGGTTAAGAAACACATCTCACTCCCATGAAATAAAACTCAATAAGGTGCACAAAACTGTACATATGTGTGCATCAGTGCTTATACACGACATATTCACGATGATAATGTGGTAACACGCCATTTTGCCGGAAAAAATTCTGTCCCCGTATCATGTTGTGATTGAGGCATTACATAACGTTCAAGCATTTTCGAGTACTATATGCCAATTTCAGTTGACTCGGAAAAAAAGAAAAGATCGTAAATCTTATTTCTGTTTACAGCACAAAAAACATTTACCTTAGGCGAGTCCTGCATATGCTCGATTACATGACGTGGTTTCTGCTCACCCCATATCCGAACATTATGGCGATTCACTTTACCGCAGATATGGAAGGAGACTTTGTCACTGAGCACAGCTTTTTTTTTAAGAAAATCATCTTCAGCCTGCATTTTACTAAACATTTCAACACAAGACTTAGCTCGCTTTTCTTTGTCACTGCCTCTTAAGGCTTGCAATAATTCCAGTTTGTAGAAAGACAGGCGTTTCCGCAAACCCTTCCGTAATGTAACACTGTGCATATTCAATTCTAAGCTGCCGCATCTCGTTGATTCACCCTAACTACGAATGTAAAATTGCCGAACTTGTTCATTGCCGTGTCGGAGACTACTGGCCGACCTCGACCTGGCATCCTACGTGATATACAACCATTTTCGGTGAATTAATTGTACCAATTAATAACAGTTTGTCTTTGAGGTGGTGGCTTGAGATATTTAGTCCTGAACTGTGTCTTAACCGTAGTACCGGATTTAGATTCATGAAACCATAAACAACACTGTGCTTGCTGTGCACTGTTCTACGACTGCATGATGTCTGTTGGAATAGCTCATTCGCATATGCGATCTAGCGGGAGCATCGAGAAGTAACAGTGTCAGCAGGGAATAAAACTTGAAGATCTACTGTATTGAGTCCTACGTTAAACATTTCTGGGACTCATTTACCCTTTTTGCAATTAAAGGTTACTTTTGTATAACTAATTTATAAAAACCCTGTACATTGGTGACCAACTGTACTAGGCACACCCATCTAGTAGCGTGTAGCATCCCTTGTGGTCTTAAAAAAGGGGGCGACGCGTTGTGGCATGCACTGCACGAGACACTGATAACGATGGGGAGCTCTGCTGATATGAGGCTGTTCAACTCCGCATATGGATCGGTTGGAGTTGGGTCTAAGTCACACACATGTTGCTCGATGTCATGCCAAATTTTCTCAATACTGCGGCCATGAGCCCTCGTGTGGAGCGTTCCTGAAACCATTCTGCACCAATTTCGGAACCTGAGGGACTGCATTGACTTGGACCCGCCAGGGTAGCCGAGAGCGCTAACGCGCTGCTTCCTGGACTCGGGTAGGCGCGCTGGCCCCGCATCGAATCCGCCCGGCGGATTAACGACGAGAGCCCGCGTGCCAGCCAGCCTGGATGTGATTTTTAGGTGGTTTTCCACATACCGCTAGGTGAATACCGGGCTGGTCCCCACGTTCCACCTCAGTTACACGACTCGCAGACATCTGAACACGCTCGCACTATTCCATTAATTACACTCGACGCAGACAGTAGGGGTACACTAATTCTGTCCCAGGGGGTACGGGGTGGTGGCAGGAAGGGCATCCGGCCACCCCTTTCCACTAACCTTGCCAAATCCGTTCCTAACAATGCCGACCCTGCGTCAGCGCGGGACATGGCACCAGTGACTTGCTGAAGTTCCAAGTTGCCTGTGGATATTGCTAAGCATATAAACTAATATACAGGCAATATGTTCCTGTATTGTTCGCTGTTGAGGTCGATGACAGAGGTATCAGGAGTTGCTTTCCATTCCTTGTGAACAACCTGCACACGAGAATACCAGCACATAGTGCCTGAACACAGGCCTGTCGTCAGCGGCATATAACGTCCCGTTCGATTTTCTGCGTACTTGAACTCTGACACCTGTGTGTGTACCAAAATGTGGCGCGATACGCCAGTTCAGGTGGCCTCCTTTCATGCTTCGAGCATTCACTGCTGGTGTGCCTGCACCCTTGTGCCTTTGTTCCCTTTGACGTGTAGTGAACAGAGGTACGAGTACGGTCAGAGGCCTATGTACCGCATAGTGATGCAACCTTTCGAAATAGTATGACTGCTCGCCTGCTGTTTTGAACGACCAACATTGAACTGGCAAGTGATTTTCTGAACTGTGGCCCGTCTATCCGTATTTATAATCGGCACCAATCGTTGGCGACCACTCTCGTCGACAAGTTGTTGTTCACGGCAATTGGCTCCGCCAACAGTGATTTTGCCAGAAGTGAGCACTATACAGGGTGTTCGAAAAAGAACTCCCTAGTTTTAAGTAGAAATTTAAGGAGAAATTGAGGAAAAATTACACCGATGAGTACGTATCATGAAAGAAAATTCCTTCAAGTTTTGTTTAATGTTAGTAAACTTCAACGTGCGATCCATTTGTTGCCCTGCACACCTCGAGACGATATTCCATTTCCCGCCATGTATTCACCAACAATTCAGGTGTAACTGTCCCAACCGCCACGACAATTCTTTCAAGTACATTATTGATACCTCTGACCTTATCACTGTACACAACATTTTTTATGTGGCCCCAAAAGGAAAAGTCCAATGGGATTAAGTCTGGGCTTCACGGTTGCCAAGGTATTGGGCCAGCCCTGCCTATCCACCTTCCGGGAAAGCGAGTATCAAGTGCCAAAAGCACATGGTTACTGTAATGAGGTGGCGTGCCATCTTGTTAGAAAAACACAAGTCCCTTTTCCGCTTCAGTATCGTCCATTTGGGGAAAGACGTACGCTGTCAACATGTCACAGTAAACGTTCCTGTTTATCGTTTTTTCTACAAAAATGAAAGGACCAGTCACACGACCTTCCATCAAACCCACAGACATTAACTTTACGAGAGTCACGTTGATGCTGAATAACCTCATGTGGCTGCTCTGCCCTCCAAATTCTGCAGTTATGACGAATAACACACTGCACTTTCTGTTGCGGAGTACACATTGTTGCTGAGTTGCTCTGCACTGCGCTGCATGCACACCTGGACTGAACTGAGGGAACAGAAGAAAAATAAAGCACTGGTGCCGTCTCAAGGTCAAGCAGACCTGCCAACTGCAGGGGAGCCAAACTGGTAGAGTAGATGGATCAAACACCACAAACCAGAATAGTGTGTGTCACTTTGTACAGATTCTTGGACACATTAAAACTAGGGAGTTCTATGTCAAACACACTGTACAGGGTGAGCATTAATAAGGTCAGTAAACCACAGGGACGATTTCCTGAATGGAAATGAAGGAAAGATGGTTCAGTGAACATGTGTTCGGGAATGGATGGTCTGAGTGCAACGGCAACAGATCGTTCCGGAACGCAGTACAGAGCTGCATCGCATCCACATCACAGCAAATACTCAAAGAGGTCTCCATGGGACGCAATGCACGCGTTCACACGTCACAAAATGGAGTGCAGCGCTCTTTCAAACTTTCTGGCCTCTCTCCAAATAGAGTCACAGGCGTCGTGAAGACGCTGTTGAAGGGTCTGTTCTTCAGGAACAGGTTTAGCATTCACAACGCTTTTCATATGCTCCGAGAGGTAAACATCCAGGGGGTTTAAGTCCGGAGATTAGCAGATCATGCTACAGGCCCTCCCCGTCCTATTCAACGTCTGGAGAAGATGCTTTGGATGTGTCGGCGAACTGTAATGCGGAAGTGGGGTAGTGCTCTGTGATGCAGAAACCTCATAACCTATCTTCTTGCCAAAGGCACATTCTCAAGTAGCCCAGGCAGAGTATTCCGCAGGAAAACCAGGTACGTTCCTCTGTCGAGGCGTTGTTGAATAATAACCAGTCCAAGTATGTGGTCGCCGAGAATCCTTGAGCACACATTGATGATGAACTGATGCTGACGAGACGTCTCAACCATTCCCCTAAGGAATGTCTGTAGCGCACAGATGGCGATAAAGCAGATTGAAGATGCGAGTTCTGGTAAACGCTGCTTTGTTGGTAAAGACGATCGACGCCAGAAATTCAATAGTTGTGGTGGTCTGGTGCAAACACCATCGACAAAATCTTTCCCGTAGAGAGAAATCCGCTGCTGATAATCCTTGCACTCGTTGCAGGTGATAGGGATAGTAGCGGTTATCACCAAGGATACACGTAATCGCTCTTTGGCTTACACCATGTTGGCGGGCCACTTGCCTGAAGCTTGTACTAGAGGTCGTCCCAGTACCTTGTAGAAAACGGTCCACCACATCTGGCGTACGCATAGTCCGCAGCCTTCCTGCACGTTCGTCTGTACGAAAGGACCCATGATCAAATGGTTCAAATGGCTCTGAGCACTATGGGACTTAACATCTGAGGTCATCAGTCCCCTAGACTCAGAACTACTTAAACCTAACTAACCTAAGGGCATCACACACATCTATGCCCGAGGCAAGATTCGAACCTGCGACCGTAGCAGCATCGCGGTTCCGCACTGAAGTGCCTAGAACCGCTCGGCCACAACGGCCGGCAACCCATGATCACACAAAAGTCCAAAATAGGGTTAAAATGCTGTGTGATGTGGTTGGTGTCTGTGAGGGGACTTCCTTTGGTAAAGCTATGCCGACTCTCGACCGTTTCTATTTGCTTGGCCGTACACAAACACCATTTCGGCATGTTCCTGACATGACTACCGGATATTTCTGCTGCCTAATATACGCTGCGTCAACCACACCGCCTGCTACAAACAAGCAAGACACGGCAATTCTTCAAAGGATCTTTCATTCATAAGCGCCATCTACCGTGGCAACGATTCATTGTCGGACATTTCATATAACCTTTTTTCCTTCATTTCCTGCCGAAAATCCGTTCCTGCAGTTTGTCGATTTTATTAGTGTACACCCCATAAATTAGTGCATTCCTCATGGAAATGGAGTGTTCCATGTGTCGGGTACTGAGGATCTCGTCGGGATCAGATGCGCTGACATCGCGCGTCTTGCCCTTCCTGCACTCGATCTCAAGATCGAAGTCTAGTGCTAATTCCGAGGCAAGTGACAGGCTGAATTGTTTCATTCTGTGATGACAGGATGTCACTCCCTCCAGCATTGCAGCTTTCTCTGATTTAATGACCAAGAGAGATGGCGCAGTGGTGGTTTCCGCACTGAACTCGCATTCGGGAGGACGAGGGTTCAAATCCGCGACTGAGTATCCAGATTTAGATTTTCCAAGATATTGCTAATTCGGTGAAGGAAAATACCAGGATAGTTCCATCGAAAGTGCACGGTCGATTTCCTTCCCCGTCCTTAACCAATACGAACTTTTGCTCCTTCTCTGATGAGCCCATTGTCGTTGGAACGTCAAACCCTAATCCTCCCTTTTTTATAGTGTAGTTATTCGTGAATATACGAGGTTCACTCCAAAAGAAATGTACACTATTTTTTTAAAATCATCTTTTATTCTACATGTTTGAAAGTTTTACAGTGTGTAGATACATCCTTTAGGAACAATATTTTCATTTCTCCACACAATTTCCATACCTCTCAACTGCCTTACGCCATCTTGGAACCAGCGCCTGTATACCCGCACGGTAAAATTCTGGGCCAACCTGTTGGAGCCACTGTTTGGCAGCGTGCACAAGGGAGTCATCATCTTCAAACCTTGTTTCACGAAGAAAGTCTTTCAACTTCCCAAAGAGATGATCGTCACATGGAGCCAGGTCAGGACTGTAAGGCGGGTATTTCAGTGTTGTTCATCCGAGTTTTGTGATCGCTTCCATGGTTTCTTGACTGACGCGTGGCTGTGCATTTTCGTGCAACAGCAAAACATCCTGCTTTTGCCGATGTGGTCGAACACGTCTCAGTCGAGCTTGAAGTTTCTTCAGTGTCGTCATATATGCATCAGAATTTATGGTGGTTCCGCTTGGCGTAATGTCCACAAGCAAGAGTCCTTCGGAATGGATAAACACCGTAGCCATAACTTTTCCAGCAGAAGGTGTTGTTTCGAATTTTTTTTTCTTGGGTGAATTTGCATGATGCCACTCCATTGATTGCCTCTTTGTCTCTGGTGAAAAATGATGGAGCCATGTTTCATCACCTGTCACAGTTCTTCCAAGAAATTCATCTCCACCATGCTCGTACTGTTCCAAAAGTTCAGTGCATACCGTTTCTCTTGTTTCTTTGTGAGCCACTGTCAACATCCTGGGAACTCACCTGGCACAAACCTTTTTTAACGCCAACACTTTCAGTGTTCTGCAAACACTCCCTACCCCTATCCCAGCGTAGCGTGACAAATCATTCACTGTGATGCTTCTGTCAACAGTCACCAATTCGTTAACTCTCTGCACATTGTCTGGAGTGTGTGCAGTACGAGGCCTGCCGCTGTGAGGACAATCCTCAATATTGCCGTGCCCGCTTTCATCACGTAACCTGCTTGCCCACCGACTAACTGTGCTGCGATCGTCAGCAGCATCTCCATACACCTTTTTCAACCTCTTGTGGATGTGTCCCACTGTCTCGTTTTCACAGCACAGGAATTCTATGACAGCACATTGCTTCTGACGAACGTCAAGTGTAGCAGCCCTCTTGAAGTCATACTGTGACGGCGCCACTCACGGGAACAGGTTGAACTAAGTTTGAAAACAAGCAGAAAGGATATATCTACACACTGTAAAACTTTTACACATGCAGAATGAAAATTGTATTTATACAAAAATAGTGTGCATTTCTTTTGGAGTGATCCTCATAGATTATGGAATCATCTTTACTTGTTACCAAGGTCTTCCGCCCATTTAGTGCTTTACCTGCTGGTAAATAACCCACATTGGCGTCAGTGCACTGTAAGTGTATGGTATGGTACAGTGAGCGATCATCTATGAGTACCATATGTTATAGACGAATCACTGAATGCCAACATATATCTATATTTCCTAACACGGGGTGTTCGACCAAAGTTCGATAACATTCCATTACAAGCAAAGAGGAGCATGTGGCATCGGCAGGCCTATATTGCTGCAAGCGGCCATCATTTTAAATATATATAGGAAAGAATCACTTACAGTTGCGGTTGATACAGATACCGTGCTGGCGATGAATCCGGTGGGTCGGGCAGTGCTCCAGTAGTAAAATAGTGATATCTCATTGCGCTTTATCCTTTCAACAGACACCACTCATACCAATCGTCTCAACTTTCCGTTTCATAAAAAATGGCATTATTTTATTTTAGACAAGTGCACGCGCTGCTGTGAGACATATTTTCCTTCATTGATGGAATTTCGTTGTAGGGTATCTTTTTGAATCGTTGCGTGTAGTTAAATCTGTGAGAACAGCAAATCAACTAGACCCTCACTTCTGAGTAAAAGAACACCAGAGGTTGTAATCGGGCGACTGAACATATGCGGAAGAATGACGGAGGTAGCCCATCAACTTAGAGGAATCATCGAAGGAAACGTGATGTCCTAATGAAAAACTGTAGTGTTAATACAGATATCACAGTTTCCTGCGAGTGACTTATTTATTATACCACCACGCGTTTGTGGTTCACACCAACATCTTTCAGGTGGGAAATCACTAATACTAGGAATTTAACTGCGTAACTCTCCACCTGAAAATGATGATGTGAACCGTCGAAACGCGTTGTGGTATAATAAATGGCTTGCAGAAACTTTATTTGTCTTTAATTATCAGTCGCAGTTCTTAAGGTGCCGGCTTTTATGGACGAAATAATTAACTGTACCGTAAGTACCTAAGAACATCTCTGGCGCCATTCATAGCATATTTCGCTTTAGGCTTGTAAGGGAAAGTCAAGAAACATTAGTGTGCGGACGGATGCATTTAGACAGATGTCCAAACCAAGTTCTTTGAAACCGGCATACTAATCGCAGAAGCTTATGCTTGGCAGCGCTGTTACGTTACTAACTATTATCACGTGGTATTAGAACAAAATATCAAAACAATCCAAATGAGCTTGACCTTTTATCGGATCATTATACTGCCGTGGCAGCCCAGTTAACCATTTGGCCTTTTTAATTTACGTTTTACACAAATTTTCACTTATATTTAGCGTGATACTGTAACTCATCATACAATTTTATCTTTTTCCACATACAACTTCTCTTTCAAGAAGCCTGTTTGTACTTCAGAGATAACGCGAGAGTAATAGGGAACAGTACTCACAGTGAGATATTGTGCGAGATGGAAACCTGCACATTCCCTGCCACGTGAGAAGAAAGGAAGACGAATGGTTGAGGTGCTTGTGTGACTACCTCACCCAAGAGCAGAAGTCGACTTAAGACGCAGACGCCTTCTCGCACTGGAGGATGCTGGCTGCCGCTACTCTGCGCAGGAAGAGGAACTTTATGTGACGTGACCGAGAAGTGCACTGGCATCTGACATCCCAAGGAGCTGACAGCCAAAGCAACTTTTCCATTTCAATTCTCCTAACTTCGCCGCGCTATTTCCTTTGTGGTCTCTCCTTCCGTGAGTTTCGGAACGGAGCATCGAATCGCTAGTGCTGGCTCTACTCTTTATGTACACGTACACAGCGTGCGATCGTCACAAACGATTTTAATACACTACTGGCCATTAAAATTGCTACACCAGGAAGAAATGCTCATGATAAACGGGTATTCATTGGACAGATATATTATACTACAACTGACATGTGATTACATTTTCACGCAATTTGGGTGCATAGATCCTGAGAAATCAGCACCCAGAACAACCACCTCTGGCCGTAATAATGGCCTTGATACGCCTGGGCATTGAGTCAATCAGAGCTTGGATGGCGTGTACAGCTACAGCTGCACATGCAGCTTCAACACGATACCACAGTTCATCAAGAGTAGTCACTGGTGTATTGTGACGAGCCAGTTGCTCGGCCGCCATTGACCAGACGTTTTCAGTTGGTGAGAGATGAGGAGAATGTGCTGGCCAGGGCAGCAGTCGAACATTATCTGTATCCAGAAAGGCCCGTACAGGACCTGCAACGTGCGGTCGTGCATTATCCTGCTGAAATGTAGGGTTTCCCAGGGATCGAATGAAGGGTACATCCACGGGCCGTAACACATCTGAAATGTAACGTCCAATGTTCAAAGTGTCGTCAATGCGAACAACAGGTGACCGAGACGTGTAACCAATGGCACCCCATATCATCAAGCCTGGTGACACGCCAGTATGGCGATGACGAATACACGCTTCAAATGTGCGTTCACCGCAATGCCGCCAAACACAGATGCGACCATCATGATGATGTAAACAGAACCTGGATTCATCCGAGAAAATAACGTTTTGCCATTCGTGCACCCAGGTTCGTCGTTGAGTACACCATCGCAGGCGCTCCTGTCTGTGATGCAGCGTCAAGGGCAACCGCAGCCACGGTCTCCGAGCTGATAGTCGATGCTGATGCAAATGTCGTCGAACTGTTCGTGCAAATGGTTGTTGTCTCGCGAACGTCCCCATCTGTTGAATCAGGGATCGAGACGTGGCTGCTCGATCCATTAGAGCCATGCGGATAAGATGACTGTCATCTTGACTGCTAGTGATACGAGGCCGTTGGGATCCAACACGGCGTTCCGTATTACCCTCCTGAACCCATCGATTCCATATTCTGCTAACAATCATTGGATCTCGCAGCAGCAATGTCGCGATACGATAAACCGCAATCGCGATAGGCTACAATCCGATGGAAACGTGATGATAGGCATTTCTCCTCCTTACACGAGGCATCACAACACATGGTAGGCATTTCTCCTCCTTACACGAGGCATCACAACAACGTTTCACCAGGTAACGCCGGTCAACTGCTGTTTGTGTATGAGAAATCGGCTGGAAACTTTCCTCATGTCAGCACGTTGTAGGTGTCACCACCGGCGCCAACATTGTGCGAATGCTCTGAAAAGCTAATCATTTGCATTTGATAGCATCTTCTTCCTGTCGGTTAAATTTCGCGTCTATAGCATGTCATCTTCGTGGTGTAGCAATTTTAATGGTCAGTAGTGTATATGTGTGGCTACCCTGACAACCTTCCATCGATTGCTCAATTCCTTCACTTGTGTGAAATTCTTAACACAACTCACACTTTGCCGTCTTCATTGGACTAACACAATACCTCTGTGGTCTGTAATCTCATTGTAATCGTTTGGCAATGAAATACGGAAAACAGCTCTTAAAATACTCCTTGCTTCTGGACCTACCTGCTTTCTAATCCAGTCAGTCAGTTGCTTCCACAACTGCAATTTCATCTTTGTACACAAACACATTTTATCGGCACACCGATTAAGACTTTGGACTCGCTTCCGGATGGAGCAGAGTTGAGAGGCATGTTGAGACCATACTATTTGAATCACTTGGGGTGAATCTCAGGAGATTCATTAAACAGGGCTATCGTCCATTACTTTTCCCACCTGTCTCTAATGGTGCTAATACTTAGACTCTGATAACCTTAACTTCGAAGAAACAATCTCTAACCTTTATCCTCATTTTACGCTGAGTGCTGCTGCTGTATCACGCTGTGTTTATATTGTCATGACTATGGAAAGGAGACACCACTCGTACGAGCTTATTCTTCGCAAGCAGGACATCATACACTGAGGTGAGAGGATACCTCCCAATACCGTGTCGGGCCGCCTTCAGCGCAGGGTAGACCAGCAGCTCGACGTGGCACGGACTCAACAAGGCGTTGGAAGTCCTGTGCAGAACTATTGCTATGTTGCCTCTATAGTCGTCCATAATTGCTAAAGTATTGCCGGTGCACGATTTTGTGCGCAGACTGACGTCTCGGTTATTTCCCACGAATGTTCGATGGGATTTATGTCGGGCAATCTAGGTGGCCAAATCATTCACTCGAACTGTCTAGATGTTCCTCAAATCATTTGCGCACAACTGTGACCCGGAACATGGAGCATTGTCAGCCATAAAAGCTCCTGCGTTGTTTGGGACCATGAAATCCATGAATGGCTGCAAATGTTCTACTCCAGTCAATGATCGTTTCAGTTGGACCAGAGGACCCCGTTCATTCCATGTAAACACAGCCCTTACCATTTTTAGCCACCACCAGCTTTCAGCCAGCTTCAATAAGAAGTCTCCACTTATCAGGAGCATATTCTATTTTGAAGCCGGCCGGAGTCGCCGACCGCTTCTAGGCGCTACAGTCTGGAACCGCGCGACCGCTACAGTCGCAGGTTCGAATCCTGCCTCGGGCGTGGATGTGTGTGATGTCCTTAGGTTAGTTAGGTTTAAGTAGTTCTAAGTTCTAGGGGGACTGATGATGTCAGAGGTTAAGTCCCATAGTGCTCAGAGCCATTTGAACCATTTTGAACCAGCTTTCACAGTGCCTTGTTGAGAACATAGATCCATGGTTTCATAGGGTTTGCGCCACACTCGTATCCTCTCATTAGGTCTTACCAAATGAAACCGGAACTCACCTGACCATACCACAGTTCTTCAGTCGTGCAGGTTCCAACCGTTTGGTCTCGACCCTAGAAAGGGCGCTGCAAGCGATGTCGTGCCATTAACAAAGGCACTCGCATAGGTCCTCTACTGCCGTAGCCCATTAACGTCAAATTTCGCCGCATTGTCCTAACGGATACGTTCGTCGTACATCCAACATTGATTTCTGCAGTTATTTAAAGCAATGTTGCTTGTCTGTCAGCACTGACAACTTTACGCAAATGCCGCTGCTCTCGATCTTAGAGTGATGGCTATCGGCCACTGCGTTGTCCGTGGTGAAAGGTAATGCCTGAAATTTGGAATTCTCGGCACACTCTTGACTTACGGATCTCAGAATATTGCACTCCCTTAACGATTTCCGAAATGCAATGTCCCATGCTTCTAGCTCCAACTACCATTCTGCGTTCAGAGTCTGTTAATTCCCGTCGTGCGGCCATAAGCACGTCGGAAACTTTTTCACATGAATCGCCTGAGTACAACTGGCAGCTCCGCTTATGCACTGCCTTTTTATACCTTGATATTACCGCCAGCCGTATATGTGCATATCGCCATCCCATGCCTTTTTGTCTCCTAATTGTAGATTAGAGCTGGGCAATCCGAGAACTGAGAACTGACAATTTCTCGATTCCATAGTGGTCTGTGGGTACTTGTAAAATGACTTCCAATATTCGAATATAGCATCTGATTATAATATAAGACCTCCCATTGCACGTTTGCTGATTGGCTATTGTCGGCACCGCTAGAGACCAGGAACAGAACAGTCAGGTGTTTCCTGTTCGCGTAACAGCTCATTGACGTGTTTCCAGCTCCCTCTTACGATGAAAATTTGGTCAAAGCTTTTCACTTGTTATACAAATATGAATATTACACTGAAAGATGTAACTGAAAAAAAGATATTGGAATTTCCTTACAGAACCAGGAGAATAAATTTGTAGATTTGAAATTAATAATAAATTTAAATGAATATTGTCTGTAATAAGACCGTCCAAAAATTACGCTACAAAGACTGCATAGCAAAGAAAATATTCTGAGCCTAAAACAAGGTTTTTATGTTTTTCTGCAAAAAGTAAAATGCTACCCGAAAAGCAAACCTCAGGAACGGAAATACCTTTGATTCATTTTCATCAATCTAGATACAGCAAATGACATAAAATCCAACATTACGGATGCAGGCACATTGGTTAAAAATACTGGAACTGATAACGTAACGAGCACAGCGAGTTACGTGGCTGAAGCATCAGTTGCCTCTGGCAGGTAGGCTAGGCTCGTAACAAGATAGGGACGGTCCTCTACTAAAGAGAGCTCGAGTTTGCCCATCAATATCATTGATGAAGCCGAGCTTATTGTCTCCACCGGACTGACAGATCGCTATCAGTACCGTCATGTGCCCTGCGGGGAAGGGTCGATGTGCAGTCTTGTGTAAAGGGACAAATATTGACGGGGATGAGGAGTTGACAACGAGGATTCTAAGATGAGCACTGGATCCAGTACCACACAACTGATATTTGTTAGAAACCTCTACAATGGAGACATGTACAAACAAACCACCTACTCACTTCATGGCCATAACTAACAAGGGAATGGTCCAGTCCGACCTGTCCAAACCTGCCCTGAAATTTTTTATCGCAGGCGCAACATGGCAGGTTCATAACCTTGGCTGATGGCAAATCAGTAAACGGATAACACAGAACAACGCGATCGTAATTTGTAAAGCGAATTTCAGTATCCGTTGACAGTTTCTCTGACGCGGCTGTTCACAGTGACTATTCACTATAATTTGCAAGTCATTTAATATTCATAACAATTAAAATCTGCCTTTGTGATATCACTATGTTTTGGTAACAATGGAGATAAAACTGAATTAATTTTCTTTGTGTTTACTTTGTCTATGCTTGCTAACAACTTCTGACTTTATACAGGATCCAGACTTTCACAGTAACGTAGAATTAGATTAATGTTTTCAACCTTGCAAACATGAAATGTGAAGAATGTGGTATGCAGTCGAAATAACCTAATTGTACTGAAGACCTGCGTATGTGTTACGTAGCAGTTAATTTCTTCGACATTCATTCAAATTATTCGCGACGTTTCGTTAGAAATTTTGGAAACATTAGAAGAAACAGTCACGATTCCATGAATTGTCGTTACAGTGATTATTGTTATAACATTACAGTAACGTAACAGCTCTCAGTGACAAAAAAAGGCTGTACATTTTTTGGTTAAAAAAAGAAGGAAGAAAAAGTTCACAGATAAGCAGTGTACAACGCCTGTTTCATTTCTTAAAATCTGAACATGAATTGTATAAAGGGAAGAATGACTTTGCACGAACTACGAAATGAGTGTCGAAATGAAACCCACGAAACTGTGAAAGAAAAATTATTCGAAACATTTAGAACTGCTCGTGAGAGTCGATGCAATATTACCAAATGACGTAGGGATATCTAGAGTCTGAGTCTACTGAATTTTGACAGGAACGTTACTTATTTCCAGGCTTCTTCTACCTAATTAAACAGATTCAGGAAATTATACGGAAAAGGGAGTCGCAAAATTGCGAAGTTTACTTCAAGTAAACGTGTAAAGGAGATGTCATTAATAGTAATACTTACTGCTACGACATAAGGTGAAGCTTCTTGTTATCTCCAAATGCTCTGTAAGAATCCAGTCAGTTAGGTATTATGCAAGAGCTGCTTGCAAACCGCACTTTACCATTTCGAGCGAAAAAAGACAGAGTCGCTTTGTTGTTGATGAATACTTGGACACATGCATATGCAACAATGCCAGTGATAAGTATCAATTGATTACTGTTTCCACAGCTTTATATCTTTCTTCTAGAACGTCAAGGAAAATTGGACGGAAAATTAAAAGAAAAAGAAAAGAATTGCTGTTTAGTTTGTATAGTTGCAACAATCTTGTACTCGATGTAGCAAAATCTGAAAAAAATGGAAGAAAATAAGTTTCAAT
This sequence comes from Schistocerca americana, assembly GCF_021461395.2. NCBI lineage: Eukaryota > Metazoa > Arthropoda > Insecta > Orthoptera > Acrididae > Schistocerca > Schistocerca americana. Next base: position 236,186,057 of record NC_060123.1, on the reverse strand, counting down.
ATAACATCCGAAACGTCTTTTTACCAGTTCTCGAAAACAATTCATTATTTTTGTTGGAGTCTTTGCCTGGATATCTGTCTGTCTTGAGGAGGAGGATGAAAAGACTGTTTGTATAATTCGGAATCCAATCAGAATTAATAGTGCGATTCCGCCTCTCGATAAAGAATTTTTTCTATAGTGTGAAGTATTTCTCAGAAAACTGTTGGACAGTATGATTTTAGATAGCTCTATGTTCGGGTCTCACAGCGTAACAGTATTGTTAAACTTTGCATTTTTGCAATGTCGTTTTGCATTACCGCGTTTTACGAATTTGATTAAGTAGGCCTGATACGCAGGATAATATGCAGAATAACGGCCACTACCATTTCTTCCTGCATACCAGTTTTGTCTAAATGAAAGTAGTCGTTACGCCCGAATGCATTAATTTTTCTTTTATCAGGTGTGTACCTGGTGTAAGGAAAATGTTTGTTTTCGTCATTCTGTATACACTTTGCATTTTTTGTGACGACTACAGGCAATAAACAAGGAACTGTTTTATTGTTAGTAAAATACAAATTATTCAAAAATTATCTTAGATACTGTGCTACAGGAATTCTTATAAAATATTTCATGTCAATAGATCGAAGTCCCAAATGATGGGAGTGGTCTGTAATGTAACATCATACAATGTCTTGATTTTCTTTCCTCTTCTAGCCAGTTGTGTAACAATTACATCTGCAACAGTTTAGCTGTCGACATGAAATGAAAGTTATTCAAAAAAATCAATGATTTCAGCTGCTTTTGATATGGTTTAAGTGTTTGAAATTCCCATATGTGTTACTCATATGTGGCGCTGCATTCTCTGGTCACGGCTACGTCTGCTTATTGAGGCAGGATGGACTGTATAAACCGCTCTTACAAACGGTTAGGTTTCCGTACACCTCAGTCAGTAAAAACTGAACCCTTAAGGATCGTTTGCTGTCCGTCTGTCTATCTGCCTGCCTGGCTGTTAAGAATTCTTTTTCTCAGGAATAGGTAGACGTATCAAGCGCAAATTTATATCACTTATTAAGGCCTGTGGTCGCTTTGGTCCCTTGGCAGTGTTAAAGTAATAAGCTTTTATGTCAATGTCAATCCAATCAAACGATACGACCCTTATGTCACATATTTTGATAATCGACAATTCACTCACTCACCAAAACCCATACGGTACGCTTCGTTGACCTAGAATCGTGAAATTTGGCAAGAAGAAAAGTTTTAGAGTAGAAGTGAAGGAAACTGTTAATTTGTAATTATATCATACGAATAAATATTTTTGTCATTTTTAATGTTCGGTTGCGCCGGTGGGCTGATCGAACTAATAGGATCGATTATACAGACCCGGTTTTAGTGAACAATTGGTCACGCATTCGTTTTATTGAGAAGTATTTCGATTCTTTTCAGGCAAATCGGTTGGTCGTCAAGTCGTTGACTGAGTGTCATCTAAATTATAATGGCTGGGCGGGCCGCGTTGTACGCTGGTATAACCAGGCCTTTCGGTCCACGGAGGTGCGTAAGAAACAGTTGTACCTTTATGGCGATACAAATATTGGCAAGTCAACTTTAATTGAAAAGATTATTTCTCGAAAGCAACATGTGTATCTACCGTTTTGTTCTGAATTCGGATTTGGCGGATATGATGCACGTGTCCATAATGTAATTGTTTTCGAAGAATTTGAATGGTCTAGGTGGAGGCAGTATGCGTCTACTTTAAAGCGTATTGTTGAAGGCCGTCCTGTTACTGTCGATGTAAAAAATAAACCTGGAATGGTAATTAAACATCGTGGCCTGGTCTGTTAAGATCCTTTTTTCTCTGAAACCCGTTGCCGAATCAAATTCAAATTTATTTCACATATTAAGGTCTGTGGCCCTTGGCGGTGTAAAAAATTTAAGCTTCTAAGTCAATGCGGCGAAAAGATTGGGCTATTTATGTCACATGTTTTGAAACTCGCAACCACACTCATCGAAACCTATAGGGTCCTTCCGCGCGACCGCCACGGTCGCAGGCTCTAATCCTGCCTCGGGCATGGATGTGTGTGATGTCCTTAGGTTAGATAGGTTTAAGTATTTCTAAGTTCTAGGGGACTGATGACCTCAGATGTTAAGTTCCCAAATGCTCAGAGCCATTTGAACCATTTGAAAGGTCCTTCCTGTTGACCTAGAATCATGAAATTCGGCAAGAAAGAAACAAGGTTTTTCAGTACAAGTAAAATAAAAATCTGAAGCTTGTTAAACTGTAATTGTGTCATATAAAAATATCTTTTTGCCATTTGAACATACATTGCATTCATCAACTGTCAGAAGCATAATAGATTAACATTACTGCATACAAAATTAAATGTAACTTACACTCATGTTTCAGCAAGTAAGTAAAAATGTTTCATTAAATCTTCTGTACCTCCTTATACGAGGTGTGACTGAAAAGTTTTAAGAATGGGTCCGCTACTGCTTACTGGTTTGGAGGGCAGGTACACGGAGGGTGGGGAGTGAGTCATTGCCCTGTCCTTGAACGCCCTCTGACAGGAAATTGCGTTTCCTTTATTCTGTTCGTTATGGCAGCTGGTTGAGTGTGGGTCTGTTAGGGCTTGTTGTCGGATTCTGTCTGCGTGAAAATGGACGTAAGAACGGGGTAACAAGTTTGGGAGAAATTTTGTTTTAAAACCGGGAAATCAACTTCCGAGACTTACGAACTATTAAAAACAGCTTTTGGAGATAACTGTATGAGCCAGTCAAATGTTTTTGCTGGTTCAACAGATTTAAAAATGGCTGCAACTCACTTGAAGATTAACGACAGTCTGGCCGTCCTTCTACCTTAGAAACGAATGAAAATGTTGTGAAAGTTCGCAACTTAATGAGCTTTTATCGTAGACTTACAATTAGAGAGATGATTGATGAACTTAATTTAAGTTTCTATGCAGTTCTGTCAGTTTTAACTGAAGATCTGAACATGCGTCGAGTGTCCGCAAAATTCATTCCAAATGTGTTGTCAAGTGACCAGAGACAATACCGACTTGAAGTGTGCGAAGAACTGATTAGTCGGACTAAAAATGACACAGATTTGTTAAACAGGGTAATTACAGGTGACAAAACATGGGTATATGGATAGGATCCTGAAACCAAAGTGCAGTCTTCACAGTGGAAGACTCCAGGTTCACCAAGACTGAAAGAAGCACGGCAAAGTCGGACGAAAGTGAAAACAATGATGGTATTTTTTTTCGATTCTACCGGTATTGTGCATCATGAATTTACCCCTCGAGGACAGAAAATTAACCAGAAATACTATAAATGTGTCCTTGAGCGTTTGCGCGAAAAAGTGCTAAAGAAAAGGCCTGCATTGTGGGTGCTACACCATGACAATGCTCCAGCTCATTGTGCCTTCTCCAGCGTTGAATTTTTGACCAAGTTCAAAATTCCTGTGCTTCCACTACCGCCATATTCCCCTGATTTGGCCCCTGCGGACTTCTACCAGTTTCCTAAACTGAAATTTTCACTAAAATTTTTGACTCGATTCAAGACATCCAGGCAAATACGGAGAGCGTCCTTAACACACTTCAGAAAAAAAATTCCAGGAATGTTTGGAAAAGTGGAAACACCGTTGGAGTCGATGTGTTCAGTCAGAAGGGTACTATTTTGAAGGAGATGCATCACAGTAGCATGTGAGTACCATCATTTTACAATTACAAGCCCATTCTTAAAACTTTCCAGTCACACCACATATAAACTGAAGTCCCCTGCTCACTTCTTTTTTTATGTCCAGGCTAGTGTGAGAAACTACTGTAGAGATTTCGATACGGTCTTAGAATTCCCAGGACCAGTATCTTACATATTTTAAGCTTGTACTGAACCCTCAGTGAGCGAGTCCTACTCACACTTGACAAATATTTTAAAAATACCTTAAGTGTGCCTCAGCGGCCAAAATTTTGACAGTGAGTTTATTTCGGTGTATCCTTCCTGTGTGAAAAATTTCAGGGCAGGTTTCGACTTATCGGACTGGACCATTCCACTGTAAGAAAGCATCCCAGTGGCCTACTTGTTGTACCGTATGTGGTTAGAATCGGTACATCAGCACAACAAATGAGGGCTTAATCAATATAAAAGCTCATCATTTCTAGCCAGAGGTGTACCACTCTGGCAGCACCATCCCCGAGGAGAGGGCTACACCAAATGACTTGGTGCTATAGTTCTGCAAGCAGCCATCACGAGTTAATATTAAATGTAAATGAATATTGAAACTTCCTGACATTAAAACAATGTGCCAAACCGACACTGGAACTTGGGACCTGCGCCTTTCGCTCAGGCAAGTGCTCTGCCGACTGAACTAGCCAAGCACGACTCACCGACTCGTCCCCACTGCTGTGGCCCTCCACTTCAGACATCGCGGCGCCTACTGCATTGGCATCCCACTTCATGTCCAACCAACAGGAGATGCCTGCATCACAAGGCATATATTCACCAGAAAAACCTACGTCGTCTGTGTTGTCAACACAAATACCAGTGTTATCCGGAAAGTAAGGAACGATCGATCGCGAAATTGAAACGACAGTGAAAATCCGATGAAGTTTTGCACATGTGTGTTGGGCAGTGTCTCTAGTATGCCCGTTGATACCGTTATGTCGTTCTTTTTAGTTATGAGCACACAGGGAGCACATAAAGACACCTAGAACAATAGTGTCTCCCGCCAAGTACGAGGGCCTGGTGAGAAATTTCGAATGAAGCTATGTAGCCAACATTACATAACTGTCGTGCGTTTTCTTCTTCAAGACAATTCTCAGCCACATTCTGCAGGGGCAATGAAGATGCTCCTGCATCGTTTTCAATTGGAAATGTTTGATTACCCACACTACAGCCCGTAATTGTCTCCCTCTGAGTTTCATCTCTGCTCACATAAACCGCTGGGTAAGCAGACAACATTTTGGCACAGACAATGAGCTGTAGACCAATGTAGAGAAATGGCGGAAAACAATGACGGCTGCCTTCTATAACGAGGGTATTGGAAAGTTGGTACAATGCTACGACAAACGTCTAAGTCAGATCGGCGACTGTGGAGATAAGTAGCTGGAAGTTGTAGCTAACTGTTGCAAATAAAACAGTTTTGCTTTTCACTGTGGTTTCCATTTCGCGACATATCGTTCCTTACCTTCCGAATAGCGCTCGTATTTACCGGCGGCCACAACACAACACCAGGTCTCCACCAACGGCCACCAGGGACCGCTACCCGCTCGCGGAGCCTGCAGAACAGCTTCACTAGAAGTCGCAGCTAGCCCAGGAACTACTTTGACAGGCCAGGCACGTGATCGCAAATAGTTCCGGTAGATACATCCGCCAAACAGGCTTTATAAGGCGGCGCACTGCAGGCAAAGGGCAGTTCGAGGCACTGCTGTGAAGTATACCGAGCTGCCACCCCGGCAGCCACGGCCAGACGCCTCTTCTAGCTGGCCGATCTCTTACAGATGGACTTGGTATAGTCGAAGAACACCTTGACATTTTAGAATTGTTTGCTTGTGATCTCTCCCCGTGAAGAGTCGGGTCTTTTCTGTTATTATTTGCCGGCCGGTGTGGCCGAGCGGTTCTAGGAGCTTCAGTCGGGAACCGCGCGATCGCTACGGTCGCAGGTTCGAATCCTGCCTCGGGCATGTATGTATGTGATGTCCTTAGGCTAGTTGGGCTTAACTAGTTCTAAGTTCTAGGGGACTGATGACCTCAGATGTTAAGTCCCATAGTGCTCAGAGCCATATGAACCATTTTTTGTTATTATTTGTTATTGTATATTTGTGACGATCCGCAGTTGGGATCGAGTCCGTAGTTCTTTTGGGATATTGTATTATTGTTTCGTTTTGGTGAGTCCAATAAATTGTTTTCTGACTTGTGTTTTCCAGCATTCCTATTCTGCTAGCGCAGATACTTCACTGACAGCATTACTTCTGCCAGTACCTCATCTGCTACGTTGCAAACTTCACAGAACCTCTCCCGTGAATTTTAATCTGCCAGGAAGTTTCGTATCAGCGCACACTCAGCTGCAGAGTGGAAATTTCATTCTGTAAATGAACATTGGCTGTAACGGTGCCTTCACCACCATCAGTCGGACTGCAGGCTCGGGGACCTCCTCTTTGGACTTGGCGCTTCCCCACTGGCGAGCCGCTTTCTGTCTCACTCCAGCCACAGCAGACTTCTGCCTTGGAGGTCAGCCACTCAAAACCAGGGTGATGCAGCCCGCTCTGCTATGCTAATGCTGGTGTCCCGGTGCCACATGCCTTTGACAATAAGGACGAGTTCCACTTCTGAGAACTGGAGTTCCCTGCAAGCATTACAGCGTGCTCCCGCGCCTCTGGCACGCCCTGCCGCAAGCAGCCGCGCCGCGCATAGCAGGTACACGTGCTGCTGCGCGGACTCCGGGCTTGAGCATTCCTCCGGTCGCTTAGGCCACAGCTGGCTTCCGGCCGCAACCGTCCTCCGCATGTGTCCTCACCACGCTCCAAAGGGGTGCGTGGTCACCGCGAAGCAGCGCTACGAGTGTTGCAACTTGAGTCGGAATGAAATGTTTGACTATTGATGCTGTTTTCATGTTATGCCACAGTAGAGACCATCCACTCCGAACGTACAGCAAATGAGCACCTAAACAGCCCTCCAGAGCAGAAGTCTACTGTGGCCAGAGCGAACTAGAAGGCGGTTCGCCAATGGCGAGGTGCCAAGTCCACCGACGCGGATTCAGGGCCTGCAGTCAGACCGATGGTGGTTAAGGCCCAAATGGAGTTGGTTACTTGCAGAACAATATTGTTCGGTAGCCGGGCATAGCCATCCTCTCGTGGTTGGTGCTGCCAGAGTGGAAGATCTTTATGAAGATGGCATCTGTTCTTTGTAATTTTATGGAAGATCTTTGGCTCTACATAATGCGTATTTATTCTGATTACGTGCTCATGTGTTTTGCCCATGTACGGCTGTAGTGGCATTGGATGGATGGCCTCTATCGTGGCAGAGTTGGGTAGCGGCTGAGGGTCGTCGGTAACAAATTAAAACTGCATCAATAGTAAAACATTTTATTCAGATTCAAGCGAACGCCTCTTTGGCGCGTGGTGAAGACACCTATGTGGAGGACTGCTTGGACCAGCAGGTGGACCAAGGGCAGCTGTGATTTGAGCGACTGGAGGAATTGTACAGGGGGGCGTGGGTTGGTCTTAGACGTATCCACAAGTTCCAACCAGTTTCTGTTTGACGTCCGCTAATATCGTCATTACTAAAGATTAAAGATTGTGTAATTTTTACAGTTTTGAGGTGTTTGAAGTAAACATTCCAGCAATTATATCGAATGAGATGAGAGAAACCAGAAAAAAGGAAAAGCAGAATCTGACCACTGTTTTCTGAGTCTTAATCCAGAAAGATACCAAAGGAAGTTTAGTAGACCCGGTTATCAAATTATATTAACTCTATGAAAAATAATAAAGTCGTCTATGATAGAATAATGTGATTTTAAAAGCATTAGGAAGGAGAATACACTTTTCTGAATGTGCCGCATACCAATCTAAGTCAGAACACTCACATCGGGCAAAATCATAAGCGCCATTTCTGCAGGCGATTTCCTGAAGTACATTTTCTGCGCAGTTAGACTGAGTACTTTACTCAAGTTCATAGCACTCTCGAATTCTTTCGGCCGTGGCGCTCCGATCGAAGCACTTGCTGGAGTGCTTCACTTATCTGCTCAGATAGCGACGCTCAGCTGAGTTTTCTATCGAATTCTGTCTCTATTCGCCTTGGATCTTCTCATTCTCGAAAGACTAGTCATTAGTATGCCACTAGAAGATGTCTTGTCTTGACAATAATTCAGCAGGAAGGAGTCCGTTACCGTAGACGTGTTGTGAGAGATGAGTCTACATCTTGAAACGCACAATCCGATCGTGTAAGTTTGTTGGTTTACACACGATGGCATTAGAGGAAATGAGTTAGACGAAACAGCCAAGGAGGCAACCAACTGTATAAGCTACCAGCGTGAGATCTCGTAACAAAATTCAAATGGAACCTCGTACGCGGTTGGAAGAATAATGGGTCGCAACGCCACAAAATAAGAGGCGGACGAGCGTTATGGATAGATGTATCCAAGTACGAGGTGTGTGAGAAAAGTAACCAGACAGATTTTTTATCTACCAAAGTTTTTATTTTTTTTAAACAATAATATTGGCCTCTTCAAAGTAGTTCCCTTCAGCAGCTATACACCAGCGCAGCCGTCGTTCACAGTTTTCGTAGCAGAGCTGAAAAGCTTCAACTGGTCGGGTCTTTAACATGTGGGTCACGTTCTTTTAACTGTTCTACAGAATCTCAAAATGACGTCCTTTTAAGAATTTTTCAATTTCGGGAAAAGAAAAAAGTCATAAGGACTCCGATCAGGCGAATACAGGGGGGAGGGGGAGGGGTGGAGCAACAGAGATGTCTTCTAAGGTCAAAAATTCCGTAATGAAAGTAGCCGTGTTACATGGGGCGTTGTCTGCAATGTCCGGCCCTACACGATTCGCTAGTTTCCAGTGCCTTTCAAAAACATTGGTTGACATTTTGTCCTGGAGGAACAAATAATTTTTGCACGATGCCCCTACTGTCAAAAAAGCAAATCAGCGTGGTGCTGATCTTTGATTTGCTTATTCGAGATTTTTCGTTCGACGTAATGTCTCTGTGTGCTCCTCACTTTGCCGCTTTGTCTTAGAATCGTACTCAAAAATCCAAGATTCACCACCTATGACGCACGACTGATTCATTCATGGTCATTGATAATCCTCTCAAGAGGATAAACACACACGTTTCTTCGAGTAGCGTCTTTCTGCTCAGTTGTCAGGTTTTTCAGCACCATTTTGGTACGAACCTTTCACGTGTCCTGTACTTCGGCCAAAAATTTGATGTACGGTGAAAGCGTTTCAGTTCAGCAGGGCATCCATCATCCTTATTGTTAAACGTCAGTCTGATCTCACAAGAGCACGCAGACGTTCGACTTTTTCGACGGTTTTTTATGTTGAACGTCTCCTTGAGCCAGGTTCATCTTCAGCGTGTTCTCGGCCTGCCAAAAATGAGTTGCTCCGGCGAAAAACGTGTCTTCTTGATGAAGAATGTTCCCCATAGGCCTGTTTCAGCTTTTCAAAGATCCCACTCACGGATTCCCTAAGTTTAACAGTAACTTTAAGGGCATAACGTTGCTCTAAATTCCGCTATTCCATTTCTGTAACACTCAACAAGAGCACAACTTCACTGACGGCGTTCTCAAAAATCATGTGATGGCTGTAGGAGCTGAAACTCGGACTCAGCACCTGGAGGGGATGAACACACCGGTCTACACAAGCAGAACAACACAGCGTTGCCAGATCGTTCGCACTGTTGTCAGTGTCATTACTTTTCTCACACACCTCGTATAGCTATAAAGCTTTTGAAGGCAAAATGCGCTCCAAAAAGTTCCCTAGCTCAATAGCAAGGCTGAGGTTTAACCACAGAAGTTTAAATAAACACCTTCAGTTAATTACCATGGACAGCACTGCGCGAATGCTGCAATGGCACAGAATCGAACCACCTATTCTTCCAGTGTAACACCAAGTGGAATGAAAAGACTGAGCTGCTCAAAGACATGTTGAACAGTGGACAAAAACTCCCTATAAGAGTTAAAGAGCCCCTTACAACGATTGACTATAAAATTTATAAACTATTATATAAGTGCATTACCGTTACACAAGTGCCTCTGTAATGTCCTGAACTACATTGTCTCCTGTAAGAGTTGAAAATTTTTCACGATTGCCTAAAGGATAATAAGCAGCAGTAATTATTATGTCGGAGGTTTCGTGATGATACTGAGACTAATCTCTTTGTAACGTTTTCATAAAATACTTTCATTCCTCCATCATCGGAGGTGAGGGTATCATCTGGTGTGCCCCAGGGAAGCGTGGTGGGTCCGCTGTTATTTTCTATCTACATAAATGATCTTTTGGATAGGGTGGATAGCATAGTGCGGCTGTTTGCTGATGATGCTGTGGTGTACGGGAAGGTGTCGTTGTTGAGTGACTGTAGGAGGATACAAGATGACTTGGACAGGATTTATGATTGGTGTAAAGAATGGTAGCTAACTCTAAATACAGATAAATATAAATTAATGCAGATGAATAGGAAAAAGAATCCCGTAATGTTTGAATATTCCATTAGTAGTGTAGCGCTTGACACAGTCACGTCGATTAAATATTTGGGGGTAACATTGCAGAGCGATATGAGGCGGGAAAAGCATGTAATGGCAGTTGTGGGGAAGGCGGACAGTCGTCTTCGGTTCATTTGTAGAATTTTGGAAAGATGTGGTTCATTTGTAAAGGAGACCGCTTATGAAACACTAATACGACCTATTCTTGAGTACTACTCGAGCGTTTGGGATCCCTATCAGGTCGGATTGAGGGAGGACATAGAAGCAATTCAGAGGCGGGCTGCTAGATTTGTTACTGGTAGGTTTGATCATCACGCGAGTGTTACAGAAATGCTTCAGGAACTCGGGTGGGAGTCTCTGGATGAAAAGAGGCGTTCTTTTCGTGAATCGCTACTGAGGAAATTTAGAGAACCAGCATTTGAGGCTGACTGCAGTTCAATTTTACTGCCGCCAACTTATATTTCGCGGAAAGACCACAAAGATAAGATAAGACAGATTAGGGCTCGTACAGAGGCATATAGGCAGTCATTTTTCCCTCGTTCTGTTTGGGAGTGGAACAGGGAGAGAAGATGCTAGTTGTGGTACGAGGTACCCTCCGCCACGCACCGTATGGTGGATTGCGGAGTATGTATGTAGATGTAGATCAGTCAGCTTTCGATCCACAGCAGACAAACCCTCAGAGATTGGATATTGGGTTGGTGCATACGTTCGTGGCGTCTTTCTATAAGTTTAATAAACAAAACACAACAGATACACGTAATAGAGGCTTTAGTTATATATATTCTCCTTCACCATTTACAACAGTGTACCAGCGCTGGGTAACTTACCGATTCCGCGACTGTAGAAGTCACGTAGTTTTGAGGCGAAGAAAATCGTCGAGCCTTATTCGGAGCGCATTTTCAACCGAAAAGGCAGCTCCTTGAAAGTTATTTGATGGAGATATAAAAATCCGAGGGCGCAAGATCAGGTGAATAAGGTGGGTGCGGACCGACTTCCCAACCCAGCTCATGTATAATGTTTGTTGTCAGTCTAGTACAGCAGTTCCCAACCTGGGGATAATAAATGAAATTTTTGGAAAGGTAAAAGCAAAAGGGTCATGAGATTTATTGAATCATTACTATTACCACTACTTCAAAAGACTGTAATACTGACTAGATAAGTTACCAAAACTACAATTTTTTTCCAAATGCTAGCATTAAGACATGCCATCGTGTGCTGCAGGTTACACCTTGTCAAACGAATGTATGAATGACACCCTCCTCACGTAATCAAATCCTTACACAACTACTTTGTATACAATTATTATTAGTTGCTGTGGTCAGACACAAGTCTTGCACTTCCTGTCGGTTGGAAAGTAACGAGTCCATCAATTAAGTCATTTACCAAATAAGTATAAAATGACAGGTGGCTAACCATTCCGGCTAATCACATCTCATCCGTGTAAGAAGTCAGGGGACAAATTAGCATGTTCATAGCAATTAAACTCGACAACTGCACTTGCAACTTAAATGAGGGATATAGCAGTGATTGCAATGGCAATACTAGCTCTCTGTGTTTTGATACTGAGGTGACAACGTCATGGGATAGCAATAAGCACATACAAAGACGCGGTAGTGTCGCTTACGCGAGATAAGAAAGGGCAGTGCGTTGGCGGAGCAGTCATTTGTATTCAGGTAATTCATGTGAAGAGGTTTCCGACGTGATTATGGCCACAAGAAGGGAATTAACGCACTTTGAACGCACAATGGTAGTTGGAGCTAGACGCATGGGACATTCCATTTCACAAATCGTCAGATAATTCAATATTCCGAGAGCCTCTCACCATGAACAAAGCAGTGGCCGAAGGCGTTCACTTAACGACCGACAGAAGCGGCGTTTGTTTACGTAGGTAAGCAATATTGGGTAAAATAATCGCAGAAATCAGTGTGTGATGTACGATAAACGTATCCGTTAGGACAATGCGGCGAAATGTGGTGTTAATGGGCTATGGCAGCAGATGATCAGTTGGGCCTGGACGACTAGAACACCGTGGTCTGATCAGATGAGTTCCAATTGTAGTCAGTAAGAACTGATACTGCGTTCGGATGTCGCGCAGACCTCTTGAAGCCATGGGTCCATTTTGTCAACAAGGTATTGTGCAATTTGGTGGTGGTTCCATAATGGTATCGGCTGTGTGTACGTGGAATGGACTGGGTCCTCTGGCCTAGCTGAACAGAGCATTGGTTGGAAATGGTTATGGCCGGCTACCTGGAGACCATTTGCAGCCATTCATGGACGTCATGTTCCCAAACAACGATGGATTTTTTATGGATGACAATGCGCTATGTTATTGGCCCACACTTGTTCGCGACTGGTTTGTAGAACATTCTGTACAATTCGAGCGAATGATTTTTTCCATCCAGATGGCCCGAGAAGAATCCCATCGAGCATTTATGGGACAAAATCGAGAGGTCAGTTCGTGCACAAAATCCTGCACCGGCAACACTTTCGCAGGTAAGGACGACTATAGAGCCAGCATTTCTGCAGGGGACTTCCAACGACTTATTGAGTCCATGCGACGCCGAGTTGCTGCATTACGCCGGTCAAAAGGAGATCGACGCGATATTAGGAATATCCCATGACTTTTCTGACTGGATATCCTGCTTGCTGTATCAGTGATGTGTTAAGGCGATCAAGATGCCGTCAGGGGAGACCGAGTGCTGAGGAGACACCAAGGTTGCAATGAGGGTTGTCCCTTGGGACAGTGAACTCTCGGGCAGAGGAGCGCGGTGGAACTGTGTTTTGTGTCAACGGCTGGGCACCCACGAACAGGTGCTGCGCCACGGACCACTAGTGCCGGTGGACAATACACAGAGATGCAGCTGCCAACTGTTCTTGCAGGCTGTACCATGCGCCGACAGGTTAATGAGAAAACTTGTCCAGCGTTGTGAGGGATTTCAGAGAGGTGCTGTCGGCATCTCTGGGTTTGCAAAAGCATAAGGTACAACGGTAAATAATATCTTTAGAAAACGTAGCCAGAACACTACCGTGTTTGACATTATTGCATGGCTAGTGGCCCACTAAGCGTACGCCACGAGAAACGGACAAATGCTGATGAGCCAAACAGACTGGGACGCCTGCCTAATATCGTGTAGGGCCCCCGCGAGCAGGCAGGAGTGCACCAACACGACGTGGCATGGACTCGACTAATGTCTGCAATAGTGCTGAAGGAAACAGACACAATGAATCCTCCAGGGCTGTCCATAAATCCGTAAGAGTACGGTGGAGTGGAGATCTCTTCTGAACAGCACGTTGCAAGGCATCCCAGATATGCTCAATAATGTTCATGTCTGGGGAGTCTGGTGGCCAGCGGAAGTGTTTAAACTCAGTGGAGTGTTTCCAGAGCCACTGTGTAGCAATTCTGGATGTGTAAGGTGTCGCACTGTCCTGCTGGAATTCCACAAGTACGTCGGAATGTACAATGGACATGAATGGCTGCAGGCGAGCAGACAGGATTCTTACGTACATGTCACCTGTTAGAGTCGTATCTAGACGTATCAGGGGTCCAATATCATTCCACACGCACACGCCCCACACCAATATAGAGCCTCCACCAGCCTGAACAATCCCCTGCTCACTTGCAGCGTCCATGGATTCAGGAGGCTATCTCCATACGTCCATCTGCTCGATACAATTTGAAATGAGACTCGTCCGACCAGGCAACATGTTTCCAGTAATCAACAGTCCAATGTCGGTGATGACGGGCCCAGACGAGGCGTAAAGCTTTGTGTCGTGCAGTCGTCAAGGATACACGAGTGGGACTTCGGCTCCGAAAGCCCCTATCGATGATGTTTCGTCGAAGGGCTCGATCGCTGTCACTTGTTGATGCCGCAGCATTGGAATCTGCAGCAATTTGGGGAAAAGTTGCAGTTCTGTCACGTTGAACGATTCTCTTCAGTCGTCGTTGGTCCCGTTCTTGCAGGATCCATCGCTACCTCGGAGGTGCTGCATCCCATTTCTCGTGCGCCGACTATAACACCATGTTCAGATTCACTTAAATCTTGGTAAACTGCCATTGTATCAGCAGTAACCGATCGAACAAATGCGCCAGACACTTGTTGCCTTATATAGGCATTTCCGACCGCAGCGCCGTATTCTGCCTGTTTACATATCTCTGTATTTGAATACGCATGCCTATACCAGTTTCTTTGGCGCTTCAGCGTATTTTTCCTTTTTCTTTTCTCACTGTGGGGAAACGCGCCAGCGGGAAAAGCACGATGTTACATTGGTAGATGGTCTGTGGCGTAGGTACTGAGTCCCATTTTTTAAGATTGAGATGGGTGCTAATGCAGTTGATTGGGACAACAGTTGTATGTAGGTGCTGTAAGGAGGATGAAAAACTTACAAACAATGTACTGTTGGCCAGTGTTGGGGGTAAATCTGGTGATTCGTCAGAAAATTTTAGGTGCGCGAAAAAGGAGTTGCGTTTTTAGACGTTCAGAAGTGAGGACGCTACTGGCGGAGACGGGAGAAAACAGGCTTACGGCGCGTTTACACCTGTACGCCTTGCGGCTAGTCCCTGTGCGGCTGTGCTTGCCCCCACACACAAGGAGGGGCACACGTGTACGTTGCAGGTCTTCTCCACAACGAGTGCGCACGAGTGATTCCATTCGCACCTGTGTTCACACTGGACGCCTCTATATCCGTGTAGGGAAAGCGTAGTCGCGCGCCGGCTTCGGTGACCGAGCGGTTCTAGGCGCTTCAGTCCGGAACCGCGCGACTGCTACGATCGCAGGTTCGAATCCTGCCTCGGGCATGGATGTGTGTCATGTCCTTCGGTTACTTAGGTTCAAGTAGTTCATAGTTCTAGGGGACTGATACCCGCCAGGTTCGCCGAGAGCGCAAATGCGCTGCTTCCTGG
Source organism: Schistocerca americana (assembly GCF_021461395.2). NCBI lineage: Eukaryota > Metazoa > Arthropoda > Insecta > Orthoptera > Acrididae > Schistocerca > Schistocerca americana. Next base: position 236,170,989 of record NC_060123.1, on the reverse strand, counting down.
ACTCGGGTAGGCGCGCCGGCCCCAGATCGAATCCGCCCGGCGGATACCGTCGTCGGTCGGTGTCCCGGCCAGCCTGGATGTGGTTTTTAGGCGGTTTTCCACATCCCGATAGGTGAATACCGGGCTGGTCCCCACGTTCCACCTCAGTTACATGACTCGCAGACATCTGAACACGCTCGCAGTATTCCATTAATTACACTCGACGCAGACAACAGGGCTACACCAATTCCGTCCTGGGGGGTACGGGGTGGCGGCAAGAAGGGCATCCGGCCACCCCTTTCCACTAACCTTGCCAAATCCGTTCCTAACAATGCCGACCCTGCGTCAGCACCGAACATGGCACCAATGAAAGAAAGAAAGTTCTAGGGGACTGATGACCTCAGATTTTAAGTCCCATAGTGCTCAGAGCCATTTAAACCATCTTTTCGTAGTCGCACGGCGACTAGTCGCAAGGTCCACGGGTGAAACGCGCCTTTAGGCTACGGAAATGATAGAGAACACTTCGACTCCGTAGACGGCGAGACAGAAAACTTGAAATCCAGGCTCTGGGTAGAGACAGAGCGCCCCCCCCCCCCCCCTTGAGCTGATGGTATCACAACTCGATCCCAGCCACCTCTGATTCCGGTAAAAACACACTGCAGCAAGATGGGAATGGATAGGCATGTTACCTGGTTAACTTTATCGAAATATCGAACTCTCTATCCAGATAATGTGCTTACCTTTATCCCATCGCCTTGCAGTCACTATATAGTTATTGTTAACTTTGCAATAGGATAACGAAGATAGGAAATCTGCGTAATCAAATTATTGCACCCATCAACTTCAGAATATTGACAACAATTAGATATAGTCATTAATTTGATCGCCTATGTACTACTTGATACAGATCTGTTTATAATGAATGTTTAATTCCTTCAATATTTAACATGCCAGTTACAGAAAAAGTTACTAATATATTTTACTCTTTGATTTTCCTTTCGTATTTAATGAAACCTACGTCTGTAGATAGAATTAATAGAAAGTTGAGACACACTCCAGATGAGTGCTCAAGTCCCCATAACTTATTGCGTTCCTTAAATTCCATTGCGCAACGTAACTAATGAGCACTGGCTCCTGAGGAGCGACCTGTTACGTTATCAATGAAATTTGACACGCCCGAGGATTCCCTCAAGTGCAAATTTTTTAACTTGACTGCTTTTAAATGGGGTGCAGGGTATAGGTGAAGCAAGTGCCGATACGGAGAAGAGTGGTGCATAGAAAGCATGTGTTGTAACAGGTGTATAGCCCGCCAATGTAGATAGTTAGCTTCCTTTTCTGAGAAGTTACAGGTTGTGAGCGTGGGGTTGTTATTCTGTTATTCTGAGCAACGGATGAATCTGAGGTGTACCCTTTACCCTGTGGCTCCTGCAAGATACAATTTCCACCCACACACTACTACAAAAGTCAGACAGATGCTCCTAACGTTCTAAAGAGAAATGCCTGAAAAACTTTCAGCAATAAATATCTTCTGGAGTCGTCACAAAATTTCTTAAATAACTAGTGGGATACTTGGGTACTGGAATAATGCTAGTTAGTGTTAGAAAAACATGAAACTAACGACAATTATTATTCATTTTGCAAAAATTCTGAGAAATCACAATGGCACTTTTAGTTATGAACTGAACACGTTATTTCATGGTTCTTTTCGGAATGTGAAGTTACCTCTCAAGGATAGGATTCGCTAATGAAATTTCTATACAAAGTTTAAGATTGTTATTGACTTGGCAGAATGGCTGAGAGCCGCGCCTGCTCAACTTGAATAATTATCCATTAGAATGTTGCTAGGTACGGTCGAGGCTGTTGCGTGTGAAATGCAGTTAATTGTACTGTTGTGGAGGAAATATTGGAATCGCAAGAGCTGTAGCGCACAATACCGTAAGCTGCGATGACTGCTGTCTGCGCCGCTCGCTGCTGACAAATAAGATAACTCTCGTTCTATCTGGATTGACCTTCGCCAATCAAACTCTCCCTACGCCTTGATGAAGTCACAGATTCCTATTCGCCCCTAATCTAACTATTGGCGTGGTACACCAGTCAGATAACCAGTCCACCGCGATGCCACTCAAAAATTCGCTCGCAGGCGTTTAACTATAACTCTGTCCGTTCACACCGCACAATAAGTGTGGCGGCCAACACAGTGAACAACGCTTAATCGCAAGGACTCAATATAGAGTCGCCCTTCGATTCGCTCTCGACAGAGGTGCTCTCCCAGTGAAGTACTCTTTGAGTACACGTACGAGCGCGCACGCTCTCGTTACGTGTTCTCGCTCCAAGAGCGACAACGGGACGGCCCCTCTCCACGCCAGACGTGAAGGGGTATATCTTTCGGTCTCTTCCATTACTCCTTCAGCTCCAGGCGTCAGAAATATCGTCTGCCAATCAGCATTGCTCTTCTAAAACGGAAGAATGACGTTTCGTTTAAGGCGATCAATCCTGAAATCTGTAGTATCGGCGTTTGGCGTTTGCTGTCTCCCTGTGAAAATCTCTTAAACTGCGTGCTATGTGTAAAGAATGCGTAGGCTGGCCGCTCCCACACAATGTAGCGGAATTTGCTTTTGAGCCGAACACGGGGTCGTCCTTTCACTCGGGCAAACGCTGTCTGCTCTACAGACGATCACCGGCCGACGTAGATGGGTTGAGACCGGCCTCTTGGCGTGTGGTTGCCTCTCTCGAACTAAAACCTCCTGTGACCATCGTGTCTGGAATGTATGTGTGTACGCCAGCCTCGAGTATTTCAATCACGGTGCGCACTTGCGATTTATTAGTAATTTGCATATCGTTTACATGTCATACGACATTGACTTTATCTTATCGAGTTTGGGTTCGAATGAAGCGTCTTGATGTGCGGAATATGATTGTGAGGGCGGAACATGTAAGCAATGAAGGTCAGGAGGCCACAACGTCTTACAAGGTATCACTCTCGATGCACTGAGAATTGATTGGCCATTCCATACAAAAGATTGTTAGAAATAAGCAGTGCCAACAGTCTCATTGACTCATTGGCTCGTGGTTTAATAAAAAAAGTACAAAAAGTGATATAATTTATCTTTAGACATTTTAAAAATAAAAGTGTTCAAAGCAAATTCTTTTTCATTCTCAAGTTCAGTTATGCGCTGATGTCGATGGTGATGGGTGAGAGAGAGGCGAGGAGGGAGGGGGGGGGGGGGGGGGGCGTACTAGCTAATATGTGATTAAACCAAGTGGTAATAGTGTCAGAGAAGTTGGGAACCACTCTCTGGCAGAATGCGGGCGGACGTTAGCATCGAGTAGCATTACTTCATCCAGTCTTCCTGGTCGTTGTTCTTGGTTTCTGTCTGCAACACCTCTCATTTGTTGACAATGAATGTTAGCAGTGATGGTAACACCTCGAACAACCAAAAAAAATGGTTCAAATGGCTATGAGCACTATGGCACTTAACATCTGGGGTTATCAGTCCCCTAGAACTTAGAACCACTTAAACCTAATTAGCCTAAGGACGTCACACACATCCATGCCCGAGGCAGGATTCGAACCTGCGACCGTAGCGGTCGCGCGGTTCCAGAAGGGCCTAGAACCGCTCAGCCACCCCGGCCGGCTCGAACAACCAATTCACAATAAACCACACCGACGCTGTTCCCCCAGACGTATAACATTGACTTTTGTGGATGCGCGCAAGTCTTTGCAAGGGGAGTTACTGTTTTTTTTTGGGCTCAAATGTACCTTTATTTTCCTTATACTGGCAGAAAGACACCATATCTCGTCACCAGTAACGATACAAAATAGGGTCGTTATTATTCACGAGCCAAATGATAAGGAGCAAGCAGAGATGAACATGTGGCCACCCACTGATTTTTGTGATTTTGCCTTAGAACATGTATACTCCCAGTTTTTGAACTTTCCTCATGGCACACAAATATCACACGATGATGTAATGATCACAGTTCCTCACATTTGCCAGTTTTGAGTACACTGACGTACACTAAACGATCTCCATCAAAACCCGAAAGTCTTCCTGAACACAGAAGTCACTATCGTCGAAACGATCCTCTTTAAATTGAGAAAACCATTTCCTTGCTGTGCTCCGCCCGACGGCATTATCCCCATACAGAGCACTAATGTTTCTGACTGCCTCCGCTGTTGTGACTCCTCTACTGAACTCAAACATGAGAATATGACGAAAATGTTCCGATTTCTCCACGAGGCACTAGTTTTCTACCGTCCACAGCTCCACTCACTGCCTCCAAATACCAAAATGACAATGTGTAGATTCATACAGCTGGAGTAAACTACAAATGAAAAATGACATTCGATAAATAAACCCATAACAACCGAAATACCAACACAAACCCTACGAACTTATGCACCAACTTAATATTTGCAGGCACATCAATTTTATACCAGATGCAGCTAATCACTGGGGCCGTGGCGCACGAGAACGTCTCTTGATAATATACAATTGTACCCCGTTCCATATCTTGCAAACATTTCAAAATTTTATTTTTGTAGTGGTCGGCAGCCTCAACGTGTTCCGAGAATAAAAAAAAAAAACATGGTCCAAGTGTAAGTAAAACTGTATACTATCAACGGACGTTCACAAAAATAGTAATGTTGGACGAATGTACCCGATTCAGCAAGAAATGTCTACAAGCTGTAGTCATCCCAATGTACCAGAAAATGACCAACAATTGATACTGGCAAATTGCACGGATAATAAAAAGAATACAGCCTTCTTGGATCATGTTTTCATTGTCAAAACACGTTGAGGCTGTGGACGCCCACAAAAATAAAATTTAAAAGTATTACTGATGACTTCAACGTATAGTGAACGAAAACTAACTAATCAGCAGTCGTCACAGATTTTTGACTGTCATATAAATTATACAACATTTGTTTAAATAAAGGAGACACCCTTGCAGTTGGATTTCATAAACAATCTGCAGCACATTTTATTTATCCTCACAATAGTCCAGTCATTTAACAATGTTTCATTTCAGTTCTGGAACCGCATGCCTTTCGCGGCGCTGCGGTCATCTGTTACCCTACAATGAGGGTCATCAGCTTGTGACCCCGGTATAATTGGTTATGTGCTGTATGTATTCGTATTTCAACTCTTTATAGGTTGTATTTCTGTGGCGAATGTGCGAAGGAGCCCAGCATTTGCATGGACCAGGGGTTCTAAAACTTTTCCGCTAATGCCACACTTTAGAATCATGGTACTTTGATGGAATTGTTTGTTCTGAAGGTTAATAAATTTTTGAAACATGAGAAAAATGTGTTTTATTTAGTGATTACTTCAATTTTAATTCAAAACTAGAAACTTTGAAATCATAAGACTTTTAAAAAAAATCAGTGACGTCAAATTGTTGAAAAAGACGCCATGGTTTTAATAGTTCTTCACGGAGCACTTATTCATTTCCTATGGAACACCAGTGTTCTGCCGAACACAGTTTGGGGAACCATAGCGTCCACGACTATCGAAAGACTAAATGAGTGGGGAAAACTGTCCAAAATCCACATTATACTGGATGGCGTACCAGACAAACGGTCCTTAACCCAGACTCTCCGCCATGTTTCGCATCACGCTAAATGAGCAGTAACATAAATGAACCCTCTCTGCCAACTACAGTGATACATTTCCCTAGTGGACTCACTATCAACGAAAAAGCATCCAGTAAGTTGACGCACTCCCTAGTACGCAGCAGACCATACAGGATGGATATTTCTGTTGAAGCTAGACGACTAATACATGAATATCTGCATATTATTATCCATCACTAAAAGGCACCGAACACGTAGAGTTGCTGATAATATACGAAAGTAAAACATGTTACCTAATTTCAATAATCTGTCCCACTGGCTGTAGGGCCGGCTGGTGTGGCCGTGCGGTTCTAGGCGCTTCAGTTTGGAACCGCGTGACCGCTACGTTCGCAGATTCGAATCCTGCCTCGGGCATGGATGTGTGTGATGTCCTTAGGTTAGTTAGGTTTAAGTAGTTCTAAGTTCTAGGGGACTGATGACCACTGATGTTAAGTCCCATAGTGCTCAGAGCCATTTGAACCATTTTTTGAACTGGCTGTAGTTGTTGTATTAATACATAATTTTATATTGTGTCCTTCGCTACAGACTGCTGTAAATAATTTTGTGTGCGTTGCATTATGCTATGGCAGTTTTCATAAGCATCTTCGTATCAATACTTACATGGTAAACACATCTCATGTATTCTTTCCGTTGCTATACAGGATACCTGAGGATGATTGGATGATCGAAACTGGTACTTAACAAAGGTTTACTTCATGAGTAGCTCTGAAATGTTACTGGAAAGTAATGAAAAATACAAAATAAAGGGATTGAAACGTCCCCTTTGAACAATTATACATGACTGTGCTTAAACTGACACACAATATTTTTAGCGCAACGCAATCTGACTTTCAAAAATCCCTACAAAAGAATGGCCCTGACTAACATTAACCTATACCTTTCACAAATCACTTACCTCACCAAAAATCTTCGTTACTCAAGCTACAGCAATACAGCGAGCGCCACTACTGCCAGCTAAATAAAAGATTCAAACTACGGAAGGCACTAACTACTGATAGGCATAGTTAGCAAATGAAAGATTTTAATAGAGAACAAACAATGTATTTACCTTAATAGTCATCAAAAGTCATAATATATATAGCAGTTCATGACATCCAGTCTTACAAATTTTAAAACTACGCCATTTCTCTCCCCACGTCCACCACTGCTGGTGGCTCACCTCCAACTGCACAACGCTACGCGCTGTTAACATCCAGCTGCCCAACACTACAATGGCAGACAACAATGCAAACTAGCCACAGACTGCACACAGCACAGCCAGTGATTTTCATACAGAGCGCTACGTGGCGTTACCAATAAGAAAACTTAAACAGCCTACTTACATAGCCCCCATGCTCACCACAAAAAATTTTACTAATTGTTTTGGGCACTGGCCAATACATATTTGTTAAAAATTTTTCACAATTGCAATAACAAAGAAATCAAATGCACACACCTATTGATACAATGTTGGTCAAAAGCTAAAATTTCCTCACAGTCCATAAAGACAGTCCTGATCGTTCATCATAGTAAAATAGCAGTGTTTTTTTTTTTTTTTTTTTTTTTTCAAAGTCTGAGCAGTAAAAGACAATGCACATGGAAGTAGTGGATTTCAATGCAGTCTTGAAGAAGTAGTGTTGTGCTTCCAACAGAAAGACAGTGCTGACTTTTGACATGCAGACAGGTAATGGTCCACAACCGAGCAAACCCACACCAGAGTCAGTCGAAGTTTTGAAGAGTATTGGTAAGTAGGTCATCACAGAGCAGACCCACTGTAGTCCTGGTAGAAATAATGGTACTGGTGAGTCATCAAAGGTGCAGACCCACTGCAGTCCTTGTAGAAATTGGTGGGCCATCAAAGATGCAGACCCACTATAGTCCTTGTAGAGACGGCCAGCAGCCATCTGTTGCGACTGTGAAGGTGCACAATCACCATCGAAGAGTCTTGCGGAGAATGTAGCAAGTCCATAAACCACCACTTGTGCACTCACAAAGTTTTTGGAATTGTCATTAGAACCAGCAATGCTGTTAACCAGTCCCTTGCTGAATTATCAACACACATGCAAACACTAACAGTCCCTACTTCTCACATATTGTCCATATATGATGACCAACAGAAACGTGGGCAGTGAAATGTAACTTACAAGTTACTTAATTTGATGAACTGGTGTCAATTACAATTTTATAACATAAGAATTCAATAACAAAGGTACAGAAAACATCATTAAAAACATAATAATACAGATAACATTTGTAGTAATACAGGTTTTACAAAAGACTAGAAATAAACATATACATCAGTGTTACAGGAATTATGACATCAGTAAATATATAAAATAATGAGAATAGTTTTTACAACATTAATTTCACATACGAGCATTGAAACAGAACAGAATTAATAATGTATAAACATCTTTACAAAGTAAATAACATATTATTAATGCAAATTATATTTGAGGATATCAGTATTCCTCATCATAGTGGATGTAGCTTAGTACTAGAAAAATTCTACAACATAAATCGTATTAGCTAAACACTTAAAGACAGGAAAAACACAAATACACAAGAGTACACAAACACTTAGCAGACTGATACAAAAGGACGGGACAGGGTTTGTTTTACTGCAGTATTTTGCAAACAAAACTTTCTTTACTTCTTGGAGATCTTCTTCATTCATCATTATTCCCAAAAAGTCCTATCTGTAATTGCTTTCTGTATTCTATTCATATTTCTTTCAAAATAATTATTTCTCAGTGTACAATACTCATTTTGGCCCAATGCATTGTATTCCACATGAGTTGGAGTGGGTATTGGTTGTAATAAGTTGGCTTAAATTGAAACAGCTTTGGAACTAATGCATTATTCCATACTGCTACACCTTTCGTCAGTAATTTTACTTGTTTTAATTTGTGAGTTGTAGCAGTAACTTTGAAAGTATGGCTGTCTATATTCATAGGCCTTGTCTGGCGTCGGAGTAGCTCAGTCGCTTTACTCATGATACTTGAATAAATCTGCATTGAGAGTTTCATGGCGGTTTACCCAGAAAACTTTGCGTTGAATCATTAAAGGTTGTGATTAAGGTGTACGTAGGTACAGGAAAGAACTCCAGAAAGAAGGCGAATGGTACATTCGTGAGCGCTTCATTAAAAGTTGCTCGCTTCTTCTGTCCACCACCAATATTCCGTCGCTCTCGTGGCACAAAAAACTTCTGCAAGCTAGAGTATCGCAATAGAGCGGAATAGTCGGCCGGACGAGGAAACGGACGACAGTTTCACGGGTAGCCAATCGTGCGTTGGTTGAGGACTTTGGTTACAGAGCTGTACAAAGTAGTCAGAAACAGTTTGAAAAGCTTCTAAGGGTTTTGAAGTGGAGATTGTGCTGAAAAGTAATTGCTAAGAAAAAAGTTAGATACATTGCGTCGTTCCCGAGTTACTTAGCATTGAAGTTAGCCAATTGCTCGCGCAAATTCAAGCTCTTGCCCGCGCTAAAATGCGGTAATGCACAGACATCTGTGGATCCGTGAGTTAGTACTTGTTGAAATGCTGATTATCAGTTAAAATGTGCCTTTTTTGAGAGAGATAAACTTAAAGGGGCTAGGATGTCAAACGGGCCGACTTGGAGCAGGAGAGTCGCCACAGGACATTTTAATTTGCACTGTCTATACTTTCACAAATAAATTCACAAAATGTTGTCAGCATGACCAGGAAGAATTCAGGATTCACACTCATAGCAGTGGAAGTTCAAAAACACGAAAAAATAATATTTTTTAAATGTGAAATTTCATGATTTTTTCACTTACTGTTGGCTGCATTTGTTGCTATAGGTACACTTTTCTTCATAAGTAAGAGAGGTTCTTCGATGAATTTTGCACAGCTTACAAACCATACTTACAGGTGTATAAAACTCTAGAATTTATTTAATCTACGGAAAAATGAATGGGCAGTTACGTTTTAAACTTCGTGTTTAGAGAAAACTCGAATTTTATAGTTAATTATCTTAATTTTTTCCGCAGTTTTCAACAGATTTGGGAAATTCTAGAGTTTCATACACCTGTAAGTACGGTTTGTATGCTGTGGAAAATTCATCGAAGAATCTCTCTTACTTATGAAGAAAAGTGTACCTACAGCAACAAATGCAGCCAATGCCAAGTGAAAAAATGATGAAATTTCACATGTAAAAGAAATTTGTTTTGTTATGTTTTTGAACTTCCTCTGCTATGAGTACGAATCCTGAATCCTTCCTGGTCATGCTAACAAAGTTTTACGAATTATTTGTAAAAGTATAGACATTGTAAATTAAAATGTCCTGTGGTGCCTCTCCTGCTCCAAGTCGGCCCGTTTCACGTCCTACCGCCCTTAAGCTTGGTGAGCAAAAGCTATGTTTATACGTTTTGAGGAAACCAAACGAAGAACACGTTTGGTGACGCTGTCTCTGTCAACCTGCTTGATTTTACGCGCACGGCGACCTCATATCAACATCATAATGCACTCTGTCGTATGGTAGCATCTGTGAAACAATGGTTTGCGGACAGTAATATTCGTAAAATGGACTGCTCTGCCTCGAGTGCCGACTTGACCTCAGTAAACACTTCTGAGCTGCGTTAGAACGCCGAATTTGCTCCAGACCTGAACACCCAACGTCACTGGTTTCAGCTATTGCGGAAGGCTGGACTGCCATTTCCCCACATACATTGACATGTATCACTGAAAGTCTGCACAACGGAATTCAAGCCATCATAAAGGCAAATGGTGTGCATATCTCGCATTAAATTTTTTTATAGTGTTCTGTTTTCTATAAGGACAATTTACTGTAACATGAACCAAGCGCAAGCGATAGACAATAATATCTGCTGAATAGTGGAACTTCGATTATTGCCTTAAAGTTTACGATGTCTCACGGAGATACAAGAGTGACAGTCTGGGATGTTGTGTGCTTGTGATAGGAGAGACAGTGATGAGATCCCTCTCAGCACTCCTTGTTGGTTTGTGAGATAACTTGCGATGTTATCGACAGGACTTGCAAAAGCAGAAAAAATACAAAGTGTGTGTGTGTATGCCAAGAGAAGAAAGCTACATTGCTCTTAATTTTGTGTTCGAGAACAGGAAGGAAATTGAGCTTTTAGAGTCGGAGGCTGAGCGAGCAGGAGCTCAGTGCATTTGCGAACTATCGTTTCACGACAGGCTGCTTAAAGAATTAGAATGTTAGCTAGTAGGAAGAGTAAAACCAGAGTCTCCCCTAGTTAGCCCAGGTTTTGATGGGGGGAGGGGGGGGGGGGAAATTAACTGCCGTTTCGCGTGCTCTCTTCTTTTGTTTCATGGCAGCAGAATCCAAGGCTAACTCACCCCACTTCTTTTCAAAGTCATTCGAACATCCTGCTAACTGCGCTGACATGCTGGCTGCAGTTACTGTTCCCCCCCCCCCCCCCCCCCCACCAGCAGCTTGTAATCTCCCAACAGTTAAAAATATTTGTAACATTCACATTCAGTGTAACCTCCCAACAGTTTAAATATTCCGTAACCTTGCAATAATAACGTGACTAACCTCCCAATAAAAAATGTGACTCATATATAACGTTTCAATAATTAACTGACTGTGAATCTAGACTGGTAAATTTGGACGTCAGCAATGCACCGTCATGGCCCTGAAAAATCATTCTGAATAAATTGAAAATTCTTACCTCAATGAAGTCGCCGGATAACGCGTATATATCTGCTTCTATAAGAAATTTCTTTGGCACAGCCCAGTGCAATGCTGGCCGATAGATTTGTCATGTATAAAAAGAAACAGCTGATTTTTCTTTGCGTTAATCGGGATGACAATGGATTGCAGAAATTAGTGAATTCTTTAAATTCAGATGAATGATTGTCAAAGAATTAATTTTATAAAAAGGATTATTATAAAAAGATTTTTTTTGAAACATTTTCGTGGGACTTGATATAACAATAGTACAAATTTTGTTGTAACTACATAGGCGCACATCTACTTTTACCTTATATTACGAGGGGCGTTCAGAAAGTAAGCTCCGATCGGTCGCGAAATGGAAACGACTATGAAAATCCGATAAAGCTTTGCACAGATGTGTTGGGTAGTGTCTCTAGTATAACCCCAGTTAGCATCACATCGCTCTTCTCATTTCTGAGCTCGCAGTGAGTGCGTAAAGATGTCTAGAAAATAGTGTCTGCCGCCAAGTACGAGGGCCTGGTGAGAAATTTCGCCTGAAGCTATGCAGCTAACATTACATAACTGTCGTGCTGTTTCTTCTTCAAGACAATTCTCAGCCGCATTCTGCAGGGGCAATGAAGATGCTCCTGCATCGTTTTCAAATGGAAATGTGAGATTACCCACAATACAGTCCGCAATTGTCTCCCCCTGAGTTTCATCTCTGGTCACATGAACCGCTGTCTTTGAAGACAACATTTTGACACAGACAACGAGGTGTAGGCCAGCATGGAGAATTGGCGGAAAGCACTGGCGGCTGCCTTCTATGATGAGGCTATTGAAAAGTTGGTACAACGCTATGACAAAAGTCTAAGTCAGAACGGCGACTACGTAGAGAAGTAGCTGAAAGGTGTAGCTAATTGTTACAAGTAAAACATTTCTGATGTTCACTGTGGTTTCAATTTGGCAATCAATCGGAGCTTACTTTCTGAACAGGCCTCGTACATCGCTCAGGCACCGCTATCGCTTCCCACGACCGGTCCCGCCAACTCCATGCACCAGACTACTAGCTACTACTACTGCTACTCCTGACACTGCTCTTACTGCAGTCAACACTCCTCTCTGGTCTGAGATTCTCTTATAGCTAACATATCGCAGGCAGCGCGCTCTATGGTAATTTCGATGGATTGCTTCGCACTGCCATACACCAAATGTCTCTGGAGTGAGCATTGCGTTCTGCGCATGTTGTCAACATTAAACCAGGATTGTCACGTGTTTTCGGGACTTCGCTGTGCGTGTCTGCTTTCTACAGCGTTTGAAGTTCAGACACAACTTGACTAGAAGAAGGGATCGGTTGGTAGGGCATATTCTGAGGCATCAAGGGATTACCAGTTTAGTATTGGAGGGCAGCGTGGAGGGTAAAAATCGTAGAGGCAGACCAAGAGATGAATACATTAAACAGATTCAGAAGGATGTAGGTTGCAGTAAGTACTGGGAGATGAAGAAGCTTGCACAGGATAGAGTAGCATGAAGAGCTGCATCAAACCAGTCTCAGGACTGAAGACCACAACAACAACATCTGCCAGTAGCGTCTGTAATTCACAATCGAGTACCGACCAGAACTGTTAATCGCTTTGTAACGCAGTCGTTCGTGTAGCCAGTGTGAGGATTAATCCAGGCAACCAATGAACGATAGCGAGAAATTGGTTTCTTTTTTAAATCCTGAAACTGAAATTGCTGTGTTGGGTTGGCTCGTAAAGGTTACATTTAATCGCCGTGAATGAACTGGTTGTAGTTTTAGTTCTGCCGCTGATTGCTGACCGCCGTTTTCTCGGATACGCTGCACATCACGAAGCTGTCGTTAGGTTAGGGCACGAGTTTGAATTCAGGACTACAAAACGCATCGTCTGCGGTAGTTCTTCATTGCTCACTTAAAAATCAGCTGTCGAAAGAGCATCTCGCACTTCCATCACATCTCACGGCGGTCGCTTCCCGCATTGCTCCGCGTTAGGCATAAACAGCATTCCCAAAGTGACCCGCCGTGTTCGTGCATCTACAACCGTACTATACTTGGTAGTTGATGACTGTCACTTGCCGCTGAAGTGATACCACATTGGCTGCCAATATGGCGACACTGTAACAGCAGGTGACAGACGTCAACTAACAGCAGGTGACAGACGTCAACTAACAAGTAATTTTAATCGGATTATAGTACACGCAGGCCCTTATTTAGCTACGGGGAATAAGTAGCGGGGTCTAGCCAATGGCGATAAATCCTTAGGGGCGGACAGTTTTGAGAATGAAAAACATTTAGGTAACTGGCGTTTCAAAAGAAACAAGTTAAAAAAAGTTGGCCACGTGCAAGCACTCGTACACTAAGAGTTGCGTACAAATTTAATTATTTATATGAATAGTTTACCCATAACGGAAATCGAGAATCTCGAATATTTTTGCCTATTATCGACATTGATACCGGCAAGATAGTCCCCGGGATTCCAAGATTTTCGACAATGTTTTAAGGGGAGTACGTACACCCTATAACTGCAGCATTAAATTTGCAATATTGATGACCCATTATCTCAGAACCTTTGACAGATAGAGATCTGAAATTTTTGGGAAGTATAGCTTCACTCCTTTTCTCATTACTGACGCAGAATCATAATATATAGACAAATAATTAGTTAGTTAAGATTTAAATAATGTATGTTCAATTTTTTAAAACCCATTTTCGCTTCTGTAAGTAGAAAACTACTAAAGGAAGAAATGTTTTGGTGGTTCAGCAGCAGCAGTATACTAAGAGGTAACATAGTGTAAAATTAGATATGCTTACCTGTAATAGTTCCTGAAAATATTAAAAAAAGTCATTTTCAGGAAATCAAGTTTACACGTTTCATTTGATATTAACTCACATATCGAGGAATGCCAGCTCCTAGAATCAGCGAGGCCCATGATCAGCATTATCTCCATTCAGTTTCTGATCATCCTGCAAACCTAAAAGCTTCTTTCTTTTCCTGCCTCTTGCTTGTTTAGTCATTTCCTTTGCTGCACGCTGGACTTCCACGATCCTAAGTCGATCCATTCACTGGAAGGCTTGCAGTGTGTAGGCTCCTCGAGTGATACCAAGATACTCTGGTACCCTAATTCTTCCCTTATAGCCATCATTAAACGTTATCGCAGCGTCACAAACACCAAAGCATAGAGTTTTCAATCCTACAAAGACAGTTATTGGTATATGGGTCAAAATAACACTGTTGAAAGACTCATTTGGCTTTTCGCGTTCGTGCATGGAGACATCTGGAAAGAAGGTCAGGATGAGCTAACTTTCTATATATTGGTTTAATATCTTCCATCACTGCAAATGATATGTTCTTTTTGTGCCTAAATTGTTCCTCTGTAGCCACTACCTGAGCTTTGCGGTAATTGCATCATGAATCATCACCAGGTGGCAAAGAACAGGTATAGGTGTGTCATAAGTGGACAATTTGTGGAAGAATGTAGCCCACTCTGCTCTTTTCATTTGTAGGTGATGTGTATTGTTTCTTGTTGCCATTCCATAATATCGCTGGGGTTCATCAATGTTTTTTGTCTGTAAGTCTTCCTTTAACATTTAGAGTCTCCACACAAAATGCATGTGCAGTACCGCCATTTCTGTTTCACACTGCATCCAATCTCTTAAAACAAACATTAACATGCATTCAAGGAATAAGTAGCTGAAAACCACAGCCTTCTAGATTGAACAGTTCCGGATATAGAGATACTTGAGTCACTGAAAGAAGTCAGTGCAGAATGACTGGATTTTTTACACTTGCACAATTAACTTTCAAATAAGAAAAACTGCACTACCAATTGGAATTAATCGACAAATGAAGCATCAAATTATTCAGGAGAGATCAAATATTATAAAGAGAAAATAATCGGCAAATGTCGCTTTTTGACCAATTTGACCATACCTACTCCCCCTACCTACATAACATAAAGTCATGAATGAGGCAGACAACCATTATTACTCAGTAATAACCATCAGATCTCCATTCAGGCTGACTGGGTCGCAATAATGAAAGTCAATCATCAGGCAAGGAAGACTAGCTTGCGAAAGTTTGTTTCATGTACAACTTGAAACGCCATATTTACGTGCAGTAACTGCTCCTGGATATGATGAATAAATTCCGAAACGGGTCATATGAGCAATATTGTCACTTCTTGCCTGATGCTTGACTTTTACCATTGCCACCCAATCAGCCTGAATCGAGAACTACTGATGGTTTTAAATTCAAGTTTGACATCGAATAACGAATGATAAAAGACATATTTTATCGTGTGATACAATTACTATTTAACAACTTTTGTATTTTTTCCCTTCAGTTGTACCGTGGAACTTCGCTTCTTGCTTAATTTCATGATTTCCCCCCACCCCAGTGATCCATGGACCTTGCCGTTGGTGGGGAGGCTTGATGCCTCAGCGATACAGATAGCCCGTACCGTAGGTGCAACCACAACGGAGGGTTATCTGTTGTGAGGCCAGACAAACGTGTGGTTTCTGAAGAGGGGCAGCAGCCTTTTCAGTAGTTGATGGGCAAACAGTCTGGATGATTCACTGATCTGGCCTTGTAACACTAACCAAAACAGCCTTGCTGTGCTGGTACTGCGAACGGCTGAAAGCAAGGGGAAACTACGGCCGTAATTTTTCCCGAGGGCATGCAGCTTTACTGTATGATTAAATGATGATGGCGTCCTCTTGGGTAAAATATTCCGGAGATAAAATAGTCCCCCATTCGGATCTCCGGGCGGGGACTACTCAAGAGGACGTCGTTATCAGGAGAAATAAAACTGGCGTTCTACGGATCGGAGCGTGGAATGTCAGATCCCTTAATCGGGCAGGCAGGTTAGAAAATTTAAAAATGGAAGTGGATAGGTTAAAGTTAGATATAGTGGGAATTAGTGAAGTTCGGTGGCAGGAGGAACAAGACTTCTGATCAGGTGAATACAGGGTTATAAATACTAAATCAAATAGGGGTAATGCAGGAGTCGGTTTTTTAATGAATAAAAAAAATAGGAGTGCGGGTAAGCTACTACAAACAGCATAATGAACGCATTATTGTGGCCAAGATAGACACGAAGCCCACGCCTGCTACAGTAGTATAAGTTTATATGGCAACTAGCTCTGCAGATGACGAAGAAATTGATGAAATGTATGATGAAATAAAAGAAATTATTCAGATAGTGAAGGGAGACGAAAATTTAATAGTCATGGGTGACTGGAATTCGGTAGTAGGAAAAGGGAGAGAATAAACGTAGTAGGTGAATATGGATTGGGGCTAAGAAATGAAAGAGGAAGCCGCCTGGTAGAATTTTGCACAGAGCATACCTTAATCATAGCTAACATTTGGTTCAAGAATCATGAAAGAAGGTTGTATAGATGGAAGAACCCTGGAGATGCTAGAAGGTTTCAGATAGATTATATAATGGTAAGACAGAGATTTAGGAATCAGGTTTTAAATTGTAAGACATTTTCAGGGGAAGATGTGGACTCTGACCACAATCTATTGGTTGTGATCTGTAGATTAAAACTGAATAAACTGCAAAAATGTGGGAATTTAAAGAGATGGGACCTGGATAAACCGAAGGAACCAGAGGTTGTACAGAGTTTCAGGGAGAACATAAGGGAACAATTGACAGGAATGGGGGAAAGAAACACAGTAGAAAAAGAATGGGTAGCTTTGAGGGATGAAATAGTGAAGGCAGCAGAGGATCAAGCAGGTAAAAAGGCGAGGGCTAGTAGAAATCCATGGGTAACAGAAGAGGTACTGAATTTAACTGATGAAAGGAGGAAACACTCCATACAAATACTTTCAGAAACCACTTCCTGACATTTAAATCTATCCTCGATGTTAACAAATTTCTCTTCATCAGAAACGCTTCCCTTGCCATTGCCAGTCTATATTTTATATCCTCTCTACTTCGGCCATCATCAGTTATTTTGCTCCCCAAATAGCAAAACTCCTTTACTACTTTAAGTGTCTCATTTCATAATCTAACTCCCTCAGCATCACCCGACTTAATTCGACTACATTCCATTAACCTCATTTTGTTTTTGTTGATGTTCATCTTATATCCTCCTTTCAAGAGACTGTCCATTCTGTTCAACTGCTCTTCCAAGTCCTTTGCTGTCTCTGACAGAATTACAATGTCATCGGCAAACCTCAAAGTTTTTATTTCTTCTCCATGGATTTTAATACCTACTCCAAATTTTTCTTTCGTTTCCTTTACTGCTTGCTCAATATACAGATTGAATAACATCGGGGAGATGCTACAACCCTGTCTCACTCCCTTCCCAACCATTGCTTCCCTTTCATGCCCCTCGACTCTTATAACTGCCATCTGGTTTCTGTACAAATTGTAAATAGCCTTTCGCTCCCTGTATTTTACCCCTGCCACCTGGCAGATACAAAATCAAAAAGAATGATAGGACGAAAAATTCGGACGAATAAAAAGATCAACATGCCAATGAAAATGACGCAGCAAATTATTAGAACTAAAGTCTGCCCCCGGTAGCTGAGTGGTTAGCGCGACAGAATGTCAATCCTAAGGGCTCGGGTTCGATTCCCTGCTGGGTCGGAGGTTTTTTCCTCTCAGGGACTAGGTGTTGTGTTGTCCTAATCATCATCATTTCATCCCCATCGACGCGCAAGTCGGCGAAGTCGCGTCAAATCGAAAGACTTGCATCCAGAGAACGGTCTACCCGACGGGAGGCCCTAATCACATGACATTTACATTTCATTAGAATTAAAAGAAGAAACAACTCGCAGTGTTGCGCTTGTTTTGAACCTACGGCCGCTTTCAGGTCAGGTCATAGCACTAACCACTGCGCTACATTTAAATTTGTTGCATTTATGAATCTGATGTTCCAGTAGCAACTATGAATTGCAGGCTCCAGAAATTTGGCTTCATGCAATGTCGTGCGATTTTTTTTTTTTTAATGTAAGTCGTTCTCTGTGATTATAATAACTGTACATGTGGCGCTGAATCACGTCTAGCGGAAGTCTCCAGAAGTGATTGGTTATTGTTGTGTACGAAACGCGTGTATATCGTTAGCATGGTTGTGTGTGTGTGTGTGTGTGTGTGTGTGTGTGTGTGTGTGTGTGTTGTTATGTGTGACGAAATACGACATTAAAAGACCAGATCCAGGATTCCTGATCCAAACACAAGATAGAAAGCCGGGCAAGGTTAACTGACCAATTGTTGCGGCAGTTTGGCAAAGGCGAACAGTTCGTGCGTGACGTTGAACACTCTGATTAGAGGAAATCAGCTACAGCCCGTGAAGTGTCAACTATCGAGTAATTTTAATCGGACTGTAGTAGAACGCACGATGGTCGTATTCTACGCCAAAATGAGAAAAATTAGGATAATTTCAGGCTATAGAACGAAAATGCACACAAACTGCACAGTTACGGCGTGCTTACGTTCCAGCCCGCCGCTTACGAGTCAATTTACGTAAGAAGCGGTCCTCGCGGTCACAAACCGGGCAGTGAAGTGAATAGCAGGCGCGTACAGCGGGAGCGCTGGCTGCGTCGCTAACAGGCGAGACGTTAATTTCTTCCGGCCGCGGACAGAGGAGAGAGTGAACGGTGTGGCGGTGGCGTTGGCAGCAGCGCCGGCTCCAAAATGCAAAGCAAGCCGCCCACAATGGCGGCGACGGCGGACCGAGCTTTGTAGACGCGCGCCTGCCTGCCGACGGACCGGGGACACCCATTATGCTGCGCGCGCCAGGGATATCATCAATATCCTTCAGCCGGGCCGTCGCCTATTGTGCGTGCGCCGCCGTGCCGTGGCTACGGCTTGTCTCAGCTGCAACCTGCCAAAAGATCATACCCGACCACCGAAGCGAGCTGCTCCAGTGAACTTGCCTCCGAGGCCTTCATTCCTCTTCAGCCGGTAAGATCCCGCTAACCACCCGCGTGCTCTCACAGCAGTATGTTGAAAACCCAACTCTTACAGAATTCAGTCAAATGAATTCATCGCCAACTTCTCTGTTTTGAAAGAAGTGAAAATAACGGAAGACCCCCACAAAATGCTTAAGAATGCACAGAAAAGTTAAGTTAGCTTATGTCATCAAAATATTAGAGCAGGGCCGGCCACGACGTGCCGTACTTCACACGTGCCAGTTGCGGGCCAAGGCCCGGCCTGTCATTCGGCTTTACTCGGTCCTTCTCGGAAGTACTCGGTACAGCGCGCCATCAGTGCTGTTTGCCCTTGGCTATTTGTTTGTGGTATGAAGGCCGTTCATAGCTCGAGTGACGTGAGAGTCAATCACAATCCCATAAAATGAATGGGGCTAACGGAAGAAAGGCATGAGAATTCTTAGTTTGCGTAAGCGACAGGTACTGCTTATTCACCATGAAACGACATTACAATACCATGCAGAGAGAATTTAAACAATAAAATGACAATGAGAACAAAAAATTACAACGATCGACAGACGGA
This sequence comes from Schistocerca americana, assembly GCF_021461395.2. Classification (NCBI taxonomy): domain Eukaryota; kingdom Metazoa; phylum Arthropoda; class Insecta; order Orthoptera; family Acrididae; genus Schistocerca; species Schistocerca americana. Next base: position 236,151,254 of record NC_060123.1, on the reverse strand, counting down.
ATTCATTGTTCTGTACATCAAGAAGCGTGTTGTGCCAAATTTGCAGGCATGGAACACTTGAAGAAATTGGTGGTACAACTAGTAAAATTCCAAAAAAAAAAAAATGGTTCAAATGGCTCTGAGCACTATGGGATTTAACATCTGTGGTCATCAGTTCCCTAGAACCTAGAACTACCTAAACCTAACTAACCTAAGGACATCACACACATCCATGCCCGAGGCAGGATTCGAACCTGCGACCGTACCAGTCGCGCGGTTCCAGATTGAAGCACCTAGAACCGTTCGGCCACTCCGGCCGGCATAATTCCTAAAGTCGCACGCTTTTATACATTGTCAGCTGCAGAGTGTGTAGACTTCATTCCTTACTGCAAAGAATGACGGTGAAGTCTAGAGGCATGCTTGGAACCATTTTTCGATTTAATATTCGCTATTGTTAAATTTATGAAGGAAAAACGAGTGCAAGAACGAAAATTAGAACATCCGGAATAGATTGCAGACTTCGCTTTGATTGCACACTGCCCACAGTAAACATTGTCAGGTAACTTCTTTCTAATTTGATGGGGATGCATTTTAAAAAAATCGCGTTGTAGAAAAGACACATTCTGACAAAGACAATCCAGTTCTCTAAACTCACTAGCGTTAAAGAAAACGAGAGTTTTGAAGAATTGATCGGGGCTTTGCGAAAATTAAGAGGGCAGTTTTATAAAGATTTTGAGGACACTGCCAATCTTACATCTCTTTTCGAGCTGTTTTGAAACCGTTTTCCGTTTCAATTGAAAGCGCGCGTTTGAATGTCCAGACGTGACTGATTGACCAGCAAGGTGAATCCAGTTTCAGTGACAAATATGTTTACGTTAAAACTGTCCAGGACGACTACATTGCTTTCTTCAGATAGGTTTTTCAAGTCTCGATAATGAGGTTGTAAAAATGCTACAATATTTTAATCGACATATTTGTGTGAAAGACCTTTTTTTATTATTATGAAACTAAATAAGTCAAGTTTAGGTGGCGACTTGAGCGCGAAACTGTGAAATTGTGTGCTTCTGTCCATATACCGACTGTCTGTACCAGATAAAATTATGTCTTCGGCGCGCCAAACATAATTGATTAATACAGAAAACTTGTTTTGTTTGTGACCTATGTTGTTGAGAAACGTGAAAAATAAAACGAAGTCGCATGCAGTACTGCTGCACTGCCATTTAAATGTTGCATGTTCGCTGTTTCCCCTCTTCGCCCTAAACGTCCACAGACAGAGTGGCATTGCGGTGGGGGAAATGTGAAGCAAGGCTGAGCATTTGGGCACTCAGGACCGGGAAGGTCCAAAAGCCAAAATCATCGCCACCCCTGAATTACAGTATTGAGTAATAAGGCTGTGTGGAAAATTTAGAAAGCTCTGAAAAGATATACCTGTGGCTGTCTGAGCACCACATAACCACAGGGTTGGATATGTTACATATAAAAGATTACACAACAGAAGCATACTCGTGCAGAACTAATATGGGAAAAGAAGGAGGTGTTGATATATATCAAAACAGAACACAGCTTCAAAAACATTGAGACAAGTACATTTTGCAGTGATCAGCACATAGAAGTGTGTGCTTGTGAATCAATACTGAAAAGTAGTTCACATTTAATTGTAACCTTTTATAGATCCCGCTGGAAAATTTTGAATCTGGATTCCTTACTGTGCTATCTGTCAGACAGCAACAAGCAGTTAATAGTCTGTGGAACTCTGATGTAGATTTTCTAAAGGATTCATATCTGGAAAGCTCATTTGGATCCTTCAATTTGTTCTCAGTAATTAACTTTCCAACACGAGTGGATAATGGCAGTAGAACCCTGATTGACAATGTTATCTTTGGTGAAGCTCAGAGCAAGAAAATAACTGTTTACCCAATGACAATTACTCTGTTTGAAATACAGTTAGTTGGGATAGATAACGTAGTGTGTTACTATACGGATCTCCTCAGTGGAAATCAATTACATTCATTAATGGAGCCAGGACAAATGTTTTTAGGAATAGCGATATTGCATTTATTTTATTATGAACTTAAGTTACAAATAAAAACAAAAATAAACGCTGCAGCTCGATTTTCGAGACGACAGAGGGAAGGAAATTACTTAACATGATTCCCTCTGCACAGGAGTGATTTTGGGCCAGATTAATTTTATGCAGCATCTTTCAAACTACAGGGTGATTAAAAAAGGAAAAAACAGATTTCAGTTGTTTATTATAGGAAAACTATGGAACATAGAGACACATTGCGCATGTCACTGGATAGAGGGATGTTCAGAGTTTTCTGTTCGTATAGACACTATACCATACACTCAATATGAGCACCATGCGTTGCTTTAGAAACAGTAGTCCATTTTATTCCACACACGAATCAGCAGGTCGCAGTTTATTGAATAGGAAGCTTCAACAATTCGATTTCTGTTCTTTAAGAATGGCTGCTGTAGGTGGGACAAAGACTTTCTTTTACTGAAGAAAAAAGCCCTCGTTTCACAAAGTACCTAGCATCCAGCACACGTTGGTCTATCGATTGTTCATATGATTTTGAAACGCACCCCTGTTGTATATAACTAAGTGTTTCCCTGAGACATTTAAGTCTCTTCATTATCTACGATAATGATCGAAGCAGAAGTAATGAATTAAAATTTGTGCTGCGGCCGGGACTCGAACACGGGTCTTCTTGCTTGCTAGGCAAAAATTCCTGTTGGTTTTTCAACATTTTTAACACATTCTAAGTTGATATCTGAACGGATCGTAAGTTGATTTTTGAATGCGTGCATAGTGTACGCGATGTCTCTGCCACGGGAATCCCCGTCGCATTAGAACTAAAAACTTTCGCACAAACAAAAGGGAAAGGGACCATACGAACTGAGTCGAATAAATCCGAACGGCGAATGATAAGCGTTATTATAATCACTTGCGAAATTCATAGATCCAGACTACCAGAGAGGAAGTAAACGGCTAACAGGAATAACACGTAAGGAAGATTACATATTATCTTCCCGGTCTATCCAGGAAAATGAAATTTTTACAGAATTTTTTTTCCAGATCGCTGCACTACTAAGGGCCTGTTATACAGCTCCCTGTTAGCAGCCGCTAATGTTCTGTTCTCGGAGTAGCGCGGAAAACACGTTGCACGAACACGTAATTACGCCTAACTGGAGAATAAATGCGGGGTAACTAAGATGGTGATTCTGGCAGGGTTACCGAAGTTAACCGGAGAGTAATTTTTGACCATGGCAGAAATAGTTACAGAATTCGTGATGACAAGATTATTTGTTATAACGAGGAAGGAGAAGAAACGGGGACATCACACAAATTATATGGAAGAATGTGACGATTTCAAATTTATATGAACATTTCGTACTAATGCTACTTTCCGATTTCACGCTTGAGAAACTAGAGCATATGAATGAAATGTGAAACTAATTCCAAACATAAAACTTTTTGCTTGTAGTAGGCCTAATAGGCATTTGATATTGGTACTTCGTTAATTATATTCTGTCGTGTTATTTCTGTAAATGAGGTACATCAAAATGACGATTTGTGCCAAAACAGTCTCGTTGTTTGGCGTGTATTACAATTGCTGCAATATTAGAAAGGCCTATTTCGTTTTATCTAGCAGCCAGTGACAAAATAGACGTAATCAAATCGAGAAACCACACCAGTCCTGGACACTATTCGTATTAACAGGTTTTTTCAGTTTTATACAACGACATTTTGATTTTTCTTGTAGCGAAACGTTTGATGAACTTTAATGAAGTGATAGATTCCTTCGCAGAAAGGAAAGCGTGACATTTAAAGCTGTAGCAAGATTAGAGAAAAAAAAATGTTGGGACCTAAGAACCGAAGAAATGTGTACTGTCTTGCTTGTCTCTTTACTGGTTTTATGTTTCCTACATTTAATTTTATGTCACAGAAAACAAAGTTATTATCTAATAGGTAATAGAGTGCAAATTTTCTGAAGCGTTCTTACTCTCCCGGTCACAAATAATTCCACCTAGTATTAATTGTGAGGTTTTTTTGTGGGGGTAGGATGTCAAACCGGCCGACTGGGAGCAGGAGAGTCACCACAGGACATATTAATTTCCGCTGTCCTGAATGAAGGCTTGATGGCTTCCATTACAAAATATACGCGTTTGAGTTCAACAGAGCGAACTACAGTGACGTGCTGTAGAAGAATGCTGCGTGAAGAAGAGTCACTCTGCACTTTGGCACTAAGACCAAATAACATGTTTTGCATTTCCTCGAACATATATGCTTCATGTATCAAACTTTTCAGAGAGATGTGCGCTGAAAAATTAACATATTTTTGAAAAATCGATCTTTTAAAAAAATTTTACGTCCTTTCTCAAACGCTCGAGCGAGAGGGGGGGGGGGGGGGGGGGGGAGCCTCCAGTATCAAGTTTTTGTCCCGGTTTGGAAATGTCGTAGATTCGGGGCTGCCGTTTATGTACCCCCACAGCAAAAAATCGTAATGAGTGAGGTCTGGTAACCTGGGATGCCAAAAGCAGTGAACAAGATCTTGTTGTTCACCTCTTGCAATCCACCGTTGTGGTATGGTGGTGTGTGAGGACGACCAGTGCTCTTCCCTTTGCATATATGCAACAAACTTCCAAGAATTTTGTATGCCAATCATAAATCTGCTTGTGCAGAGGCGGGTTCTTGCTCAGTCAACGGCGGACTGCACGTTGCATTTGGACACTGAATTGACTTCGGGCAAATTCCAACACAAGAAAAGGAAACTTCCTGGCAGACCGAGACTCGAACTCGGGACCTTTGCCTTTCGCGGGCAAGTGCTCTACCATCTGAGCTACCGAAGCACGACTCACGCCCGGTACTCACAGCTTTACTTCTGCCAGTACCTCGTCTCCTACCTTCCAAACTTTACAGAAGCTCTCCTGCGAACCTTGCAGAACTATCACTCCTGAAAGAAAGGATAATGCGGAGACATGGCTTAGCCACAGCCTGGGGGATGTTTCTCATTCTGGGAACAAAAAAAGGATTTCTCTTGTCGTGTGATCGCCATATTGCTACAAACAAACAAGAGCGCAGTTGTGACAAAGCTTTGAACCTTCCTCTATCCAGTGACATGCGCAATGTCGTTCTATATTTTATAGTTTGTCTGAAATAAACAACTGAAATCTGTTCTTTCTTTTTGAATCACCCGGTATAATTACTGGCGGTCACCAAGATGGCGGAGATCATTAGAGAAGCTCCTTGGTTTGAAGAACGACGTCAGGACCACAGTTATACATTCTTGGGAGATAATTGGCGATTATTTCCAGTGTTGAGGCTGGTTTCAAGCGGAGATCGTACCTTCGTAGGGGGCAAAATAAAAAAAAAATTTTTTGCTCATAAACATTCCTTGGAGTGTATTTTACTAGATAAATATGTTTCCTAATGGCTTTTTAGCCATTATTCATTTAATTTAAGGGCAGCACATGTTGCCAAGGCCCCCTTTTGCCTTCTGTCAACTTCTTGATCTTCAGAAACATAATTTGCTGACTTGTGAAAATATTTAGTGCTCACAGTTGGCTGCCCTGTTTGAGCACTACATCCACTTGTTCCTAGTCCTTCCAGAGCCCAAATGAATCATTTAACAGTGTCATATGGTCTAGAATTCCTAAAACAGTTTATGTAGGTAAAGATACGTTGAATTTGAGTGTATATGATGCAGTTCTTTCATTTAATAATGGTAATGTGGGGAGAGTTAGGTTGCTTCAAAAGTTAGGCATACAACCTGGGGAAAATATGGTGATGGCATGTTCCGAATTGGATGCTGTCCTTGTGAAGAAAGCAGATTATGAAATGACTATGATAGGCAGGAAGACAAGAATGCACTTAAGGAATGCTAAGAGAGCCAGGAAGAATGAAGAAAATGCAGATGACTCAGGATATGGTGCAGGGATGTTCTAAGGTCAGTAACAAACTATGTTCATCTTTAAAGCCGGATTCCATTTTTTTCAGGAACTTACCATTATAGCACAGTGGAACTTACAAAGCTTACAGAAACTACTTACAGTTAAATATTGTAGAAATCATGAATTAAAAAGGTTATATGGGGAAAAAATTTTACGAATCCCAAAAAATTCTCTAAAAAATAAATTAGGCAAGCGATTTATCTACAAAAATAAGTCAATGGAGAGAGACTTCCTCCACCAGCCATTAAAATTTTATATCATTAGCATGAACCGTTCACGAGATAAATGTCCCTAAAATTGATAAATTTAACACTGTAAGTATGTAAGATACAATCTCCCCTTAACAACAGGCCAGTCGATGATTCTCTTTCAAACAGTTACCTCAGTCGAATGAAACAAACGAGTGAAACTAGTCTCTGCAGCCACGTCAAGTATAGGAATGGTTTTCATGGTCCTTAAATGGTTCAAATGGCTCTGAGGACTGTGGGACTTAACATCTGAGGTCATCAGTACACTAGAACTTAGAAATACTTAAACCTAATTAACCTAAGGACATCACACACATCCATGCCCGAGATATGATTCGAACCTGCGACCGTAGCCGTCGCACGGTTCCAGACTGAAGCGCCTAGAACCGCTCGGCTACAACGGCCGGCTTTCATGGTCTTCACTCGATGCATGCAGTTTAGAACTTGTAAGAGGATTCCCGCCACTATATGTGTAAAATGTGACGACAAAAAATAGAAGAAGTTGACAGGGATGAATTATAGGGATTATAGCTTGATAATAATTCAAATGGGAAAATCATACCACAAAACTGCTGAAACGCCTAAATAAATCTCTGTTTGCAATTCGAATATTGTCAGACTTAGGTGATAAAAAAAAACTAGCGTACTGTGCTTACTACCCGTCTATTTTTGAGATTCATGTCGGGATTACTTTTTGGGATAAATTCATCAAGCAAAGCTAATGAAAACACTACAGACCGGTTTCATTTAGAAGAATGAATGGATAGCTTATTCAAATTTAATACTTAAGACTAGTTTCAGCTGAAAGAACATGTACTGGTAATAAGAAGTATTTGTGTTGTGAACTGAAGAAAATCCTGCAGAGTCCTGTTTCGGGAAATAGGGATACTATCTACTGCTTCCGCATACAGGGTGAGGCAAAAAAAATGTTAACATTAAATGGCTGTTTAATCACGTGAAATTACAAGGTAGGGATTTGGTTACAGGGTTTCAATTTGGCACCCATACCGATCAATGCATTAACAGAGTCTGTCCGTTGTTGACTGTGAAGCCCACTGGGCAATTTGGACAGCGACGGAAGCTATGACCTCAGTGATCCGGTGCTACAGGTCGCCCAAGTTGCTAGGCTGACCATTCCCCACAGCCAAAAATCACAAGACGTCAGATTGGGCGAACCTGCTGGTACTGGAGGAGGACCACCTCTAACAATCCAACGTTTACCGGACGTGTCGTACAGGTAATCCCGAACCATCTGACTGCAATGGTCAGGGGCGCCGTCTTGCTAAAAATACCCTCGCTGAAGAATAGCAAGTGGTACGGTCTCCTCCATGAACGTGCTGAACATGGCAACAAGTCTCTCCCTTGAAGATATGTTATACAGAAAAAAAGGGTCGAATCACTTCAAATTTAATCACTGCATACCAGACGTCCACCTTGGGGGAATCCCGCATTTGCTCTCGAACTTCCATGGGGTGCTCGGTTGCCCAAATGATACAAATGTGCTTCTTTACACGATTGATGTTGTGGATTGTTGCTTCGTCAGAAAACATCAACACGGTGTCAAACTCCATGTGCACCATTTCCAAGATGATTTGTGCACCACTGACTTGTGCTTGCTTGTCCGTGTTTGTGAGCTGCTGCACAATCTGCAAGTGGTATGACTTCGTTCCTAAATCATGCTGCAAAATTCTAACTACTGACCTTTGGTAAACGGTAGTCTCTAGAGAAAGTCTACGCGATGACATGGTTGGGCTGGCTATCATCGCTCCCTGGACGAGAACGATATTATCTTCAGTTCTGACAGATCTCCTTCTGCCGCTGGGGACTCAAAGACCTCCATCCCGGCAACTATCTTCCTTCGTTCCTCAATGGAATATCGGGACGCCATAGTTAAATCTGCAAAACAAAAACAAAAAAGAGAACGCCCATGTAATGGCAACATCTTTTTGCCTCACCCTGTATATTTATTCCTTAATAAAATAAGTCATTAAAATATAGCTCTTTTTCAAAACAACAACTCAACCCATGGAATCAGTCGTAGGAATAACAATAATCTCCACAGAGAGTAAAAGTTATTTACCTTGATCCACAAAGGCATCCATTATCCAGAAACACACATTTTCAATATCTTGCCAGCAGTTGTAAAAAGTTTAACTGCTAATAAAGTTCAATTTAACAGGAACCCAAAGGCGGCCAACTCCTACTCCATTGATGAAATGCTGTCTAGAACCAACTGATGAGTGTATGCTAGTAATAATATCAGATAATGCAAGTATTAGTACAATCTGACTTGTATAAAAATTCAGTACAATAATGCGACCATTGTAAATAACTGTTGTAAAACGATTTTTCTATTTGACGATGCATGGCTACTATAGCGTAAGAATTATGCGCTTCAGTCTATTGAACTTTCACATGTTTTGTGACAAGTTATTATCTTTTAAATGAAGATATATTTCATCTTTTTTTTCTTATTCTACAACCTTGGGGACCATTTCACTTGGGATCTGTGGAAGGTACATTGGGCATATTTCGTTTTTCTTTGTAAATATTTATTCCGTATTCTTGTTTTTAGGACATCTTCTGCTCAGCATAAAGCTATTTGAACGAGAAGTGCATCTAATCTACATCTACGTGATTACTCTGCTATTCACAATAAAGTGCTTGGCAGAGGGTTCAATGAATCACCTTCATGCTGTCTCTCTACCGTCCCACTCTCGAATGGTACGCGGGAAAAACGAGAACTTAAATTTTTCTGTGCGAGCCCTGATTTCTCTTATTTTATCGTGATGATCATTTCTCCCTATGTAGGTGGGTGCCGACAGAATGTTTTCGCAATCGGAGGAGAAAACTGGTGATTGAAATTTCATGAGAAGGTCCCGTCGCAAAGAAAATCGCCTTTGTTTTAATGATTGCCGCTCCAATTCACGTATCCTGTCTGTGGCACTATCTCCCCTATTTCACGATAATACAAAACGAGCTGCCCTTCTTTGTACTTTTTCGATGTCATCCGTCAGTCCCACCTGATGCGGATCCCACACAGCACAGCAATACTCCAGAATAGGGCGGACAAGCGTGGTGTAAGCAGTCTCTTTGGTACACCTGTTGCACCTTCTCAGTGTTCTACCAATGAATCGCAGTCTTTGGTTTGCTCTACCCACAATATTATCTATTTATTTATTTATTTAATCGTGTCTGAGCTACATCTGTAATTGATTAATACGCTATATATACTAGATTACAAATACAAGTAAATGATAGTTATTCATTCATATATACATTCATGATCTTCACATATTGTAAGTCGTCATTATTGTCTAGAGCAAGGCTCATATCTCTCTCCAGTGTTCGGCACACTTCACTGCAGCGTCGTTGGCCAACCACAGGTCTTGGAAAGTGCATGGGGCCAGCAAAGATGGACAGGTCAGCAGGTGTGTCATGGTTTGTTTTCCTCCACATTGGCAGGGCTCTTCTTCGGCGTATCCCCACTTCATCAGGTTATCCTGTGATCTTCCCATTTGACATCTAAGTCTATTTATGCTCTTCCAGACTCTCCATTCCAATTGTGATCCAGCAGGAAGTTTTTCTTTAATGTTCCAACTTTTCAGACTGCCTTTATCCAATTTCTGTTTCCACATTGATTCTCTAGTTGTAGACTGACTTTCGGGTAGTGGACGTTCAACTTTTATGAAGTCTTTCCTAGATTTAAGTCTTGCCTCCGCTGGCTGATGTGCGTACAGGGGATGTCTTCTATCTCCGCACTGCCTGCTTCGTTCGGCGTCGCCAACGTTTGCCGTCTGATCTGTGGGGGGGGGGGGGCTATACCAGAACACATATAAAGGAGATCACGGTTTGTAGGCTTCAGGCATCCCGTGATTAATCGACATGAGGCATTCAGTGCTGCGTCTAGCTTCAGAGCATGTGTCGATCTTCTCCATACGGGGCATGCATATTCAGCTGGAGCAAAGCACAATGCCAGGGATGATGCACGTAGAATTTCAGGGTTTGCTCCCCAGTGTGAGTTGGTAAGTTTACGGATTATGCCGTTCCGTGTGTTGACTTTCGCTCTAGTTCTTTCTACGTGTTTCTTGTAAGACAATGTTCGATCTAACGTGACTCCAAGATAAACTGGATTTGGGCAGTGTTGAAGTTTAACTGAGTTCCATTCCAATTGTAATTCCCTGTTTGCTTCCTTGTTGTTTAGATGAAATAAACAAGTCTGCGTCTTTGCTGGATTAGGTCGAAGCTGGTTCCCGTTGTAATATTCAGTTAGTACTTCTAAGGCATCTGTTAGGTTTCTCTCAATCTGTTTGATTAATCTAGATTGGCATGCAATGGCTACATCGTCAGCATAGATAAAGCTTCTTGTCGTCGGTCCAACTGGTTGGTCATTTGTATACAGATTAAAAAGTAGAGGGACAAAACACTACCTTGTGGGAGCCCGTTCTTCTGGTTCCTCCAGGAACTTCTTTGTTCTTGAAATTCCACATAGTATCTTCTGTTGGAGATCAGTGACCTCACAACTTCAGTAAGGTGGTAGTTTCCTGTCATTTTGAAAATTTTTCCCAGGAGAATTTTGTGGTTTATCGTGTCGTAAGCTGCTGATAAGTCGACAAACACCACGCCAGTTTTTTCTCCCTTCTCAAAACCGTCCTCTGTGTATTGTGTTAGGCAGAGGACCTGGCCAGTGCAAGATTTACCTGGTCTGAATCCTGCTTGTTGTGGAATAATTTGCCTTTCAAAAGTTGTGGTGCTATTTTATTCAAGATAAGACGTTCATATAGCTTGAAAGGGCAGCACAGCAGCGATATTGGACGATAGTTCTTAGCATCATCTCTTGGTTTACCTGGCTTTGGGATAGCTACTACCTTTACTACCTTGGCCTTCAACCATAGCTTACGTATCGTCTTATTTGACCAGCAGAGATTATAGAGTTCTAAAAGCCATTCCTTAGCTATGGGCCCTAGGTTCTGTATAAATTCATTAATGACGTCATCGGGACCCGCGGCCTTCCTGGGTTTCAAGGAACTGATAGCAGCTTCCAGTTCTGTTGAAGTGAAGTATGGCTCAGGTGGTATTTCAGTCACTTGTGGCCTCTTATATGAGGCGGCAGTCTTGCTGTTCCTGGTTGGTTTACCATTCAAAAGGAGCTGATGTGCGATTTGGTTAGCTGTTACGGAAACCTGATCCTTGCGGGCTGCTGGGTCGCTGGACAATCGCTTTATGAGGTTCCAAGCTCTTCTGCTACTGTGCTTCATGTCAAGACTCTCCAACGTATGTTTCCAGGACTCTTGTCTGTCTTTGCTTATAGTTTCAATTAGCTGATCCCCAAGTTTTATGGTTTCTTCACTGAAAGGGTCCATGCTGTACTGCTCCAGGTATTCGTTATATATTTGTTTCATGTCGTTGGAAACTCCAGGAATGTAGAGTGTTCTGCAGCCTCTAGGTATGCTGAGTCTTGCTGATCTTTTAACAGCTTGGACGAACTTTCCGTAGTTTTCAGTGTTTGATGGTAAATTTACGATTTCCATGTCTAAGATGTCCGCAAATTTTTTCCAGTTGGCCCTTTTGAGGTTAAAACGTCTTTTAAAGGGTACTTTTTGTGGCAGTATTACTGATCTAAACTGTAGCATGGTTGGTCTGTGTTGGGTCTTTGGGATGGGGTTGAGAACGAATTTGTTGCATGACCCGGACAAGGTTTTGGAAACAAATATGAGGACTGGGTTATACCTTCTCTTCCATCTTGCACTGTTGGATGACGCAGGCTGTTTCTGATCATGGATGAGATTCAGCTCGTGTTCTTCTGCCCAGCTTTCCAGTAGTTCTCCATCCTCATTTGTGTCTTGATAGCCCCACACTCTATTGTGACAAAGTCTCCCATTATTAGCTGTGGGTGGCAGACATGTTGGCTGAAAGCAAACCTTTCCCCTGGTGGTTTATATATTGATGACACCGTAATGCTTCCGATAGTAACAGAAATGATTTCCGTGTTGTTAACGGTGAAAACTTGAATGTTGGATACTTTGATTCCAGGCCGAATAAACAGAGCACTTCCATATTGGTCGTGAGGGCACTCCTTCATCAAGGTCATCCCAGGAATATTTGGACGGCGTTGTGATGGCCCTCCATGTGTCTCCTGGAGGCACAGGACGTCGCAGGAATGAAGTTTACATGTGTTGGATATAAGTTCTTCTTTTTCAGATGATATGCCATCGATGTTGAGAGATATGACTGTCAAACATGGCTCTGAAAAGGGCCTTTTCTTCGTTTTAGATTCTGAATACATGTCGTTTTAGACGTAGCTCAGTGTGTGGAAGGATCTGCCGGTATTTACCGTTGCCCAGGGGACGCCCGACTGTACTTGTACAATCTTCTGGGAGGCTCCTTCCTTGTCCCCCAATATTATCTATGTGATCGTTCTAATTTAGATTATTTGTAATTGTAATCCCTAGGTATTTAGTTGAATTTACAGCCCACAGATTTGTGTGACTTACCGCGTAATCAAAATTTAGCTGATTTCTTTTAGTACTCATGTGAATAACTCCACACTTTTCTTTATTCAGGGTCAATTGCCACTTTTCGCACCATGCAGATATCTTATCTAAATCATTTTGCAAGTCGTTTTGCCGGCCGTCGTGGTCGAGCGGTTCTAGGCGCTTCAGTCTGGAACCACGCGACCGGTACGGTTGCAGGTTCGAATCCTGCCTCGGGCATGGATGTGTGTGCTGTCCTTAGGTTAGTTAGGTTTAAGTAGTTCTAAGTTCTAGGGTACTGATGACCTCAGATGTTTAGTCCAATAGTGCTTAGAGCCATTTGAACCATTTAAAAAAAAGTCGTTTTGATCATCTAATGACTTTACAAGACGGTAAATGACAGCATCATCTTGCAAACGATCTCAGACAGCTACTCAGATTGTCTCCTATGTCATTAATATAGATCAGGAACAATAGAGGGCCTATAACACTTCCTTGGGGAACGCCGGATATTACTTCTGTTTTATTCGATGACTTTCCGTCTATTACTACGAACTGTGACCTTTCTGACAGGAAATCACGAATCGATCTAAAATAAAAACGGGCTGAATCGTTTCTTGTTTTTTCATTCAGTTACTCCACAGAGTGGTTTCACTCAAAAGAATAAATGTATAGTTCAACCAACAAGAAAAACTACAACCGAGTAATATCATGAATATTACAATGTTAACTAAGAATTGCTGGTCAGATGGAAAATGCCCGAATCTTGCAATATAAATACATAAATAAATAAGCATGTTTTCTATGAGCATCAATAATCCCACAGAATATCAAGAGAAGGACACATGCCCGCAGAAGCTAAACTGACAGCGCTCGTTCCACTGTAATCGACAGTAAATTAACACAGTTATGACGTCCAAATGACACACGGGATAACCGACTTGCGGGATATGTGCATTGACTGAACAAGCAGGGACAACTTTCCAGAGAAAAAAGAAGAATAGGATTAAATATACCGTTGAAGAAGAGTCATCAGAAACAGAACACAAGCTCTGATTGGGAAGGGAAGTCGGCAGAGTCTTCTACAAACAAATTATACGACCATTTTCCTTTAAGCGACCAAGAAAAATCTAAATCGAGAAGTTCGGAAGGAGATTTGAACCACTTTCCTCTGGAACGTGGCACAGTGTCTTAACCACTGCACTCCCTCGATCGGTCGCTCTCAGTATTTGACGAGTCTTCAGTTTCCACACACTGCTAAGCAGATGTTCTCTTCTCACATCATTTTACGCGTCGAGAATTTCACGGCGGTTATTTTTAAAAACGCCATTTGTTAACTTGTGGATAGGTTCACCAGGCCACTCCAGGAGAAGAGAGATTTTAAACCAAACTGCCACGAAAGCCGTGATTCATTGCCTTCTACAGTGCGGAAAAATCGTTGCTCATTTGCAAGACAACAAAATGTGATATATGTGCAGAAAAGCAATAGTGTACGTTATGTAATGAGGAAGCGAGCATACGAAACGCACTACTGATGAAAATTGTGGATGCTGGTCAAAATAATATACCAGAACAATGTAGCAATTGGTGAGTTATTCTGAATCATTTTCAGTTGGCTATCAGCTTTCGGCTTTTTCAAATTATAACTCCTTCATCAGGGCCAACATGTCGATTTAAACCGTGTTCTCACGTACGTTTCTCACCTAGCAGATAGCAATAAGACTGTCATTTTACAAGTATATTTCGTGCAAGAAGTAGTCTAAGTTTCAATCACGTGAGAAGTATCTCTGTCATCCATAGTACTTTCATTATTTATGCGCACCATTGAAATACGAGTATAAATGCACTTTTGATTTACATAGAGTAGCACTGTGCGCAGTGAAACTGCTCTATTGGGCTTGGCAACCAAATATTTTTTGTATATGTACGTTCTCTCTGTTAGGCGTGATAACAAAAAATGTTTCTTAGAGTTTAACACAGGGTCCGACGGGGAGGTGTTAACGTTTTACAGTCCGCCATAACTCAAGTGATGGGGCAACTAGCGCATGTGCAATGTTCGATATACACTGAAGCGCCAAATAAATTGGTAAAGGCATACGTATTCAAATACAGAGATATATAAATAGGCAGGAATCCGGTAAAACATCAGATCTCCGAGATCGCTGCGGCCGGAAAAAGATCCTGTAACAAAGGGACCAACGACGACTGAAGAGAATCGTTCAAAGTGATAGAAGTCCAACCCCTCCGCAAATTGCTACAGTTTCAATACTGGACCATCAACAAGTGTCAACGTCCTAACCATTCAACTTAACATAATCGAAATGGGCTTTCGGAACCGAAGACCCACTCGTGCACCCTTGATGACTGCACAACACAAAGGCTTACGCCTCGCCTGGGCCCGTCAATGCCGACACTGGACTGTTGATGAATGAAAACATATTGCCTGGTCGGACGAGTCGCATTTCAAATTGTATCGAGCGGATGGACGTATACGGGTTTGGTGACAACCTCATGAATCCATGGACCTTGCATGTCAGCAGGGGACTGTTCAAGCTGGTGGAGGCTCTGTGATGGTGTGGGGCATTTGCAGTTCGAATAACAAAGGACCCATGATACGACTAGATACGACTCTGACAGGGGAAACGTACGTAAGCATCCTGTCTGATCACCTGTGTCCATTCATGTCCATTGTCCATTCCGTGATACTCCAAACGTCCAGAATTGCACAGAGTGGCTCCAGGAACACTCTTCAGAGTTTAAAAACTTCCGCTGGCCACCAAACTCCCCAGACATGACATTATTAAGCACATTTGGAATGCCATGCAACGTGCTACTCAGAAGAGATCTCTACCCCCTCGTACTCTTACGGATTTATGAACAGCCTTGCAAGATTCATGGCGACAATTCCCTCCAGACATTAGTCGAGTTCAGGCCATGTCGTGTCGCTTCACTTCTGCGCGCTAGTGGGGGTCCTACACGATATTAGGCAGGTGTTCCAGTTTCTTTGGCTCTTCAGTGTACATTCTTAGTTGCCATTTCAGTAGCTATCGAGCGCTGGTCAACTGAAAAACGCATCTTTGTTTACGACACTTTGTAACCGGTCATTCGGTAGTGTAAACGCAACGAAGATTTCGCAGGCAGTTCAGTGTTGCTCGACGCGGTGCTGCCCTGTCCCCCCAGCGGTTTAACAACTCCATAACGAGAGGAACGGTGAGCGCTGGAACAGCTCGGGGAGGTGTTCAGACAGCTAGAACAGCAGAAATGTCGAGAGAGTTCGACAAACTGTGGAGGCCGCCCTCGGCGTTCAGCGGTACGACACGCTCGCTCTTTGCGTATTTCAGACAGGCCAGTTCGCTACATTTTGCTCCTTGACGGCCACTTTCATTCGTTTAATATCATGGTGGTTCAACAACTGAAGCAACATGACTACGTACAGTGGCAGATGTATGCAGAAAGGATGCTCGAAACATTGGAAAATGACAGTACTCTGATAATGAGTGATGACGCTCGTTTTCACTTATCGGGTACTGTGAACAAACAAAATCGCCAGTACTGGTCGGAAAATAATAGACGGGAACTCCACGAGAGCCCCTAAATAGTGAGAAAGTAGCTCTGTGGTACGGAACAGACCGATTTCGCATCATTGGACCCTACTTTTTCCGAAAAGGTGGACGCACTGCGACTGTGTTTTGTCTCACGATGTTGAGAGAACTTCTTATGCCAGAAGTGAAAAATATCAAAGTGTCCTCGATAATGTTTGGTTTCAATAGGATGAAGCTCATCCCCGTACCTCATGACCACCCATGGCTTTTCTAAAGGAACATTTTCCAGGTCGTCTCGTTTCTTTGCTTGACGACGTGGAATGGCCTCCTCGATCTCCAGATCTTTCTCCGTTCGATTATTTCAATGGGGCTACTTGAAATCTCCCCTTGTTAGGCTTGAAAGGAGTGCGAACGATTTTTCCTCTCGCCTCGAACAATACTTCGAGAAGAATAGCCGCTACTTGGATGATGTGATTTTACGCACCTGAATTGCAATGCATTCTTGCATGAGCTTTATGTTTATTAAATGGTAATGTATTTGTAATCTTTGAGAAACATCAAAATTGAAATTTATTAAAAAATAAATTATTAGACTGTTTTGAAACGTGTAACACCTCCCTTCCGGATCTTGTACAAGGCAGATAGAAGCGTTACAGTCTCTGTACTTCCATCTTTTCAGAGATGGTTGCGGGACTCGGCTGTTCTATACAGGATGTCAAATGAATAACCTTTCAGACGTATAGTTTCCAAACTTAATTCATTTGGCTACTAGTTTCGGCAGATGATGGTTGAAGTGATCGCTATAACAAGCAGAAATCTGCTAATACCAGCATTTCTGGCCCCTGTTTCGACCAGAACCGAGGTAGAATCTTTCTGCGCGTCGGTCAGGGGCCTGAAGATAGCGTAGTAAATCGCCGAAACTGATATCCAAATAAAATTAGTTTGAAAACTAGACGTCTGAAAGCTGTTTCATTTATATCCAGAAGCGTTACCGTCCTCTTGCTTATACAGGGTGGTCCATTGACAGTGACCGGGCCAAATATCTCACGAAATAAGCGTCAAACGAAAAAACTACTAAGTATGAAACTCGTCTAGCTTGAAGGGGGAAACCAGATGGTGCTATGATTGGCCCGCTAGATGGCGCTGCCATAGGTCAAACGGGTATCAACTGCTTTTTCT
The DNA here is from genome assembly GCF_021461395.2 of Schistocerca americana. Lineage (NCBI taxonomy): Eukaryota > Metazoa > Arthropoda > Insecta > Orthoptera > Acrididae > Schistocerca > Schistocerca americana. Next base: position 236,133,875 of record NC_060123.1, on the reverse strand, counting down.
CAAAATAGGAACCCCCATTTTTGTTACATATTCGTGAAGTACGTAAAGAAATATGAATGTTTTGGTTGAACCACTGTTTTCGCTTTGCGACAGATGGCACTGTAATAGTCACAAACATATGGCTCACAATTTTAGACGAACAGTTTGTAACAGGTGGGTTTTTTAAATTAAAATACAGAACGTAGCTACGTTTGAACATTTTATTTCGGTTGTTCCAATGTGCTACATGTACCTTTGTGAACTTATCATTTCTGAAAACGCATGCTGTTACAGCGTGATTACCTGTAATCACCACATCAATGCAATAAATGCTCAAAATGAGGTCCGTCAACCTCAATGCATTTGGCAATACGTGTAACGACATTCCTCTCAACAGCGAGTAGTTCGCCTTCCGTAATGTTCGCACGTGCATTGACAGTGCGCTGACGCCAGGGGATCACGATAGCAATTATTCTTCAACTTTCCCCACAGAAAGAAATCCGGGGACGTCAGATCCGGTGAACGTGCTTCGACGACCAATCCACCTGTCATGAAATATGCTATTCAATACCGCTTCAACCGCAGGCGTGCTATGTGCCGGTTATCCATCATGTTGGACGTACATCGCCATTCCGTCATGTAGTGAAACATAGTAACATCGGTAGAACATTACGTAGGAAATCAGCATACCTTGCACTGTTTACATTGCCATCGATAAAATGGGGGCCAATTATCCTTCTTCCCATAACGCCGCGCCATACATTAACCCGCCAAGGTCGCTGATGTTCCACTTGTCGCATCCATCGTGGATTTTCCGTTGTCCAATAGTGCATATAATGCCGGTTTACGTTACAGCTGTTGCTGAATGACGCTTCGTCGCTAAGTAGAACGCGTGCAAAAAATCTGTCATCGTCCCGTAATTTCTCTTGTGTCCAATGGCAGAACTGTACACGACGTTTCAAGTCGTCACCATGCAATTTCTGGTGCATAGAAATATGGTACGGGTGCAATCGATGTTGATGTAGGATCCTCAACACCGACGTTTTCGAGATTCCCGATTCTCGCGCAATTTGTCTGTTACTGATTTGCGTATTAGCCGCGAATGCAGCTAAAACACCTACTTGGGCATCATCATTTGTTGCAGGTCGTGGTTGACGTTTCACATGTGGCTGAAGACATCCTGTTTCCTTAAATAACGTAACTTTCCGGCGAACGGTCCGGACAGTTCGATGATGTCGTGCAGGATACACAGCAGCACACGCCCATTGGGCATTTTGATCACAATAGCCATACATAAAACGATATCGACCTTTTCCGCAATTGGTAAACGGTCCATTTTAACACGGGTAATGTATCACGAAGCAAATACCGTCCGCACTGGCGGAATGTTACGTGATACAACGTACTTATACGTTTGTGACTATTACAGCGCCATCTATCACAAAACGAAAAAAGTGGTCCAACTAAAACATTCATATTTCTTTACGTACTACACGAATATGTAATAAAAAATGGGGGTTCCTATTTTAAAAAAACGCAGTTGATTTCCGTTTGATCTATGGCAGCGTCATTTAGCGGGCCAACCATAGCGCCATCAGGTAAGCTAGACGAATTTCGTTCTATGTAGTTTTTTCGTTTGATGCTTATTTCGTGAGATATTTGGCCCGGTCACTATCAATGGAACACCCTGTATACACGCGCTTAAATAGAACACAAGTTTTCCAGTATATTTCCAGGTTTCTAGCCGAGTTGACGATGCTCAATAGCCGGCCACTGCTGGCCGAGCGGTTCTAGGCGCTTCGGTTTGGAACCGCGCGACCGCTACGGTCGCAGGTTCGAATCCTGCCTCGGGCATGGATGTGTGTGATGTCGTTAGGTTAGTTAGGTTTAAGTAGTTCTAAGTTCTAGGGGACTGATGACCTGAGATGTTAAGTCCCATAGTGCTCAGAGCCATGTAATGCTGAATAATGTGTCCAAAATGCACCTTCAACTGAGGTAAAAACCCAGAATCTCCATTAATCATACCGAGAAATAACCTGAGGTGACAAAAGTCGTAGGATACCGATACGCACATGTACAGATGACGGTAGTATCGCGTATACATGATTTAAAGGGGCAGTACTTTGGTGGAGCTGTGCTCAGTTGATTCTTGTGAAGAGGTTTCCTACGTGATTATGACCGCACGACGAGAATTAACAGACTCTGAACGCGAAATGCTAGTTGAAGTAAACGCATAGGACATTCCATTTCATAAATCGTTGGAGAATTCAGTATTCCTAGATGCACAGTGTCAAGAGTGTGCCAAGAATACTCAATTTGAAACATTACCTCTCACCATGGACAATGCAATAGCCGACGGCTTTCACTGAAGGACCGAGAGCATCGGCGTTTGCGTAGAGTTATCAGTGCTAACAGACAAGCAACACTGCGTGAAATAACCGTAAAAGCCAATGTGGGGGGCCGCACGATGAACTTATCCTTTAGGACAGTGCGGTGAAATGTGGCGTTAATGGGCTATGGCAGCAGACGACCGACGCGAGTGTCTTTGTTAACAGCACGACATCACCTGCAGCAAATCTCCTGGGCTCGTGACCATATCGGTTGGATTCGAGGCGACTGGAAAACCGTGCCTGGTCAGATGAGTCCCGATTTCAGTTGGTAAGAGATGATGGTAGGGTTCGAGTGTGGTGCAGACCCCACGAAGACATGGAGCCAGGTAGTCAACAAGGCACTTTGCAAGCTGGTGGCTTTATAATGATGTGGGCTTTTATGCATTGAATGGACTGGGTCAACTGAACGGATTATTGACTGGAAATGGCTATGTTCGGCTACTTGGAGGCCATTTGCAGCCGTTCATTAATAGTATTTTTATGGATGACAATGCACCATGTCACTGGACCAAAGCTCTAGTTCAAATGGTCAAATGGCTCTGAGCACTATGCGACTTAATTCTGAGGTCATCAGTCGCCTAGAACTTAAAACTAATCAAACCTAACTAACCTAAGGACATCACACACATCCATGCCCGAGGCAGGATTCCAACCTGCGACCGTAGCGGTCGCTCGGTTCCAGAATGTAGCGCCTAGAACCGCACGGCCACTCCGGCCGGCGGACCAAAGCTGTTCGCGATTGGTTTGAACAACATTCTGAACATTTCGAGCGAATGATTTGGACACACAGATCGCGCGATATATGAATCCTATGAAACATCTATGGGATATAGTAGATAAGTCAGTTCGTGCACAAAATCCTGGATCGGCAACACTTTCGCAAGTATGGACGGCGGGCTGCATGGCTAAGTATTTTTGCAGCTGACTTCCAGTGACTAGTTGAGTCCATGTCACGTCGAGATGTTGCACTTGGCCTGGCAGGAGGAGGTCCGACTCGATATTAGGAGGTATCCTTAAATTTTGTCGCCTCAGTTTATTGGTCCCTTAACCTCCTCTACGTTACCACAGATGATTTGTTAAAGACCCCATTCGTTCTGTGAATGCGTTACACGCGAGGTGCCTAGTTGCTTTCGACGCGCTGGGTGAAAATCGTACATTCTAATGATTTGAGAAACCTGCAATTTGCTTAAGATGCCCTCTGTGCAGACAGCAGCACGCTGGTCTAGATCCGTTGCCTCGAGGCTGTATTAAATCATTAATGAGGAACTGATGTAATGTAATGAAGTAGTTCGTTCACTTCTTTTTCAGGAATGCCACTCGTATTTATTTTAGCAAAACATGAGAACTACAAGTTACAAAAAATTTTGACTGCCCTTAATAGGTCAAACGTCATGAACGTATTAAAATATAAATTTTACAAACTTTGCCTTGCGACACCAATACTTGATTACTTGTTAAGGATTCTTAACTGTTCTATACTCATTATTCTTGCGCAAAATTAAGATCTGACCGACAGCATCAGACACACGTCTGTACCACATGACTGCCTTTCCGATGTCATAGGTAGAACCGCTACTTCGCTTGGGAGCCCAGTCTTGGCGCAGCTCCGAATACACCCGAAGAGCTTCGTTTGCCTTTTCTTTTAGCTTTTGTTTTTAGTTATGAATATAGTTCTGACCTTCGAAACAAGTAGGCGATAGCTTACTGTTTAGACGTACTTATTCCAGAAAGTTAAGTAACTTAAACGTACCGTTATTAAAATATTAATGAAATAAAATTACCATTTCGGCGTGCAGCCTCCGAACGTATCAGCCACTCACATTGATAGACTACAATTCTGGCGCCTTTTCCCACGAGAAAGGCTCCATCCGCTACTGGACCTCACACTACTGATTGTGTCGTATACATAATGCTCCAACCTCTACTAATCTGAAGAAATACTCTAGTAACTAGATATGATGGTTACTAAGGACAGAAATATCAAAATGTGTGTGTGGTGTGTGTGTGTGTGTGTGAGAGAGGGGGGGGGGGGGGGGGGGGGGGGGAGAGAGAGAGAGAGAGAGAGAGAGAGAGAGAGCGTAAAATAGCAGTTTTCTTGAATGGGTAACTATCACATGTAAATTATAGACATAGGATGAAAAGCAACGTGCAGTTCTTGATATTGAAGTTACGTCTTTGAAATTTGTCACAAATCGGAACAAAAATAAGTTGTAATAACTGAAGACGGGGTGTTATTATTAAGCTGCTGTAACGTAAAAGCAGCAGTCACGCTGTGTCCACAAAGACTAAAATTTCTGATAGGACTGTTGAAATACGGTGTCACTTTTCCCCGCCAGCGAGGCGATTCTGCATTTGTTTTTTCAGTCGCATAACCAGCGCAGTTTTTTGTTGGCTAAACTCGAATTAATTGCATTTCCGCTGCTCCGAAACAAAAGTCACCGCTCCTGCCACTTTTTATTGACAGCTCCATAATGAAATAATACTTTGCTCCCGACGGGGCACTGGAGTTACGAAGGCAGCGTTAAAACTGTTTATCGTGGCGTTGCCTAAACAATGAAGGGTAGACAGAGCAGGAAAAGGACTGGTCGATCTCGTCACGCCGTGGTGAGGCTGTTGAATCGTATTTTCGAGTACCGCCATAGAAGACTGAGAGAGTGGGAATGATTTTAGAGCAAGAACATTGCGAGCAGTGTTCTGAAGATAACTGCATTAGCAGTTTCCCTTTGTAGTATCATGCTATCCTCAAAGGAACGACAATATTTCTTCCTCCAGTTACTATATTTGTAACCACTGTATTGCTTTATCTGTCTTTGTAAACAAGTCGTCCTCTAGGTCAGCGACACTCACTCAGAAGTTAAGACTATTCAAATCTTGGTGGTTAAGGAAATTTTCGTCTACTTGATGAGGAGAACTAGCGGTGTACACCAGACTTTTCACGAGCTCCCTGGGTCAAACCGTCTTCAGTCCGGTGTGTGTGTGTGTGTGTGTGTGTGTGTGTGTGTGTGTGTGTGTGTTTTATCAATTGAGCGAATTGACATTGTTGATAGAGATTCATCTGTCAGATGATGACAATAAGACGATTGGATATTGGTCAGCACTGACGATCTGTGTCTCCCTTTGGTCCTTTCATTCAAGATTTACAATGACACTACACACAGCGCGCAAAATCAATCAACAGACACCAACATGGTGCATACACAGTGGATATTTCGTAATGAATCGGAGGAAGACAAAGACAGACCACCTCTGCTTGGATCTGACCCAGGAGAGCAATGTGGATTAGTTGTACTAGGCCTATTTATTGTACTATAAAAAATATTTTTCTTTTAAAACTAGCATTGGTTGTTAGACATGAATTTATGAAAAGAAACTTGTGCTGTTGAGATGTTATTGATTATGCAGCTACTAAAAATATTTGCCAGAGATTATAGAAAACGTTAATCACTGTTGATATACTGTTTAGTGCAGTACTGGATGATCAACGATGAACATTTAGCTATTTAGGCTTAAATGAATGGAAATAAAGAACACATACCGATCTGATTAGTTTTTATCCGGAATATGCATTGCATATCATAATACCCATTATACGTACATATGAAGATATGTACGGAAGATTAAGGGTAGGATCTGTCTTCTCTAAATCGCTTAAAACACGTAATCGATTGGAACAAGGCTGTTTTTCTACCTCCAGCTTTTCTAAAAATCACCTTACAGACTTGCAAAAATAAAGGCAGTAAAATGGGACTTCAGTTAGAAGACCACTGTGTGTACAAGCTTTCATTCGCAGATGACCAGCTGGTGGCTGGGACCGATGAAGATATCTCCTTTATAGTTCTGAAATTAACGGAATACAGCTAATGAGGACTGAAGTTGAACATGAAAAAGAGAGAATACTTAACTACGGGAACACAATCAGTAGACTTGATATATAACGAGTAGTATGTCTAGCAGCATCAACAAAAGCAAAACGAGGATAATGGAATGTAGTCGAATTAAGTCGGGTGATGCTGAAGGAATTAGATTAGGAAATGAGACACTTAAAGTAGTAAAGGAGTTTTGCTATTTGGGGAGCAAAATAACTGATGATGGTCGAAGTAGAGAGGATATAAAATGTAGACTGGCAATGGCAAGGAGGGCGTTTCTGAAGAAGAGAAATTTGTTAACATCGAGTATAGATTTCAGTGTCAGGAAGTCGTTTCTGAAAGTATTTGTTTGGAGTGTAGCCATGTATGGAAGTGAAACAAGGACAATAAATAGTTTGGACAAGAAGAGAATAGAAGCTTTTGAAATGTGGTGCTACAGAAGAATGTTGAAGATTAGGTGGGTAGATCACGTAACTAATGAGGAGGTATTGAATAGGATTGGGGAGAAGAGAAGTTTGTGGTACAACTTGACTAGAAGAAGGGATCGGTTGGTAGGACATGTCCTGAGGCATCAAGGGATCACAAATTTAGCATTGGAGAGCAGTGTGGAGGGTAAAAATCGTAGAGGGAGACCAAGAGATGAATACATTAAGCAGATTCAGAAGGATGTAGGTTACAGTAGGTACTGGGAGATGAAGGATCTTGCACAGGATAGATTAGCATGGAGAGCTGCATCAAACCAGTCTCAGGACTGAAGACCACAACAACATGTCTAGCAGCTAAAACGACGATCTTACTCAGTGTGGGACTGCAAAAGTGCGAGAAAATAATTTGTTTCAGATATATTAAGTCCCTTTAGTATTTCCATTCATGTTCAATGACATGATAATGAACGTTTGTCCTTTGATATGACAGGCGATTAAACCATGCTGCCCCACAGCCAACACAAATCAAACATTCCGATGGGAATTTTTTCATCATACATTTTTTTGTCCTGACTATTCCATCATCATCTCTTCCTGTAGGGCAACAGTAAGATCGGAACCGGTTTATGGGCAAATGAGGAATTAACCATTTCAGTTTAATGTTGAAGGGACAATGTGTAGAATTTTCTTCCGAATCACTAAAAACGCTTAGAACAAAATAATGACAAAGCGAAGAAACATGTATTACTCTCGAGGAATCTGCTTTCGCTGCAATCAACGATTCCATTTACAAATATTATGGATTTTATTCTACGAATAAAGTCGCAATTAAATAATACAATACCTATGGTTTTACAAATGAGGTTCCGAAGAAGAGAAGCTGCAAAGAAAAAGACACTACTTCTCTGCATTTAACGGAAATCCTGAAATCTGGTTAATTCCACATTCATTTGCTAGCGGTAGCCTGTAATTTCGGGCTAGTATTAATGTTCATACAGCTTACTTATATGAAACAAGATATTCACGGGAATGGATGAGTGAACCAAACTGACGGCTACATTGACGCTTTCGCACAAAATTACCTGCTAGCTTACAAGCGTTGTTGACATACCTGTTTGCTGTTGTTGGACAAACCATACATACACACACACACACACACACACACACACAGACACACACACACACACACACCTCTGGTATTGTGCTGCCCGCGGCTGTTTCTAAACGAGGCTCCAATTCAGTTCGATGGTGAGCTCGTATAACTCTGCGAAACTTCCACAACGTTTCGGCAGCTTTACCGCCCGCGCTAAAACACCTTTATACTCAGAAGCTCATAAATTCTAAGGCTATGATGTCTTTCATTAGTGAAGAGGAAAAAACCTGCTGGACATCAGCGCTGGTCTTGTTGAGGTGTCATAAAAATAACTGCAGTGGCGAGACTTTTATAGCGTTTGAAAAACTGCGTTCTCGAATTGGATGCCACATTATACCTTTATTAACACACGCTTCCATCCGCTTTCTCCATGGTCATAACAGGTAAAGAAACACGAGAGCAAAACCTACTGGTTTAAGTCTATACACTACGCGTTTTTTTTTTGTCACATCCAGTCTATAGTTCTAAGCTGACTGCCATGCTCAGACCATCTCTGCTGACGTATCATGTTACAGTGATGTTTCTACTTAATCGCTTTGCTAGACAGCCAAAAACTTGGTATTTGTTAACGAATCGAAGAATCGAAAAAATATTTTTGAACGTCCATGAACTACAAGGCCTTTTTGTTTCACAGTTTCTGTCAAATATGAGTCGCTGTTACATTTTGTATGCACTGCGGGGGAGGGGGGGGGGCATGTTGGGAGGCAGGTATAATACAGCTATAGAACACAGTTACCTTATCACATCCCGGCGAAGGCATTTTAGATTGGAGACCCGATTAACCGGACCAAATGTTGCCATAAGTCATTGGGATAATCGAAGATCTGGTTAACTAAATGTTTGAAACAAAAACGATTTTTGAACAGTTGACTCTACAAGGATAACCGACGTCGCCCACGTATGATTGTCATGTAGGTGCGTCATCATTTGGTTGTCTTTCTAGGGGTCATTTAATAGTTAAAGTAAGGCGTTTATTCAAAACAACAAAAACTAATTAGCGTTTGCACAAACTAAAGTTGTTACTCGCTCTTTACCAGTTTTATATCATGGAGCTAAACACTCTCGCCGTAAAGTTAAAGATTTTGACGATAATGATATCCATTTAACCTGGTTTCATCAGCGTTTTAGACAACGTCCAAGTCATCGTCATTTTCGCCCAGTTCTTTTTTAATAGCATCTTTAAAAGAATTCGCTCCATCTACATCAGCCGACATTTTTTCACCTTGTATTTCCAATTCACGAATTACATGACTAGATTTAAATCTCTATAATCATCCGTTACATGCCACGGACGTTTCATCGCTACCTTTTTTTTTTTTAACTTCATTGCCTTTTCACAGAGCAAAGGACCAGATATCGGTTGTCAGTTGATAGTTTTTCTAAAATCCAACAATACAAAGCTTCATCCAAAAGTTCTTTTTTCAGTTTCTCCATCACTTTTCGATGTCTACTCCCGTCTTCATTATCAAGTTGGTACGTGTACTTCACAACTGAATCGGTGTTCCTCTTAATATCGCTTATTATAGAAGTAGCCACACTAAACTTATTGGTTAGCTTACGTCCAGTTTCTCCTTTTTTTAATGAATCAGTAACGTTTATTTTTCTGAACGCAATAACGTCACTCTCCTGCGCTTTGACATTTTTAGCATACACACAACACGGCGCAGTGGCACATCATTTGGCAGCTGTCTAACCCAAACGCTAACGAAATGCGCGGAGCAGAAATGGCACTAAGCGCAGGCGGGTAGAAGTATCGTGCACCCGTGGAATAGGTAACAAAAATATTTACTCGCGGTTGACGGTCGGGCTAATCGCGGATCCTTATAGCTGAGGCCCGGATAATCGAGCCTCCATTGTACCTATATTATGCGAGAGGCTTCCTTATGGAAGTTAGTTGGCATTCATCGTCACGTCGACGACGGGCTGATAAGAGATGGACTAATAGCTTGAAATGGACAAAAGTGGGGACAAAGTGAGCCATGCACTTTTCAAGGGCACTGTCGGTACATTCGACAGATACAATAAAGAGAAGCCAAGGGTAACGTGGATCAGGACGGTCACACAACGATTTCAATCTGCGCCCCGCTCCCGAGTACGTCCAACGTTTTAACCACTAAGATACTGCCACTACAGTATCTGTTTATTATTATTATTATTATTATTATTATTATTATTTCACTACTGTCGGCCGGTGTGGCCGAGCGGTTCTAGGCTCTTCAGTCTGGAACCGCGCGGCCGCTACGGTCGCAGTTTCGAATCCTGCCTCGGGCATGGATGTGTGTGTTGTCCTTAGGTTAGTTAACTTTAAGTAGTTCTGAGTTCTAGGGGACTGATGACCTCAGGTGTCAAGTCCCATAGATCTCAGAGCCATTTCACTACTACTTGGATTGGGAGCCATACTACGTTACACATTTGCATTTATGCCTGTTGTAGATTTACTGGGTGCTTAGAATTAATACGGAATTAATACGGAAACGAATTACAGTGCGAGTGCCAAACTTGGCAGCATTAATGGTCAAGAGTATGAGGTGCATGATTTTCATGCGTCGTAGCGTCACCGTCCAGTTCCAACTTTGGCCACCAGGTGCCATTACCAGTCATCGTGATTTCTAGTCTCACATACCTGACCAGTCGCAGTGCATTTGTTGACGTCTCAGCATGAGCTTGGACAAAAGGATCAGGACATTATTGGTGAAGCTCTATTATTAAAACAACAGTAATGCTGCAGCTGCACTTGGAGAACATCGTTGGCTGAAAGGATAACAGAAGGGTCCCCTTTCTCCATCTGCTGTGCGGAGCATGATGAAGATGTTTGAATCAACGATAGAACTGGGCGTCACTCCGGGACAAGGCTGACTACCGGTTGCACGGCAGGCGGTTGATGAAATCGCTGTTGTTAAGATAGACAGCGCTGCACGCAATTTCCGACCGTCAGGCAGTGCGTGTGCTGTGTCAGGACAGTTGAACATCCAGTGGTCCACTTTACTGAAGATTCTTCGGACCGTTCTAAGATGATATCCGTATGAGATACAAATCGTACAGTAGCTTGCATCACAGGACGCACAGCGACGTGCTGACTTCGCTCTACACTTTCTCGCAAAGACTGAAGTTGACGACGGCTGGCCTTTGACCATCCTATGGGGGAGCTCATTTTTCTCTGACGGATGAGGTGAACACATAGAATCGTCGAGTGTGGGGATCTTCATCTCCAGTCACTGTACATGAAGTTCCTCCGTATGGTGTGGCCTCACGGCTACGTTCATCATTGGCCCATTCTTTTTTGAACAGGTGGGCGCTCAAGGACCAAAGACGTGCAGTATGACTCGCCAGCGTTACTGCGATATGCTTCGCCAGCATGTCATATGCGCTCTACAGGAGGGAGACGCATTGAACTCAACAGTTTTCACGCAAGATGGGGTCCACCGCACATCGCTCTTGAAGTCCACCTGCTTCTCCGAAACACATTTGGAAACGATCCAATTATGAGTCGATCGGTTCCAAAAGCTTGGCCGTCACGATTCCCTGATCTCACCCCCTGTGATTTCTGTTTGTTGAGCTACCTGAAGGACGGGGTTTACCAGGGGAACATTCACACTTGTGCATCTGAAGCGTAGCCAGCATGCCTATGGACATGCTTCGTTCTGCTGTGCAGAATGCAATCCTGCGCTTTCAGACTCTAGTTGATACTGATGGGCGCCATATTGAGTCCCTTTTGTAGCAGTAATAGTACCGTTATGGACTGCTATGATGTATCGTAGCAGCTCGTTAAAAATGACTCAATTGAACTGATTCTGCATTATTTCTCTTCCCCATGTCCTTGCCATTGGTGCTACCAAGTTTGGTATTCGTACGGTAGTTAGTTTTCATGTTATAACGTGTTAAATAAGGGAAGTTTAATTATAACCACCTGTTATTTATCGTACAGACTGGCTATTACTTATGGGATACACAGTTTCCATTTCCTGGGTGAAGTACCACTATGAAGTATTGCTCAATTAACTTATGAAATTTGAACTTTAGAAAATTTTGCTTCAGGGAAGACAACACGCTGATAAGTGCCATAAAAATATACCATATATCTCATTCTATAAGTTTTTAAATTTGCCACGATTCGAGGTGGTGTGGCTTGTAAGCTGTGGGTTATCGAAAAGCCCAGCAGCTACGGAATGGAATTTGTGGATTATTGCACGTGCCTGACGCATTATTCTCCTAACATGCTGTGAGTCCGCTACACCGTGCCACTAGAGGCGGTACCGTAGGGCGATTGGACACGGGTGTCGTTTTTCACTCGTGTATTAAGTTTCCATGCGCCGAGAACAGCACAGAAATAATAATAACTCAAAAAATTACGCTCAACACGAAGGAACTTAGTGTATAACAAACGAAACTACATAAAAAACACAAAATATAGTTCCTAAAAAAGAATAATATTACATTTTAATGGATTTTTGAAGCACGCGAAGTATATATGTCAGTTCCATATAAAACAAATAACGTCTATTCAAAGTAGGAATACACCAAGCAGCAATACAGCGATCTGTGACGCTGATAGGTACAGCGTCTCTCATCTCCATTGAAAACAGATGCCACTGTTCTTGCAAAGCCGTATCCATTGTAAACATAGGGGAGCACGGTTGCAAACGGGAATATGCCTTCCGACAGCAAGCTAAACGTGCTCTATGGAGTTCCATCCGGAAATCAATCTGACCCTTCCCAATTCGTTGTACTGCTGTGTGTTCAAGATATTCATCCACGAGACAAACCCTGTGCGTTCGTTCATCATCTTACAGAGTGGAAACCACACAATTTCCACTGACACCTGGGCATACATAAGAATCAAAGATAACACCTCCATAGAGTGGCACAGCCTCCGTTTCACCTAGAACGACACGAAGCTCTGTGCGTCTACCTAAATTTATACCTCTCTTCCAATGGGAACTGAATCGTCCAGAGATAGCCTTTTCAAGAATATTATTTTATTGGTGATAGTGGGTTTTACCTTTTCGCCAAACCGGATCACTTCTGCTGTCACTTTGCCAGCTACAACGAGACTTACACGTGGGGAGAACGGTTCTTCGTTGATAGGCAGCCCTCATACCATTTGGGTTGCTTACTGCAAACGATCAAGTGAAGTGGTGTTCTGGTTAAGGCACTTGAGTCGCATTCAGAAGAGTTCGCGTTCAGATCCCTGTACGACCATGGAAATTTATGTTTCCTGTGGTTTTCTTAAATCGCTTAAGATGGACGCTGGCTTGATTTGTTCGGAAAAGCCACAACTGACTTCCTGTCCCCTTTTTGTCCAGTCCGAACTCGCACCCCCCCCCCCCCCCCTCTCTCTCTCTCTCTCTGCTGAAATCGTTGATTGCAACAGAACGTTAATATGTATTCCTCTCGTTGCTAAACTTCTGGGACGAGAGGTGAACGGTATGTACGTACGTGGCTTGTCGCCCTGTGCACTTACAACTTTCGTGAACCCTTCTGGTTAAAGTACTCGCTATTCTCACACGTCAGATTCCTCCAGAAAAAGCCGGCCGCGGTGGTCTAGCGGTTCTAGGCGCTCAGTCCGGAACAGCGCGACTGCTACGGTCGCAGGTTCGAATCCTGCCTCGGGCATGGATGTGTGTGATGTCCTTAGGTTAGTTAGGTTTAAGTAGTTCTCAGTTCTAGGGGACTGATGACCACAGATGTTAAGTCCCATAGTGCTCAAAGCCATTTGAACCTCCAGAAAAAGTCCATTGTAGTTCGGAATAGGTGACGGCTCTGTTCCTTTTAACGTATAGTAGCAAATTTCAGTCATCTTTGGTCAGTACATCTCTCATTTGAACTTTTTGACTGAGGAAACTGTGCTAACAAATTGTTACTAAATTACACATCCCAAGACAAAAAAATGACGCACGCCGAAGGAATTATCCGAGAAAGAGATTATTGTTCAACGTCCCATTGACATCAAGGTCATTAGAGACAGAGAACAAGCTATGATTAGGGAAGGATGGAGGGAGGAAATGGCCGTGCCATTTCGAAGGTACCATCCAGCCATTTGACTTGATCGATTTAGGGAAATTATGGAAATGGCTGGACGCGTGTTTGAACCGTCGTCCTCCCGAATACGAGTCCAATGTGCTAATCACTGCGATACCCCTCTCGGTGAATTATGCGAATGGAATGGAAATCGATAAATGTGATCTACATGCACAGACAACAAACGATTACAGTTTCGGATATATTGGATGACTTATTCACAGAAATAGATTCACAATTTGAGAAAGTCAGTAACGCCTGTTCCACCTCTGGCTTTGATTGACAGAATTGCTGGACGTTCGCCTCTCCTGAGTGATATCGTGCCAAATTCTGTCCAATTGACGCGTTAGATCGTCAAGATCCAGAGCTGGTTCGAGGGCTCTGCCCATAATGCTCCAAATGTTCTCAATTGAGGAGAGATCCGGCGGCCTTGCCGGCCAAGATAGGATTTGGCAAACACAAAGGCAAGCTGTAGAAACTCTCGCTGTGCGCGGGCGAGCGTTATCTTGATGAAATGTTAGCCTAAGATGGCTTGCCTTGAAGGGCAACAAAACGGGTCGTAGAATTGAGAACGATTGGAGCGTTATGGCAGGGCCCTCCAGACAGCTCGGGATTTTGACGATCTAAAGTGCCATTCAGATAGAATTTGGCTCAGGAGGACAGACAACGACTCTGTCAATCAATGCCAAGCCGAATAACAGGTTACATAAGAGTCAGAGGTAGACCGACGTATTATTGACCTGCTCAATTTGTGAAGCACTTTCTCTTGAATAAATAATTCAGTTTTTCTTTAATTGTACATTTGCATCACATCTACCGATTTCTCTCCCATTAGGATTATTCCTTCATGGTACGTCACTTCTTTGCCTTAGAGTCTATAAATAAGGACAAACACTTGTTTTGACCTGCCTTCATAGATGACTTCATCGCAATTGGTCTGGTAAGTGACACAGCTATACACCTCAACTAAATTGGTTTTCCCAGCTGCCTCGTCTGGTTCACTCTGCAATGCCACTAGTTGCCACTCTGCTCTCAAATTTCAATTGTATGTTAAGTATCGATGACAAGAGCCAATTGCAGCGAACCTAGTTTTACAAGCGGTAGCTTTTTACAGCTTTGCAGTGCTGACAATATGCTCATTCTTGTGGCACTTCCCTTTTGTTTCCAGGAGTTGCTGTTTTCTGTGTGCTTTGCATAATTTGTGAATATATACATATCGAGACAGGGAATTATCTTGCTGAGAAACTAGCTCGGCTTCAGACTTTGCTGGTAAGGTCAGCAACTGTGTGCAGCACCTGCTGAAGCCCTGTGATCCATTTGTCAGTGACAGTTGTGTGTGCTTCAGCGCTGTACTATGCCCTGCCCTCTGATAACAGTACGAGCTGCGGCTGGCGGCGTCGGACAACCTGAAGGAGAACTACACGACGGTGGTGATCCACGTGAAGGACGTGAACGACAACCCGCCAGCGTTCGAGCGGCCGACCTACCGCACGCAGATCACTGAGGAGGATGACCGCAACCTGCCCAAGCGCGTCCTCCAGGTCCAACACTCGGCGCTCTCGCTTCTCTTGCCTTGCCTCGTCTCTTCTCGTTTATTCCTGCATACCGCACGTGGACTTCGCATCCCGCATGTCACAGCAGCGGCACAATAAAAATTCTATTTTACAGCTGTCTCACTACAGTCGGAATGTGCAGCGCTCAAATAAGCTCCTATAGATTACTATCGTGGAAAGTTATAGGCTGAATAAATCCATATATATTCAGGCAGTCACACAATGAGAGACAACTCGCAACAAGCCTATAAAGCGACTCAAGTTCACTAAACTGTCAACACACTTCACTACTGACACAAGTATTTCGTCATGATCCTCGCAACAGATGTTTGCGTTGATAAATTTTTGTGACAGGTTGAAGGAACACAGTTGCACTACTTTCATTTGGGTGGACCTCACAACACACGATGTTCTTCGACTTTTCCAACATACTGTAATCACATGTGATAAATTTGCTACAGAAAACCAGACAGAATTCGTGGAAAGGACCTGTTATACCAGTACATAAAACGTATTTGCAGTTGTGAACCTGGATTAACCACTAGTCGTATAATGGAAAGACGACAATGAAAATTTGAGCTGGACAGAACTCACAGCGATTTCTTGCTTATTGTGAGCGATCGACTTACCATTAGGCTATCTCAGCAAGACTCACGGCCAGATCCAAACCTCTGTCATCAACCATGTGTCTACAACCTGTACTCGTACATCCATTATTTAAGTTTGACGACATATGGAAGTTTGTATCTGGCCGTGACTCCTGCTCAGATGCCTAATAGTAAGTTGACCGCTCACGATAAGTGGGAAATACTGCTTCGAGTCCTGGTCCAGCACAAATTTTCACTCTCATCATTCCATTATACAGCTGATGGGTCTCCATATTCGCAATTGCAAATACGTTTCATGTATTTGATAACGACTGTAGTCGCCTCGGTGCCTGATCTTTGAGGAACATTGCATCGCAGTTTGACATAACACAGGCACTGCAATACTGGATTTATTCACCGACGCCAGGCAAGGGACTTTCACGTAAAATGTCTCGCCTGTACGAGAATATACATAATGGATACACAAGTACAGACTGTAGACAGATGGTTGACGAAATATGGAAGTTTGGATCTGGCCTTGAGTCGTGTTCGGATAGCCTAAGAGTAAGGTGACCACTCGCGATAAGCAAGAAATCTAGGTTAGAGTCCCGGTCCGGCACAAATTTTTATTGTCGCCGTTCCATCATACAGCTGATTCGTTTCCAAAGAAACATTGCATCGTAATTTGGAATAAGGGAGGCACTGCAATATCGTATCGATAGTGCTACGCCAGTGGCTGTCAAACTCCGCCAGGCGGGCCCCAAGCACCCCGAATCAAGCGTTCTTGCGGCCCGCCGTTCTCGGCCGTATTTGCATCTAGCAACCAGCAACCGAAATCAAAAACGTAAATTAAACTTTAGAGCTTCTTAAGACTGTAGTTTTCACGCTCAGTAACAAGCTAAGTAAAGTTGGCCGCTTGCCTCTGGAACTGAGGGGTAAGTAGTACAACCACTGCGGGATTACTGGACGTGAGAGGGGCAATGATTCATTGCTTGTCTTTCAGTATTGCCAACTCAAGGGCGTGCAATGACAGTCTCGCAAACTTCTTGGTCTCTGAGGGTGGCAGCTATGTGAAATAGGGAACAGTCGACACGGAGTGTTCCAAATGGTGTCGGCTATTAGCGATCAGTAGTTTGGAGCCGGCGGCCAATTTAGCACTTCCTTGCTACAGCTAGTCTGTTGAGGGCTCATAACAAAATTAATTTATGTAGTTTAGCAGTAAATAATAAACACGGTACATAGGTGATGCGAGGTGTCCCACAGTGTCGGGATTGGCTCTTAAGCATGAAAGTTTGACGAGCATGTGCACTGTTGAGTCTCAAAGCGCAAGATTTATAAAAGACGATAATGATTCTTTAGCACAGTTCTCGCTCATAATCGCTGCAATAAGGACGCAACGAAGTTGATGTCATATGGCAACAACTGCCGTAAGCAAGCTCTTTTTTATTTTTTTTATACTACCAACCACTCATTCTTCTTAAAGAAATCTTCTTCCTGTTCCATTGTTCAACAGTCAGGAAGATCACAACTGACACTTATCGTTTCATTTCGAAACTCTAATAAAATTCCACACTTCGGCTTAACTTCCGTAACACGGAATACGCAAGTGAACAAACGAAATTATCACGTCACTGCGTAACAATGAAAGCAATACCTACGCGAAATGTATTTTAATATCTGACCAAGTAAGACTGTTAGTTGTTTAAATGGCTCTTAACATACACATATGGAACGATGTCAATAATTTTGTACAGGTCTTTATTCTTGTCACGTTCCCGAAAAACTTTGAGGCTGGCTGCCATGACACCTGAAAGGGATGCCAAAATAACAAATGCTCTAGATATAGACGAAATCGAAAGTCATCACCTGCTTTTGCTGGTGATTTTTATGCGTTTTAACACACATAAAATGCAGCCTTTTTATACTTCTGAGGATACAAAAAGTTTAAGGGAGAGGATACCCGAACGTACCTCAGCAAACACAGCACTGGATATACGGAAAACAGAAAATTTTCATCAAAATCGTCTGTGTTATAACATCGTTATGGAAAGCATGTTTCCTACGGCGAACAGTACCGACGAAAGGAACAGTTTCAGTTCAAGCTGTTTGCCCTCAAAACAATCCGTTGTTTTGCACGCTGAACGCTAAATTAAAATCAACTTCAGGAACAAAAATATACTCTGAAAGTTTATTCTACGGAGGCTCATCACAATGGTACATTTGCACTTAACAAAGCTCGGAATGTTTGCTACTCTTATTTGTTTAGTGGTTCCATTTGTACTACGTAAATTCATTTTCCTTGCAGGACCAAACTTGGTCTTTCGTATGATATGCTTCTACGGCTGAGGAAACAGTGAATTCGGTGAGCAATGTTAATATAAAACGGAAACTTTTCATCGTTGTGAAGTGGTGACACTGTTTACTGTGTTGCTGTTATTTGAAATTCCAACCCAAACCACACCATGATCTGTATTGCTGCACAGTTTTGCGCTTATATTGCAACAAAATAAACGACTGGTTAAATGTGAACGTTTTCTTTTAACCTAGTATGGGTATAAACATTTTGTAATTCATAGCGACGTTGATACATTTAAGGAAAGGTGTTATGAACGCAGTTATGTCGCTTTTCAAATCAGTAAACTACATGTATTTTTACATGGCCCTTAACTTGAAACTATCACCACTCAGATATTGTTATAAAATGAACCCACACAGATTTAATGGGTATTGCGCTCTATGTTACTACCTGCCACCTTATAGCAGAATCATTCCTTGAAATAAGTGTGATCATGATAAAGGAGTGGCGTATGGTCTTATACAACTTACGGAAAAAGTGACAACTATTGCGTTTAATTCTCGGCAAGATACCGCAAATCTTACAAGTATTTGTATTACTGTAGAAGTTCCTGCTGTGACAGTGCGCATCGCTATGTCCACATTCTTGCATTGTGTCGTTGCCCCCATCCCTGCTGTTTTGAAGTTTTCTTTCAATGAATTCATTTCTTTATTTATTTTTTAGCCACATATGTAAGCGTTCTGGGTTGCTGTTGGAACCCTTCCGTTTGGACCTGCATGTCCAGAAGAGTAATATCGTGCTGCATGCATGCCATGATGCACTACATTAAATAGCACTATTTTGTTTGTTTTGTTTTATTTGTTTTCCGTTTGCATGTGTTGGCTAACGTTTCCCGTAGTATGACTTGACGCTGGTGGCATCGGACAGCCTGAACGAGCAGTCGACGAGGGTGGTGATCCACGTGAATGATGTGAATGACCTGCCGCCTGTGTTCAACACCACCCAGTACTCGGCCGTCATGCAAGAGGAGTTCCCCGGCCCGCACCCGTACCGGCTACTGCAGGTCAGCAGCGGGGTCCCCCCTGTGTCTCCATCTCTACAGCCCTGTTCACTATACTTACAGCCCAGCACTGCTACTAGGCAGTTAGTTATAGAGATGAAGGCCTAACAGACAAAACAACGAATACTGTAGTCCACAAATGTCATGATGAAGTAGCAAACTGTGGATTGCATAAGTGGATGTCCCCAAATACCAAATATTTTTATGCTCCGTTAGGCCACTAAAATGAGAAATTTAATGCAGACCAACACAACACAAATGGATGTCTGATGTAGTTGCATGTCTGCTTATTTCAGTGCAGAGACTGATCGACCAGTTGCCTCATGACTAGCTAGTCTCTTGCTTTGAATATGGGGAGACCAGGGACGAAGTGTTTCCTGCTGATCTCTTTATAAGGAATCCTGAAGCCAACAGAAAAGAAAAAGTGTAAACACCAGATTTTCAATGGCAAAAAGAACATTAGTGAAATCAATGCATTGTGGCCGTTTAACAATGAATTGTCAATTATGAACAAGTTTAGAAATGTTTAATATAATGTTATATGTAGTACATTTGAGACAAGTATCAAACTAATTATAATACATAAACCATTATCATTATAGAATACAAACTAAGTATGTTAAGTAACTGAAACAGGATTAAAAATGGACCCATGCGCTGGGGACATCTGCAATGGTAGGCACCAAACGACAATCACAAAAATCTGCTTCGCAGTTCTCAATTTTAAAAGGCATTTGAAGGCAATTTCATTTGATATGTCATATTTCAGCCCTGTATAAAGATATCAAATACTTAATTTACTAGCAAATAAAATTTAATAAAAATCAAGTGTATAGCAATATGCAAAAATAGAGAAAAGACTTATAGGCGACACTTTAATATTTTATATGAATGCTGATGGTTCCATACAATGATGAAAGATGTTAGGCAATAAAAGAGGTAGGTGAAAATCAGCAGTTCAGAAGCAAATTTTTCTGCCAATGATTTTTGGGTGAAAAAACTGAAGCTGCATTTCATTGTTGGTAGACAAGCATAAAAGTAATAAGATCATATTTTAATTATTCATCTTCATAAATTCTGTCCTAGGAGCAGATTCTTCGCTGCAAGCTCAACATTCACCTTCTTTCCTCTTTTCTGACAACTCTTACAATATTTGTAGTACAAGGAATTTATCTTAATGTAATGTATTAGCTATTATCTTCTTCACCTATTATACTTTCATTTATTCATTCCGCCTTCTGAAGCACTCTCTATTATTCAAACTGTTCTGATTGAATATCACAAGCATTTGATACTTCATGATCCTTCACAGAATGTAGCTGCATGAGATATCAGACATATAATTGTGTATTTGCAATATTTTTTTAGTTTTGGTACCTTCTCCATTTATTCACTCCTTCTTCCTTTATCTAGTCCTTTCACTTGTTCTAGAGATTTTCCCTCTCTTCCTGCATCTTTTCTATTTTTCATTTGTTTAATAGCTGTCTCTGTTTCTTTTATCAAGATTGACAACCTTGTTAAGTGTTGCTGGTATTCATTGCTTGAAGGTGATTCTTTGTTTCATTCAGTTTTTCTATTTAGTTCTTCCACATAATGATTATTATATGAATATCTTTAATTTTTATATGTAATTTCTCCTTCCACCATGCTCCTCACTTCAGCAGTAAAATTAACAATGACAATGCAGCAGATAGATGCAAAAAATACATAAGTTGTCCTCAGGGAAGAAATAAGAGAAAAAAATCTGAGGTTTTGAAAGAATTTGGTTATGCCAGAACTCTCACAAAAAACCATATGTTTGCATAGAATAAAAAGTAATAACAGCCTGCAGAAATGAAATTTTTGAGGTCAGTTAAGTAGTATAGTTCATAAGTACTTAAGATATGAAAAAATTATACCTGTCGATATTAATAAAGAATAAAATAAAATTAATATATCTTTAGAATGGTAAGCAACTGCCATCTAAACATCATGCTTTGTGAAACAACTGGCCTCAGGAGATCAGTGCCAAAGTAAATGATTTGATGGCAGGCATCTAGCTCTGGACAGTTTGATATATGAAGTAAAGGGGTGTAGTAGTTCAGTGATGGAGGAGGAGGAGGAGGAGGAGGAGGAGGAGGAGGAGGAGGAGGAGGAGGAGGTGTCATCATGAAGGATGGTCCTGTTGTTTCATGACACCTTACTGTATAAGTAGGAATTTAGGTGGCAGAAGGAAGACCAGAACTGCTTTGGTGGTGGACTCATTATTGAAACTTCCCTAAGTTGGAAAGAATGACAAAAGTCAAACAATGAATAACCATTTGGATAGAACATATTTGCTACATGTATACATTTTCGATAAAATGTACCAAAGGCCACATCGAGCTACATGTTCGTGCAAAAATGATAAATATCTCACAAAATTTACTTAAAGGAAAATCTCTAAACTATTTCAGTAAGGATAACTTACAAAGCAAAATGTATTTATAATTTCCATGTCTTGTTTTAATCTGTATCAACTCTTTTCGTAAAATTCTCATTCTTCTTTGCGTACTTTGAAACATTATACTGTCAGCTACTAACACTGTATTCCGTCTTTTAAAATATTTCTATGTTTACAACAAAAGTCTGCATTGTGCATGTAAATGTGAATTTATGTACCAGTAAAGCAGATACTTTATCTTCATACAGGTGTGGGAGCTCAAGTATTTCTTTAATGTATAAAAATGCATCTCCAAAATAAATTGCCAACAGTCATTTGGAAAAGTATAATTGTTAAACTTCTTGTAGTAATTAAAATTATATAATGTGAAAGAAGCATTACAGTTTTTCATTGCTTGGTAATAAGAGGATCGTGTCCAAACTACCTGAAATGAACCACGTAACATTTCTAGTTAACAGAGACGTTACATGACACATATATAATGACTAAATATAAATAGTAATAATCACTAATGAATAAACATGTTCACCAAACAGCAGAAGCATTGCATCATTGACAGGCACACACAAAAGAGAGAGAAAACATTTGCTGTTTGGTGACTGGTCTTCTTTACTTGTAAATTATTTACTTTCTAACAGAACTTTCTTACTAAATTCATTGTAATAATGATGCTTTTCCAAATCAATACCCTTCTTACTTTGAACTCAGTAGACCAAGGATTTCATTGTGTCTACAATATGATAACTTCTGTTGACACACACAGTCCGTGATCGCACATATGACACCAGTTCCCTGAGGAATTACTTCTGTGGCATGTCAAAGGTAACATCAGATTCAGATAGCATGAATAGATTCCTGAAAATTTTAGAAGTATTATGAGGTTCACATTTTTTTACATGCACTTATAGATAAATGTATTTTATTTTTCTTTCTTAAGCATTGTGCATGAAATGTAGCAGCTTTGGTTCACATTTACACAAAGCATGACAAAGTTAAACATTTATTAAGTCAAACTCATTTTCCACTATTTCTATACATTAGTTTTGACAGCCATCTGACAACAAAGAGCATTTTTGATTTTTCACAGCAATTACAAAAATTCTTAATCACATACACTACATGATCAAAAGTATCCGGACACCCAGCTGAAAATGACTTACAGGTTCGTGGCACCCTCCATCAGTAATGCTGGAATTCATATGGTGTTGGCCCACCCTTAGCCTTGATGACAGCTTCCACTCTCTCAGGCACACGTTCAATCACATGCTGGAAAGTTTCTTGGGGAATGGCAGCCCATTCTTCACAGAGTGGTGCAGTGAGGAGAGGTAGTGATGTCAATGGTGAGGCCTGGCACAAAGTCGGCATTCCAAAATATCCCAAAGGTGTTTTATAGGATTCAGTTCAGGACTTTGTGCAGGCCAGTCCATTACAGGGATGTTATTTTCATGTAACCACTCTGCCACAGGCCGTGCATAATGAACAGGTGCTCAATCATGTTTAAAGATGCAGTCATCATCCCCAAATTGCTCTTCAACAGTGGGAAGCAAGAAGGTGCTTAAAACATCAATGTAGGCCTGTGCTGCGATAGTGCCATGCAAAACAATAAGGTGTGCAAGCCCCCTCCGTGAGAAATGACCACACCATAACACCACTACCTCCTAATTTTACTTTTTCACTACACATGCTGACAGATGACGTTCACTGGGCATTCGCCATACCCACACCCTGCCATCGGATTGCCACATTGTGTACTGTGATTTGTCACTCCACAAAACGTGTTCCCATTGTTCAATCATCCAATGTTTACACTCCTTACACCAAGCAAGGTGTCATTTGGCATTTACCGGTGTGATGTGTGGCTTATGAGCAGCCGCTTGACCATGAAATCCAAGTTTTCTCACCTCCCATCTAGCTGTCATAATACTTGCAGTGGATCCTGATGCAGTTTGGAACTCCTGTGTGATGTTATTTATAGATGTCTGCCTATTACACATTATGACCCTCTTCAACTGTGGGAGGTCTGTGTCAGTCAACATACAAGGTCGGCCTGTACTCTTTTGTGCTGTACGTATCCCTTCGCATTTCCACTTCACTATCACATCAGAAACAGTGGACCTTGGCATGTTTAGGAGTGTGGAAATCTCACGTACAGATGTATTACACAAGTGTCACCCAATCACCTGACGACGTTCGTAGTCTATGAGTTCTGCGGAGTGCCCCATTCTGCTCTCATGATGTCTAATGATTACTGAGGTCGGTGATATGTAGTACCTGGCAGTAGGTGGCAGCACAATGCACCTAATATGAAAAAATGTATGTTTTTGGGAGTGTCCAGATACTTTTGATCACATAGTGTATTTAAAAATATTCTGTCATTATAACGAACATAAAATATGTTTGATCATATCTGAAGTAAAGTACAAAAAAATCCAATTTATGATAGGCACAGAGTTTCTTTAAATCACTTGCTGCTGCACATGGTTTGAATCTTACAGCTTTTTGTTATTCTGAAAGTCATTTATCAAAATGGATAAAAGATGATTAATAACAAATACTGATTTACAAAACAGAAAGAGTTGCATTATGTCTTTGCATTACTGTTTTCACTCTTCGTTACTCTAAATGTTTTGTTATTTGTCTCCAGGTGACAGCCACTGATGGGGACAGGGATCGACCACAAAATATTGTGTACTTTTTGACGGGTCAAGGTATTGACCCTGATAATCCAGCCAACAGCAAATTTGACATAAACAGGACAACTGGGGAAATATTTGTTCTCAAGGTAAAATATATCCCTAAAAAAATTACATACGATATTATCATTCACTTAACTTCACAAATACTTGCTATTTACAGTGAATTCAGTGTTCAGCGCTACATTTTTAAGGTATATTAAAAGTATACAGTGCTATTTTTTCTCAAAAGAAATGAAAATAAAAAATTTTGGCTTTACTCTCAAACTAGATGTAATGCAACGACAATTACTGAAGTTTTGAGTACAACTGATTATTTGACTAGAAAACTACATTGTGACTAACATTATAACAGATTACAAACTGGCATCAATTCATGGCTTCTGTAATGTTCACACCTTCTTATTTTAATCTTTGTATCTGCTATTGTAACATCTGTTTTTCTTACCATCATCACTGCTGCTCAATCTGTTCCAATTGAAATAAAATTTTCTTCCAGGAACTAATTAGAAAATCCCATGGATTCCAAGCAATTTAACAATGTGTTTCAAATGCTTTTAGCAGTAATATTATTTAGCTCGACTATATACATGAAAATGTTTGCGAGCTGTCTCATGTCAGGAATTTTGTTTGTAAATAACTATTGAAGTATGGAAAAGTGTCATTTTCCTCTGGAGGAACTAGATTACTGGGGGCATTGGCTTTGCAAAGATGGAGTAAGAATGGTTCCAAGACTAGTATGAGTTGAACAAAATTTTCTAGATCTGAAGTCAAGTAAAGAGCTACAATCATTTCTGGGACTCTTGTACTATTATAGGAAATTCATGAATGGAATCATTGATATAGCATGCCTGCTCATGCAACTATTCAAGAAAAATGCTAAATTCATGTGGTCAGAGAAATGTCAACATGCTTTCGAAGAGCTAAAAAAAGTTTTAACATCAAGTCCAATTCTAGTGTTTTTGGATTTTTAGAAGGAGCTTGCACTATTTTTAATCCATTTATTAGTATTAAGAAATATTGTTCAGCAGACTAACAATATGGGCGTTAAGGTCACAGTTCATAGTAATATACAGAAAGTCGGCAAGTAGAACAGAAGTAATATCCGGTGTTCCCCAAAGAAGTGCTCTAGGCCCTCTATTGTTCCTGATCTATATTAACGACTTAGAAGATAATCTGAGTAGCCCTATTAGATTGTTTGCATGTGATTCTGTCATTTGCCATCTTGTAAAGTCATCAAATGACCAATATGCATTGCAAAATGATTTACATAAGATATATGTATGGTGTGAAAAGTGGCAATTGATCCTGAATAAAGAAAAGTGTGAAGTTATTCACATGATTTCTAAAAGAAATTCGCTACATTTCAATTATGCGTTAAGTCACACAAATCTAAAGGCTGTAAATTCAACTAAATACTTAGGGACTACAATTACAAATAACCTAAATTGGAATGATCACATAGATAATGTTGTGGGTAGAGCAAACCAAAGACTGCAATTCATTGGCAGAGCACTTAGAAGGTGCAACAGGTCTACTAAAGAGGCTGCTTACTCCCCACTTGTCCGCCCTTTTCTGGAGTATTGCTGTACAATGTGGGATCCACATGAGGTGGGGCTGACGGATGACATTGAAAAAGTTCAAAGAAGGGCAGTTCGTTTTGTATTATTGTGAAATAGGGAGTTAGTGCCACTGCCCACGCGCGGCTACCACCTAGAGTTCATTCACTATCTCCTCCCCATCTTCCTAATTCCATATACTGTCCACATTAAACAATGTCCAGTCAGAGTAATTAATAACCAGAGTCTTTTACGAGGATCTGAGAGGAGCAAAGATTACAATAAACTTTCTAGTTTTCTCAGCTTGTCATGTTGGGATGGCTCCAGTTCTTCTTGTCTGGGGGGTCTGATTCTTGAAGCTGAAAATCTCACATCAGGTCCTCATGGTTGGTTTCAACTAAGTAAATTTGAAGATTCTTGTTGCAGCATATATATTTTTTCTCACATTTTAGTATATCATACAGTATTAGTATTAGTAAGTGAAACCTACTGCGTATAACAAGGCGAAAATCCCCATTAATGCATGAGTACAAAATAAATTCCCAGTCTTTGGAAGCGGTAACATCCATCAAGTATCTGGGTGTATGATAAGTAAATTGGAGTGACAATCATTGATTGTGAAAACATTCTTTTGGTACCCAGCTACATAGGGGAAGATGATCATAATGATAAAATAAGAGTAATCAGGGCTCGCACAGAAAAATTTAAGTGCTTGTTTTTTTCCATGCACTGTTTGAGAGTGGAACGGTAGAGAGTCAGCTTGAAGATGGTTCATTGAACCCTCTGCCCATCACTTTATTGTGAATAGCAGGGTAATCACATAGATGTAGATGAGGAATTGGTGAATTCAACAGTAAAGTGATGCATAAGCCAGGGAACAAACACAGAAATGCAGATGCTTTGAGCAGAAAGACATCAATAGTACAGGTACTGCATCACGGGCTTGCTGAATTGCAAGCAGCGTAGAATGCTCACAGCGACTACAAGTGATACAAAATGCAACTGCAGTCCAGCATGTGTGACTATCCATTGTTTAAGGTGACAAGTTTAGGGCCACAAGTAGTGATGTCAGCTAAGTTGAAGGAGAAAGCCCGGAGGGAGGCACTTGATCTTGTTATCTGGTTATGGAGGGTGCAGAGCAACAAACTGAGTTGTGACTAACAGATATTGGTGAAAGGAAGATGTGGATCAGTAAGTGAGAAATTGTGTGCAGTGTGCACAACATGCAGACTTGAGCCATAAACAAATAACTTTGTAGAGGCTCCCAGAAGTGTCAAAACCATCTGAAATGATTTTAATGGATGTGTTAGGACCATTTAACTGGACAACAGCAAGGAACTGTATTGTGTTGACAATAATAGATCAGTTTTCGCAGTATGAGGAGATATCTGCTACGCCAAAACAACAAGCAGTTACAGTTGCTCAAGCAATTGTCAACAATTGAATTTTTAAATTTGGGGTACTGGAGATGATGATTACAGACCAAGGACAAATTTTATGTTGGACTTGATAAATGAATTATGTTGTGTGTTATGTGTAAGAAACTGAGAACTAGTCCACTCCACTCACAATCAAATGGTGCAATGGATCAGGTGCAGCGTATTTGCAGAAGCATGTTAAGCTACTATTTGAACTCACACCACAGTGACTGGGACACTTATATCCCTCATTTGTCAAGTTGTCGTACAATTCAAAGTTCTGCACTAGTATGGGATTATCTTCATACAAGGCAGTATATGGCAGGAAAATACCGTCACCATTTGCAATTATTAAGGCAATAAGGGGCAAGTATGGAGAGTCGGTCCATGATTTCATGAGAACAGTGACAGAAATATGGAAGCAGGTGCAGAAGGCAAACACAAAGGTACTGGAGAGACAAAAGGAAGCTGCGAAACACATCATGGGTAGCATACCACATTACAGAATAGGGCATTGGATAACATTATCCAGCCCCAGCACACTGAAGGGTAAGATTAAGAAATTTGTCATGAGATATACGGACCTTACCAAATGGTTGAGTATGTCACCACTCAATGGTTGGCTACTGTTGCCAACAAGGTTGACGGAAGTGCATGGTGGATGATTCCGAGGTGTTCTGGACTCAGTCCCAGGAGTGTTAAGAGCGGAGACTGAGAAAGACACAAAGAAGAAAAAAAAAAGGAGTGGATGTGAGAATATGGCTGAACTGTTTGGAAAGAGATATTTTGTTGTGTTTATGTTTCAGGTGGTAGCATGTAACATATTAAGGATCAAGGAATAAGTTTTTGTGTTAGAGCAAGGATCATTTGAATTTACTTTGTATGAGAGTGCTGACTGATGCCAGCAGCATTCTGACAGGAAAGGAGGGGGGGGGGGGGGGGGGGGGAGATGATAATCCCTGTCCTCAGGTTGCTGTACATTGAGGTCGAGGGTTGAAGGAATGCTAGTTGTTGCAGTGCTGCACCTATGTCTGGAATGGAATGGGGTGCTGCAGAATTGGCACATGGTGAGAGGAGTTCATTTTGGCAAATAAGAGGATGCTGGTTACCAACCATTAATGGATGCTGAGTTTTGTATTTAATGAATGAGAATCCCAGAATGAAGTGAAGAAGCTAGAGGAGGTATTTCCTGGGCTTTAGTGGGGAGCCAAGAGCAGGGGTATTCTCAGGGAAGTTTCTTGGGTGTGTGAGAAGTTGCATAAATCTTATGAACAATCATGGGAACAGATGCAGCAAGCAATGGACGTGGTGCTGCAATCGCTGTTTTCATGGAAGAGGCATTGGATAGGTGCTGGGCAGAGAATTTTGAAGACAATGTTTGGAACAGCAGAGGCCAGTCACCCATTGCGATGACTGCATCTTCATTTCAGCACCATGACTGTACACCCATGTCTCATCACCTATTATGATGTTCTTAAGAAAGTTTTCATTGCCATTAACAGTGGCAAGCAGTTCCTCACACATTTCAACACGGGTATGTTTCTGACCTTCAGTCAATAAAAGTGGTACAAATTTTGTACTGACACGTTGCATCTCAAGTTTTTCACTCAAAATTTGATGGCATGATCCTACACTGACGCTCATCTCCTCAGCAACTTCCTGAGCAGTTAAACAATGATTTATGTGAATCATAGCACAAATGCTATCCACATATCCATCATGTGTTGATGTGGAAGGATGTTCAGACTTTGAATCGTCACAGACCGACATTCTGTCCTGTTGAATACATTTAAACCACTCATAGCACTGCACACGACTCATACAGTCCTCCACGTAGGCATTGGTGTTTGAAATGTCTCTGTGAAAGTTTTGCCAAGTTTGTAGCAGAATTTCACAGACACACACATTGTTCTTCAAGCTCCTTTATTGCACTAATCTGACAAGCAGGCTGTATACTTTCTCACTCAGTGGCTGTGGTTCACTTGCTGATTGTCCAAGCGAAATGAAGCAAATGGTTGTTGTCTAAACCTGCTGCAAGGTGCATTCAGGAGCCGCTGCATGCACTCTCTGTTGGTTGGTGAACTATTTCAAAAGTTCGGTTTCTTTTTGAACACACCTCGTTTGTGGTGGAGTATTACACAGCTGGCAAAAGCACGGTGTTGTTTCATTTATAGGAATGGAGCCATTGAATTACAGTGAAAATGGTCAGGCTTGCTCAGGAAACCTACCAGTGCAGAGATAATGTCCAGTAAAGGCTAGAGCATTTCTCTTCCAGCAGATGCCAGTGTTGTTGTTGAGAACATGAGTAGAATCAATACATTGGCATAACAGGTGCACTGCTACCTTGTATAAATAGCTGTCATTTCAGTAGCACTTTCATTCAGAGCCTAACAGTTGTACCAACCTACAAAAAGTCTGCCTTCTGGACTTAGTGCCATGGCACAGCATGCCATCTCAGGCGTCATCAGCAACCCAAGCTCCTGCCCAAGTGGCATCAGGTCGTATTCTGTGCACAGCAGGCATCTTCCACCATTGTGGTGTGTGTGCCACCGCACTGCTTGTGTGTACCACACTGCATATCAACGGATGCTGGGACATAGCCATTCATCATGGAGTTGGCTACCACAAAAAGATTCCTGACCGTCTTTATGTGCCACTGATACAACTTGTTTGTGATGTGACTCACACACTGGAGTCATGTGCCACACATTGAGCACATACATCAGCAAAGCTGGACATCTGTGCTGCAGCTGGCTGGACACTGGTTGTCATCTCTCTGATCGCCTGGCTCTTCCCACAAGAAATGGGGGAGTAGTCACTGCACCACATCAATCTAGTGCAAATGTGCGATAAGGTGAAGTGTTAATTTCAACAGCTGAGTCTCTCTGAACTTTCACTGGCCTCCAATCCTGTCTTAACCCTCCACCACCTGCCACCTTGCATTGTAGCCACCCCTCCACTCCCAGGTTTGGCTAGAGAAGCGATACCTGGCATTCCCCAAGGAAGTATTATAGACCATCTGCTTTTTTGTAATCTATATAAATGATCTAGGAGACAATCTGAGCAGACCTCTTAGATTGTTTGCAGATGATTCTGTCATTTACTATCTAATAAAGTCATCACAAGATCAAAACAAATTGCAAAATGACATAGACAAGATATCTGTATGGTGCAAAAAGTTCACAATTAATTCTAAATAACGAAAAGTGAAGGTCATCCACTTGAGTGTTAAAATAAATCCACTAAATTTCAGTAACATGATAAATCACACAAATCTAACAGTGAAGAGGTTGAAAAATCAGCCAACCAGTTGCAAACAAAGGTTTTTTTAGCCCTTGACCTAGGTTTCAATGTTTGTAAAAATATCTTCTTCAAAAAAAGTGGGCCTTGTTACATCACGTGATGGTATATCAGATTAGATGTACCATCATGTGATGTAACAAGGCCCACTCTTTCTGAAGAAGATACTTTTTTCAGATATTGAAACCTAGGTCAAGGGCTAATAAACCTTTGTTTACAACTGATTGGCTGCTTTTTCAACCCCTTTGGATTTACGCAGTAGCTGTTTTGCAGCCATGTTTAAGATTTTGAAATCTAAAAGCTGTCATCTCAACTAAATACCTAAGGTTTACAACTAAAAACAACTTAACTTGGAAAAGTCTAATAGATAATGTTGTGTGAAAGGTGAACCAAAGACTGTGTTTTATTGGCAGAACACTTAGAAGATGCAACAGACCTACTAAACAGACTGCCCACACTATGCTTGCCTGTCCCCTTCTGGAGTCAGAGATCTGGTGCCAGATAGGGTTGATGGAGAACTTCAAAAATATTCAAAGAAGGCAGCTCATTTAGTATTATCGGAAAAGAGGGGAGAGAGAACCATGGATATGATACTTGAGTTCAGATGGCAAATATTAGAACAAAGGCATTTTTCATTCTGGCATGATCTCTTCATGAAATTTCAATCACTAACTTTCTCCTTTGAATGTGAAAATATTTTGTTGACACCAACCTACAATGGGAGAAATGATCATCATAATAAAATAAGAGAAATCAAAGCTCACATTTAAGTATTTGTTTTTCCCATGCATTGTTTGAGAGTGGAATGGTAGAGAAATAGTCTAAGGCAGTTCAATAGACCCTCTGCTAGGTACTTATGTGTGAACGGCAGAATAATTATGTAGAAATAGGTATCTCCCATCTCATCTTTGTTTACTTTCTCTTGCCCTTCCACAATATTCTTTTCAAGTTCATTTCCCTTGTATATATTACTTCCACTTTTCAGCTTTCCCTTCTTTGCTTAATATTGGCTTGTCAACAGAGCTCTTGGTGTTCATAGAGCTGCTTCCTTTTTTGTTAATTTTGCTATAAGCTGCATCTTTCTTAGCCATAGCTGTACATGCTTCTATACCCTAGCATTTGTTCTTTAGCCATTCCTGCTTAGGCATTTTACCCTTTCTGACAGTCTTATTTTCAGATGCCTGTATTCCATTTTACCTGCTCTTCTCTTTTTATCAGTGAAGTTCAATATCTCTCATGGTATCCAAGAATTTCTCCTGGTCCTTGTCTATTTGCTTATTTGAACCTCTGCTACCTTCACTACTTCATCTCTCTAAGCTACCCATTGATCTACATGGTGACAATTATTGAACTATGTATAAAAAATGTAAATTAGTTAAAAACTACAGCATGCATATACTTTATTCAACATGTAGACATCACTACAGATATTCAATTTAGGTTATGACATTTGACATTCCTGCCACCTTCGGCTATGATATGGCACAGATGAATAGCAAAATTCTGCATGACCTGCAGAAACATCAGAAAATCAAAGCTGTCAATGAACCCTGAATAGCTGTTTTCAGCTCAGCGATGGTTTTGGGATCATTGTCCCACAAAAAGGAGTTGTGTGTGTTCAGATCTGGAGAATATGGTGGCCAATCGAGGCCCATGCCAGTGGCCTCTGGGTGCTCCAGAGTCAGAAAGTGGTCCCCAGAGTGTCCCTTTAGGACATCAAAGACTCTCCTGCTTTGATGGGGTCAAGCTCCATCGACTTCTTGATTGCAAAATGCTGATTCTCAGTCCCCCAAATGTGCCAATTTTGCTTATTGACGAACCCATCCAAATGAAAGTGGGCTTTGTCACTAAACCAAACAATATTCACATCAAAGTCCTGTTCATCAATTCTGTGGACAATAGTGTTGGTGAAAAACAACTGTTGTACCATGGCCATGGGGCTTAATGGCTGATGGGTTTGAATTTTGTATGAGAAGAGACACAAGTCTTCAACAGTTATTTGTCGCAGTGTCTCCCTGTTGATTCCCACCAGTTGTGCAGCTCATCTGATCAATTTCCTGGGGCTGGTCTGAAACACAGTGTGTGTCTTCTCGGTGTTTTCAGGCATTTTCACTCTTTATAGATGACTGACATTACCGGGGCTGTCATCATGAACGGTACTCATTCTCTCAAACTTGTGAATAAAATTCTTGATTGTTAGCACACTTGGACTGGTTGTCTTCAGCTTGAACTTGGTTGCAAACTCTCTTTGAGCCACAATTGAGCTGTTATTGCTGGCATAGTAGGCCTTCACAAGAGCTATATGCTCAGGCATGTTGTACTGTGACATTTTCATGTGCAAAAGGCCGACAACAGCAAGGCATGTGCACATGCATATACCAATTCCCATCATGCCCCACCACCAACAATGCAGCTTGAATGTCCTAACACAAACCACTCAGAATTTATGACAATTTTATTTCATATAGTTCAATAATTGTCAGCCTGTACTTTTGTATTCTTTCCCATGTTTCAGTTAATTGTTGCCCAAAGCTCCCTTTGAAACTCTGAACAATCTCTGGGTCTTTCAATTTATCCAGATTCCATCTTCTTAATTTCCTATCTTTCAGCAAATTCTTCAGTTTTAACCTGTAGTTCATAATCATTAAAATATGATCAGAGTCTGTATCTGCCACTGGAACTGTTTTGTAGTTTAAAACCTGATTTCAAAATCTCTGTCTTACTGTTATATAACCAGTCTGAAACTTTGCAGTGTCTCCAGATCTCTTCCACTTAAACAACCTCAGTTATGCCCACCACAGAATTCTACCAGGTGGGTTTCCTCATCGTTCCTTTTCCCCCCAGTCCATGTTCTGCTATACTTCCTTCTCCTCCTTTTGCTACAACAGATTTCTCCCATCACCATTAAATTTGCATCTATCTTAACTACTTGAATAATTTATACCTCATCATACATTCTTTCAGTCTCTTTATTATCTGTGGAGCTGTAGGCAGATAAACTTGTACTACTGTGGTGAGTGTTATCTTTATGTCTATCATGGCTGCAATGACATTGTGCTGTATCTCCTTATTTCATCCATGTGTTGTTCTTTACCACCATTGTGACATCTTTTCTCCTCTGTAAAGTGGTTCTGCCCAACAAACAATAAAGGAGAAAGAGACAAAAAAATGCATGTCCAACTGTAATTAATTAGTCATCCAAGCAACTGTCATATTCAATAAAAATACAACATACAAAGTACCTACACTAAAAAGTTTTTAATTTGCCAATATAACATAGAATTTAGCTTAGGTATTATGAGAATTCCTCTTGGCTTTTATGAACTGACCCAGCCTATTATTATTCAGACCATGTACAACTCGATTTTTTGTGAATACTGAGATGCTTCTAGCATTGTTCACCAACTATAATGCCAAAGCGTGTTTTAGAACACAAGTGTAAATGGCACAATAAAAAATGTGTCACAGAGCGTTGACACAGATCATCTTCTCAGATAAAGCCTCGCCTATTTTTGGTTGAAATGATGGCATCACCAACTTTGCCTATCTGTGCACTTCTCTGTGTTGTTGTTGAAGTATTAGCATGCTAAAGCAGCAAATGCTGGATTACCCATTTCCAAAGGTAATTTTTGTTAGATGTAATAGTGAGATGCTATTTTGATATTACCACTAACCTCTGCTGTAACATGTTACAGGTACTTCTGACATCAATTATGAATTGTAAAGAATGTGTACAAATATGTTCCCTTCATTACATTACTTTGATTGCATTATGTTGCAACATGCAAAAGTGTTGACATTTCCTGCAGCATTCATTAGATATCGGTTTTGACTTGTCCTATATCATCATGTGCTTCTCTGCACACAATTTATGATCTACAGGATAAATAAAATTACAATTACAATTACATTTCTTCTCCGATTTAGCTCTTGAGCTCTTACACTATTTAGCAGTAAAATGTGGGCTGGATTGCTTGATACTCCACTTGTAAGTGTCTTATGGAAAGTATCAGTGAACTATGGATTCAGATGGAAAGCAAATGGCAGGTAAATTATACTTGCTTCCTGATGATCCATTTACCGGTACTGTGTCAGAAGTTACTGTCCAGTAACATATTTGTATCCACACAGGATTCTCTTAATATTGCAGCTCCTGTTTGTCATTTACGCCTGATAAACTTGCAGAGTAGGATGTCAGATACTAGCAGGTATATAGATTTATTTATTTATTATTATTTTTAGGTTAGTTACACAAATATCTTTACTTTAATTTTCTTCTGAACTGGTAACTTTGAAAGTAAAATGTCATCTGAGCATTATTTTCCCTTTTGAAGCATGATCTCTGCACTTTTTAGCAGCAACATTTTACTATATATTTTCAGTGTGTTGGTATATATTTATCTGTATCTGATCTCTAAGTCTTGGAAAAAGACAGAAGCATTAGAGAGAAAAATTGATAAAATGAAATGGTTGTGAAGATTCACTGGAAACTTCAGCACAAGTTGTGATTAACAGGAAAATGTATCTGTCTACATTGACTATTTCATGATTTCACAATGTTTTCTCCTTTATGGACATCCTGGCAACACAAAGCTTAAGGATAATGTTTCTCCATTGTTAATCTTGGTTCCATTTTATTGATAAAAAGAAAGTTAATGCAGATAAGCAACACTTAAAGAAAAATCCAGAGGTTATCCTGTGTGTCTCATAGTTTTTGATGTCAATTTGCTTCACATCAATTGGTCCACCAAAAAAAATACTGTACCAGTTCCAAAAAGAATATAGCTGTTTGTTGGTGTTGTATGTCATATGTACTATGTCTCCCTGTGATGTATATGACACTAGGCAGTACATTTGCATGGAAACTACCATTTTGCTCTCCTGAACTCCCTTCTCAGAATAATTTGATTATTTAATTCAACACACTTTGATATCTGGGAGTTTATCTAAAAATTAACGAAGCACAAGTAATGATTTAACAAGATAACAGTAAAGTCACTAATTGTAAGATAATAATTCAAAGTATCTTGCTTCCAAAATTTAGTGCAACAAGTTGGTCATCCTATTCTTTGCAGTCCTTTCCTGTCGTCATAAAGCTATAGCTAATTTTGTTATTTTATTTAATTAGTCAGTCTTTCTGATAACCAGCCCTTGCTTATATGCGCGCACTCTACCTCCAGCTTCCCATTACGTGTCTGATGTGTCTGACGTCTCTGGAAAAACATTTTTGTTTGTGATGACATATTATATTAATGATTGAGTTCCTAGAGTTTGATAACCCTTCTTCCTACATTTCAGACTTATTTTTCATGTTTGAAAAATTCTACAAAGCCCAGTCCAAAACTACTTTCTTCTGTTATTATCATTAAGGCAAGGATTTTCAGTGCATTGAGATCTGCCTTTGTCATCTCATACAAAAAATTCTGAAATAATGTGACTATTATTATACAAATATCCTCTCAAAGAAGATTGAAATTCTTGTAAATCTGAGTTTTCAAGGTAAAGTCATTTATATTCACACTATTGAGCAAAAAATGCAACATTTTGGAGGGATGAATGGAATGGCATGAATTTGCTGCCGCATTTACTAAAAGTGAGACTAATACAACTACATGACCAGTTACATCATTATTTTGTAATGCTACTATGAGATAAAACATGACATTGTGTTAGTAAATCAAATCAAGACTGTTTGTGATTGTGTTTTAGTTATTACTCCAAATGTATTTCTCAAATTACAAAATCACCATTGTACCATTTGGCTACACACTTGACAACTATGTGTCTTTCAGTAGTGCAGTAAAGGAAGAAGTGAATATAAAAAAAACAATGTGTTTGAATATTGTCTTATCAGAACATGTTTCTTGTAAGTGTGTCAAAGGAACATATGACTTCGATATAGGCAACTTCCATATGTTAATGTTTACTGCAGGGGACTTCAAATTTGAAGCAGTCACAGCTGTAAATCATGATTCTTGGCTATTATACCAATATTCTGGTTATCAGTCCAGTACAACATCTGAAAACATGGTGAAAATAACTGAATTATAAATGCAGAAGATTAATGGAAATTCCTGGGTGGGCCAGTATGTAAGATAAGAGAAAGGCAACCACTCACCTATAGCAGATCAATGCACCATTCACACTAGCTTCTTTTATTAAGTGTTGTGCAGGTTGATAAGAAGTCACACTGTCGGACTACCATCACACATCATATTGTTACAACAAAGGGAAGGTGCATGTTGGTGATTTGTTTATATATATAGTATGTTGCTAATAAAAAGAAATGGGTAGTTTAATTCAGCAATAGATTATCAGTACCTAGTGACAGATTGTCTTCTTTTTTTTGTGCCTCTGCATCAGCACATGCACGGCATTGTTATTAACAGGTTTGGTATGGTTAATTTAAGGAGTGGCCAGATGCCCTTCCTGTCACCACTCCATTACCCTGATGGGTGGAATATTTGTAGCCCAAAAGCCTGAATGTAGTGTTATTCATGTGAAAGTGTGCAAAAATTTTCTAAATGTTTGCAAATCATGTAATTGAGGTGACTGGGTCTGCAGCCTAGTATTCACCCAGTGGGATGTGGAAAACTGCCTGAAATCACATCCAGGCTGGCCAGTAAACCATTCTGTTTATGACAAGTCCTATATCGTTTGTACGATGGAATGGATGATAAATAAATAAGAACTTGTTAGCCCACTCAGCAGATTTGATCTGGGACCAGCACACCTCCCTAGTGCAGAAGCTGGTCTTTAACACGTACAGCTGCATGTACTGTATGGGTTCAACACCCAGTGATAAATAACATCGATTAAAAAACTTTAAGAGATAATATCTTAAAAATCGTCAAATATGTCTTTGATTTTATTTAGAGTAGTTTTTACTACTGTTTGGGGTATGACGAGAAACAGCAGTGATGTTGTTATATTAATTTGAGACTTCAATTGTTTATTTATTTTGACATGAGTCATGGGTAGCACAAATTCTCTACTTTTATAATTATGTTGCACTTCGTGCCCAGTGCTGAGTAATCAATCAGATGTGGGAGTGAATGCAGGTGGTGTATTTGAAAGTGCAGGCAGAAATAAACTGTATTTTTTAAAACCTGTTTTCAGGTGTAGAGAGTAGGAATAAATATACATGTGTTACTTATTTTAAAGATCAATGATCCATTGTGCACAGTTCTTTGTTTCCCACCTGATTGCTCTCAGCCTTCACGCATTATGACAGCTCTGCCATCTTTCTATCAGTGTCTCGGGGGCAAAGGATCTGTGACACAACAGAACAAATTCATGTTAATTTCTGGGAATATCTCTGGACTGCATTATTTCTGATACCAGGTGAATAAATCATTGGTAAATAATAATAAGAAATTCTCTATAGGGTTCAACCATCAGTTACCCATTTTCCCAGCACTTCACAAAGCCTTCCTCTTCCTCCCCCTCCTCCCACCCCAAATCCACATGTGTGTGTGAGCATGCACACGCACATACATGTGTGTCTGTGTGTGTGTGTGTGTGTGAGAGAGAGAGAG
Organism: Schistocerca americana; assembly: GCF_021461395.2. Classification (NCBI taxonomy): domain Eukaryota; kingdom Metazoa; phylum Arthropoda; class Insecta; order Orthoptera; family Acrididae; genus Schistocerca; species Schistocerca americana. The sequence continues at coordinate 236,095,618 of NC_060123.1, read as the reverse complement.
AGAGAGAGAGAGAGAGAGAGATGAGCAATAATGAATTTAGTAAACTATATGTAGTACATAAAGACTCATTACATATTGCTCTATTTCTTAGCCCCTGGACAGAGACCAGCCAAATGGACGCCCTCAATGGAGGTTTACAGTATTTGCTCAAGATGAGGGTGGTGAAGGTCTTGTTGGATATGCTGATGTACAAGTCAACTTGAAAGACATTAATGACAATGCACCAGTGTTCCCTCAGGGAATTTATTTCGGAAATGTAACAGAAAATGGAACTGCAGGTAAGTCACCCAAGGGTATGTATGTTGAAAATAAAAAAAAAATACGTGTTTTCAGTGTATTACATATTACTCATTTTCAGGAATGGTTGTCATGACAATGACTGCAGTGGATTATGACGACCCAAATGAAGGATCTAATGCCAGGCTTATATACTCCATTGAGAAGAATGTTATAGAAGAGGAAACTGGTTCTCCAATATTTGAAATAGAATCAGAGACTGGTGTAATCAAGACAGCTGTATGTTGCCTTGATCGTGAACGAACTCCAGATTATTCCATCCAGGTGGTGGCCATGGATGGAGGAGGGTTAAAAGGTATTTAATTATGTTATTTATCCAAGGGTTTTGTGATCTTGAATGGTTGTGGAATGTAAATGATGCGCAAATCAGTAAAACCACTAGAATGGAAAAAGAAATATTTGAAACAAATATACAGTAATGTAGGCAATTAATTACTGTAGCTCATAATATGTTAATGTTGTTTGACGCAGTAGAGAGCATCCACTTACCAGCTTGAAAATTCTGAATGGGATTCACAAACAATAAGGAAAATGTTGAATATTTACTTTTCTGAACTTTCTAAGTAGTTTCTTTGGTAGGAGATAGAGATGTGGTGAAGGTTTAGAATGTGCTTAAAATATTTGACACAATCTTTCTCCTATTATGTCAACTGAAATTAAAGAACTCTTAAGATATTGGTCTGACTCTCTGATCCAGCTTCCAAATCTATTAGACATGCCATCCACTAAAACACCATACACTCAAAGTCAGTCCTCTTCCCAAGATATATAAGCTGTATCATCTTGTCAGCAACCAATAATGACTTCTGTTTCCCTAGTCAGCATATTTCTCTTGCAGTTTATCAGTTTCTACACCTTACTGTCCGCAGGCTCATGTCCTTTATCATTCCCATGAGTGAGCATCTGACATACCCAACCACACATCCTTACACCAACATTCTTAGTCACAAGAGAAGCACTGTAGGAAAAGTTCTCATACACTCCACACAAGCACCACACATTTCAGCCCCTAACTGGACATAAGTACATACATATATACACACTTTGCTGGCCATTATAGATGCAACACTAGGAAGAGACCATGAGGATAAAATCAGAGAGATTAGAGCCCACACAGAAGCATACAGATAATCCTTCTTTCCACGAACAATACGAGACTGGAATAGAAGGGAGAACTGATAGAGGTACTCAGGGTACCCTCTGCCACACACCGTCAGGTGGCTTGCGGAGTATGGATGTAGATGTAGATGTAGATGTAGAAGAATAGCAAAGAATGAAATATTATTTATGGTGTGTATATAGTATAGTAAGAAGATTATGCACTGAGGTGACAAAAGTAATGTGATAGCAGAAACAGATGACTTAGTATCATTACACAAGGTATAAAAGGCACATTGCATTGGTAGAGCTGTCGTCTGTTCTTGGATGATGTAAGTTAAAAGGTTCCCAATGTGATTATGGCTGTGACAGACTAAACATGGAATGGTAGTTGGAGCTAGATGCATAGAACATCACATTTCTGATTTTGTTAGAGATTTCAATGTTCTGAGAGCCACCGTGTCAAGAGTGTGCTGAGAATACCAGATTTTAGACATTACCTCTCACCATGGAAAATGCAGTGGTCAACATCCATCACTTAATGACTGAGAACAGTGGCATTTGTGTAGTGTTGTTAGTGCTAACAGACCAGCACTGCATGAAATAACTGCAGAAACCAATCTTGAATGTATTACAAACATATCAATTTACACAGTGTGCAAAATTTGGTGTTAATGGACTATGGCAGCAGACAACCAATGGAAATGCTTTTGCTAAAAGCACAACATCACCTGCAGCATCTCTCCTGGGCTTATGACCATATCAGTTGGACCTAGATGACTGGAAAACCATGGCCTGGTCATATGAGTCCTAATTTCAGTTGGTAAGAGCTAATGGTAGGGGGGGCACAAACCCCATGAAGCTGTGGACCCAAGTTATCAACAAGATACTGTGTAAGCTGGTAGTGGCTCCATTATGGTGTGGGCTTTGTTTACACAGAATGGGCTGGGTCCTCTAGTCCAGCTGATGTGATCATTGACTGAAAATGGTTATGTTGGGCTACTAAGAAACCATTTGCAGCAAACAACAATGGAATTTTTATGGTGGCTGTGCCCCATGTCACAAGGCCACAGTTGTTCACTGCTAGTTTGAAGAACATGTTGAACAATTTGAATGCATGATTTGGCCATCGAGATCACCTAACAAGAATCTCATCAGACATTTATGGTATGTAATGAAGAGGTCAGTTCATGCACAAAATCCTGCTCCGGCAGCACTTCTGCAGTTATGGATGGCTATAGAGGCAGCATGCCTCAGTATTTCTAAAGAGAATTTCCAGTGACTTGTTGAGTCCATGCCACATCAAACCGCTGCACTACACAAGGCAGAAAGAGGTCCCACACAATATTAGGAGGTATCCCAGGAGTTTTGTCACCTCATTGTATATGATTAAATTTATAGCTGATTTGGGGATATACAGAGAGCAAGATTTAGTATACAGAGCTGCCACCTGTGGCAGCAAAAACAGCTCTAGCCTGGATGGGCATAATATGAAACCATGCTTAGGTGACAGATATGGGTACATCATTCTATACCGTGTCATCTCTGTGCCAGAGTTCTTCAATCAAAGTGGAGGTGAGTGATGGCATCTCAGTCTCTCACCAACCCATGATCACATGTTTTCAATGGTTGAGAGATCTGGAGAATGTGCTGGCCTCTGCAACTGTCGAACACCCTCTCTATTTAGGCAGGTGAAGACAACAAGGTAAACATGTGGCCTTGCATTATCTTTTTAAAAGCTAAAATTATTGAGACCTCAAAGACAAGGCACAGCCATCAGCCTTAACACAGCAAAAACATGAAATTACTGACTATGTGGTGTGGAGGTGCCCGTATTGTGCACCTTTGTCACCCCATACCATGATGCCAGATACTGGACCCATATGACAATAGCAAATGCAATCTGGCAGGTTTCATTCTCCATGATGAGTCCACATACCTACATCTACATGGATTTGTCCATTGTGCTGCAGTATGCAGAATCAGGACTTGTTTAGAAAGACAGTGTGGGTCCACTCTGGTGTTTTTGTTTGGGACACCATTGTCAGTGCACAACCCTCTGCTTCCATATCAAGGGAAGCCACATTCTGACAGTCTGTGAAGCTCTTGTCATCATCACACTGTCTGTGTGGGTACCTGCCATGCTATTAACAAACCCATTTTTAGACTCAAGGTAAGTGATATGGCTGTACAATCATGCACAGCTGAGTGAACAATATGTTTCTTTTCTACCTCAAGTAGGTCATTTAGATGTTGAATATGGTGTTCCAGAGCCCACTGATTTCATATTTTGCATGACAGTCTGTGGATCCTTGATCAACACAAGCAGTGATATTGCAGAATGATAAACTGCAGGTCATTATTTCACCACTGTTGAATTTCAACACATGCTGGCAGTTGAATCTCATTCTTACACAGAGCAGAGAGTTTCATCAAACAAGTCTTCAGACTGAAGGCACCAACAACAACATGATCTTTTCACAAATGAACAATATTCAAATGCAATTTCTGAGTGAGAAACTCACTGTGTAATCTTTCCTTTTATACAGAATGTATGTGGCATTACTCATACCTAGTTTGTGTAGCTGTGCCGAAATGCTAATCATTTGCATATTCAAGCAAGCAGTGCACTTCATGCCAATTTGGTATTTGTTGCACATCACCTTCATGATTTGATGATGGCCAGCAATGTATTACAGTGGAAGCATGATAGCCATCAAGCTCATTCTCAAGACAGTATAGCTCCAGGTACCTTTATAAGGAAACTTCAAACTTTGTGATTGTGAATATATTTGGAACAAAATACCAGAAACAAGGCTACTTGTTCCCTTACTCATATCATTTAGACTCTCTTTTCAATTTTAGTTATTCTAAACAACAAACAGGCAATCCATCACCATGCTCTTGCTGTGCATCTAATCTTAACTTACGCTAATCTCTTTTTCCTTTCTAGTAATCTATTCTCTTCCAGAATTGTCTTTGCTTTCCATTTTCTATTTGAAGTCCACATTTTTTCTTTATATTTTGCTCATTACCTGCCTCCCTTTTTGTTAGTGTCTTCCATTTTTATTCATATGTTCATCTTTAGTTTTATATTTCCCATTTTTCCCCTTTTTCTCTCCTAGTCTCCATATATTTCTTTCTTTTTTTGCCTTCACTGTTCTCTGCAATTCTTTATCAAGTGTCTCCATCCAAATACTTTAATTATGTTACAAATTTAAACTTTGGCACATCATTAATAGTTAGCCAACTGTTTCTCAACCCCTTACTGTGTTGGAAAGTTGTAACTGAATGTTACCATTAATTCAGCCCAAACATCCACAGAAGCAGAAAACTCACGTACCACTATAATTCACTCAAATGAGTGGCAGTTTGCACATTCATACTATCAAATTATACTCTTGCGTGACAAGGCAGCACTAGAACAGATATGTGGCAACACAATAAGAAATAGTCAATAACATTCATTACTGTTGGTCTGTCCCTAATAAAATGAAATTTAAATAACCTAGCTGTCTCTTGGCGGTCTCTGATATTACCGCTGTGACTGAAAGTATTTAAGCAGACACTTGTTTGACTGTCTTATTCCTCTGTAAATAGCAACTGCTAAGTTGGCAAGTAGTCTTCTGAGAAAAACTTGGGGTACTGTGCTCCCTAGCATTATTGCAAGAACTGTATTGAGCTGACTGGAGGCACTAAACTAAACTGGCTGCAGGCACTGAACTGTAATGAGTGAGTGTCCATAGTGCATCATCTTTTCTGTCTGATGGCTGAAGTATCTCCATCTCCACTAGGACTTGACAGAAAAGTAGTCAGCATCTCGCAGTGCTCTCTTTGGCAGTTGACAATACTATTTGTGATCAAACACACTACACTGCACTGATAGACATTGCAGAAGCAGAAAGTGGGCCCAAATAGTGGAGAAAGCTGCTCAGAACTGAGAAGTGCTGCGCAAGTGGTTGTACCTGTGTGGTGGTGGCCTGTCATAGTACTGTTGTGTACCCCTTGAGCCATTTACACAACATGCTCTCTGAACCTTTTGTCTCTCTTGATCTGAGATTCAGAGTGACTTATACTTGTTTTCTCTCACTTGTGTAAAGAAATTTCTTTTAGTTGTTAGAATTTCTTCTTTGTTTCTTCATTTTATGTGTTTCATTCAGTCATGAATTACTGTGAGCTATTTTCCACATGTACCAGTTTATTAAATTGGCAAATACATGCACTGTCTGTTACAATGTTAAACATTCTCTTTCTTTTTCCTTTCATATTGCAGTTTTGAGAGGAAAAATAAAATGATTATTAATTAATCAGGCAGATGGCACACCATATTAACTTATTCATGAACTAAGAATAGTTAAGTCACTCAGTGGTCTTCTCTACCTAAAGAACGATACAAAATGTAAACTTCACTGGCAGTCTTTAATATTTTCATTTGACAAATTAATTTTATTCATACACTGCAATGACCATTTTTTACTTTAAAAAAATCTTTTGATTTTGGATTAAGAGTGACTTTTCTTTCCTATGTAAACTTGTAAGTTTTTGTGTAAATCTCAACGTTTTCCTAAACTTGTAAATTTATATCGCAAAAGTGGCGTTTTAATAAACACTTGTTTCCTGGTGATTCAAAACTAGTTGTGATAAACATGAAATGCAAGACATTGCATGTTCTGACAGTGTTTGGGGAAAATACAATTTCAGGTTTGTGACTGGAATATTTTAACTAATATTTATCTAAAGTAAGCTGATCCTGTTGGTTGTCAACATTTATCAGAAAGCTTTTCCTTTTCAGGGACTGGAACAGCGTCCATAAGAGTTAAAGATATAAATGACATGCCTCCACAATTCACAAAAGATGAATGGTTCACTGAAGTAGACGAGACTGATGAGACAAACCTTCCTGAGACTCCTATTCTTACTGTGACTGTGCATGATGAAGATGAAACAAATAAATTCCAGTATAAGGTAAGTATGGAACACAATCATGTATGGTACTCATATTTGTTAAAATTCGCTTTCCTGCAAACATTTCTAAACAGCATTAAACTTACTCTTTTGCAGGTTCTTGAAAATAGTGGCTATGGTGCTGACAAATTTACAATGGTGAGGAATAATGATGGAACAGGTTCACTGAAAATTGTTCAACCACTTGATTATGAGGATCAGATGCAGAGCAATGGTTTTAGGTTTAGAATACAAGTCAATGATAAGGTTAGTATTTAATGCTGCTAATCACACATCTGATAAAGTATAGTAGTAGTGGTAGTAGTAGTAGTAGTAGTAGTAGCAGCTTTATTCATCCGTAGTTCTCTTTTTATAAGGATATAGGACATGTCAAAGTATTTACAAGTTTAGACCAATTTAAAATAAGCTAATTCATATACACATACATGTACGGATTTCTAGTTAGAGACAATCATTACATTTACTCCTGGTATGTAATACTTTTTTTACAATTAACTTACTAAATGATGTAATGCCACACTGTCCACTCATATCTCACTATCAGTCACTGCACACACTAAACACACATTGTTTCATAACACTTCATTCACTACACACACACACACACACACACACACACACACACACACACACACTGGTGATCTCTGGGCAATTTTCTGTACCACAACTTCCCATTTGCTATCCTGAAAAACTGCATCAGCATCCCTCTATAATGAGTGAGATGTTGAGCTCAGAAAGAGGAAGAGGTGTTAGTATTGTGCAATGCATAGCTTGGGATAAGTTTTTCTAGAAAAGGAAAAAAGAAGGAAAAAACATAGTGTGAAGGTATTATGTGGAATGTTGGATGTTTTCTAATCATTATTATTATTTATGTGTATAACTTTTTTCGCCAGACCTGTACTCTGTTTTATCTAAGTAATCCTTCAACGTATAAAATGTATTGCACAACAGGTACTTTTTAGCTGCCTTTTTAAATAAGTGTATTTCTGCAATTTCTTTTATCTCTTTTGGCAATTTATTGTACAGTTTTATACCTTGGTAGAAAATGCTGTTTTGAGTTTTATGTTTATTTTTTCTTGGCAAACGTAAGTTGAGTCTAGCTCTCGTTCCATGGTCATGGACAGAACTGTTTGTGCAGTAATTACCAATGTTATTTTTGATGTGTACAACTGACTGGTAAATTTATTCACATGGTGCAGTTAAAATCCCCAGTGTTTTGAACAGATCTTTACAATGACCTCGACTACCATTTTTGGTTATGATTCTTATGGCTCTTTTCTGGAGTTTGAAAATTGTGTTCATATTTTGTGCATTTGTTCCCCAAAAAAAGTATGCCATAGCTAAGAATTGAGTGTACAAATGAATAGTATGTAACTAAAAGTTTCTTAGTGTAGAGATTATGAAATTTGAGACTTTACTGGTATCAGAAAATGTTTCCCATTATGATTTTCAGGGTGAAGATAATGACAATGATAAATACCATGTGGCCTACTCATGGGTTGTTGTCAGGTTAAGAGATATTAATGACAATAAACCTCAATTTGAACGTCCCAATATTGAAGTTTCAGTGTATGAAAATGCTGAACTGGGAAAAAGCTTAGAAACCTTCAAGGCAACAGACCCTGACCAAGGAGGAAAGAGCAAAGTGAAATACGCAATAGACCGCACTTCAGATCGTAAACGACAGTTTGCCATCAGTCAAGATGGTATTGTGTCAATTCAGAGGAATCTTGACAGAGAAGAAACACCACGACATCAAGTAAGTCTCTGATGCTGTTTTTTCTGTTGTTGTTCAGTTAAGACTTACAACTGTACAGTTGTTATTGATGAGCTTCTACTGACATTGAAAAAAATTTCAGAAATAGATTTGTACATAAACAAAAAGCAACTTCATCAATGATTGGATTTGTTTTAGACCAAAATAGCATTCATATAACACTGAAATTACAGCATTTCTATGCAATACATCAGTATTTTGAAATCTATAACAATGTAGCAAATCTGTTATAAGCAAAGAACTTATTATACTCTTGAAAATAAAAGTATCAGCAAAAGATGCATTTATGAAACTGTGACTGTAACCTACTCTTGGTTACTTTTCCTGTTCCAAAATCCTACTAAATAAAAAAAACAGACTCAGAAGAAACAAAACTAGTAATTTTTTGACTTATATTAGTTTGTCACTATCACCATATTGGAATCAGCCAGCCATTTACTTTTTATTATGTGTGTCAGAAAAGAAGTGAGTCACATTGCATCTCATCGTGTGTCTGATTTTCATATTTTGTATTTACATGGTTGTCATGAGAGCACTCCAGCTTTCATTCTCATTATCATTTAAATCCTTTTTCTCCTCACAGGTTAAAGTTCTCGCAATTGATGATGGCGTTCCCCCAAAGACAGCAACAGCTACATTAACTGTAATTGTTCAGGACATAAATGATAATGCCCCTACATTTCTGAGAGATTATAGACCTGTACTTCCTGAACATGTTCCTCCCCGAAAAGTTGTAGAAATACTGGCAACTGATGATGATGACAGGTCAAAGAGTAATGGGCCTCCTTTTACATTCCGGATGGACCCCAATGCAGATGATGTTATACGAGCATCCTTCAAAGTCGAACATGATCAGAGTAAGTTGTACAGCACTTTGCACCTCAGATAATAATAATTATTCTTAATATCAATAGCCTACTGAAAAACATTTGCTGTCACATTTTGATATTTCTGTTTTGTTACAATAAGGGTGATAAAGGCTGAGTACTCAACTCTGCTCTGTGAAGATTAGAAAGAATAAGAAGTGCCAGGGTGATGTTGAAGCTTCCGTTCAGCCTGAGAGAGTACTTGAACTGATCAATTGAAAAGCCAAAGCTAGCATTTTTTTATCTACTGGGAGATATCTACATCTGTACTCTGTAAGCCACTTTATTGTGTGGGGTGGAAGGTACTTTTGTTACAGCTTTCTTTTTCTTCTTCCCTCTTCAATTAATAAATGGTGCAGGGAAGAACAACTGTTGCTATACTTTCATATGATCTGTAATTTATCTGATTTTCACATCATGACCATTTTGCGAGACATGTGGGAGAGAGTAATATGTTGCTTGACTCTTCTCAGTGTGTACTCTCTCAGTATTTTAACAGTAAACCTCCCCACAATTTGCAAAGCCTCTCCTGTAAAGTCTGCCACTGGAGTTTGCTGAGTATCACTGAAATGCATGTGCCAATACTAAATAATCCCTTCATGAAATGTGCCACTCTTGGTTGGATTTCTCCATCTCTTGAATGACCCAAGATTGGGTAGTACATTTCTCTCACTATAACCAGTTTTATTGCAATAGCCCCCAAAAAACTGTGAAAGCATGAAATGTGAGAAAAATTTTTGTACAAAATAATAAAACTGGTTATCCCAACAAGTTTTGGAATGTAACAGATTAATATTCAACAGTTGTTCATTACATGATATACTTCATTTTGACTCCATTGGCACCACCACTTCATTCAAATGAAGTCAAGAACAAATTTTGTTTTACGGAGTTCTTTTATCAAAGATTTTGAAAAACCATTTCAAAGTCTAATCTTTTACCTGTTCTGTCAGTCTCAAATTATTACCAAATATCATATAACATATAAGGGATAAGTACAGATTACAGTGATTTTATCATATTAGCATTACAGTGGAACTTGTATTTCATTAGAATGTCTGTTTACCAATATTTATAAATCTGTCTTTAAAAGGTGAATTATCATTGATTGGTAATGCCCTATGATTGAAAGAAAACATCTCAGTCAATATAGAGTTATTTGAAGCACTTGGGAACAAAATATAGCAAAATACTTCAGATCACAGGACAGAATTAATGGACTTAGTTAGGGACTTATCCTTTTTCTCACATCACCAATGAAATGTCTTTGTAACATCATTTTATAATGTCTTACTTCTTAATTTATCATCTGTACAGAAAATTGCACCCATAGGATAGACCCGAGACAGACAAGAATAAAAAAATAAATTGAAGAGCACAATGGGGACATAACCTGGATAGGAAAGAGAATAGAGTTCACCAGAAATTAAGAATGGATACACGCCATTAGGGAAGGCACCACTTGCCATGTGGTGTGTCTACCGAAGTCAGCAGACCCTCTATATAGTCCATATGCAAAATTATTGATTTTATCACTCATTCAGTCCTTTAGTCTCTGACTGTTACAAACATTAACGCATTCATTAATTTTCATGTCGTGTAACAGATTATACAATAACATATGAAAAATTACTTTCCAAGTCTTTCAAATTATGACACTGGACAACTAGCTTATTCTACATGTTTTCTTGAAAACTGAGTTATTTTGTTTCTTATGTAAAATATATTGGCCATAAATTATGCCGAAAATGTCAACAATACTGAAATCTGCTTTAAAGTTCTGTTCATTAACTATTTGTCACTGTTGTATTTAAAATTCTTCTTTCACATCTAGATAAAGTACACTGATTCAGTGGGACAATATGAAATGTCAGCATTTCATTGGATGACAAATTCTAGACAGCAAAAGAGAATGGTCATTTTTCAGCTTTCAGTCTTTTTTTTCCACATAAATATCATGATCAAAATTAATAGTGAGCAGCAAAATATGTAATATACACTCCTGGAAATTGAAATAAGAACACCGTGAATTCATTGTCCCAGGAAGGGGAAACTTTATTGACACATTCCTGGGGTCAGATACATCACACTGACAGAACCACAGGCACATAGACACAGGCAACAGAGCATGCACAATGTCGGCACTAGTACAGTGTATATCCACCTTTCGCAGCAATGCAGGCTGCTATTTTCCCATGGAGACGATCGTAGAGATGCTGGATGTAGTCCTGTGGAACGGCTTGCCATGCCATTTCCACCTGGCGCCTCAGTTGGACCAGCGTTCGTGCTGGACGTGCAGACCGCGTGAGACGACGCTTCATCCAGTCCCAAACATGCTCAATGGGGGACAGATCCGGAGATCTTGCTGGCCAGGGTAGTTGACTTACACCTTCTAGAGCACGTTGGGTGGCACGGGATACATGCGGACGTGCATTGTCCTGTTGGAACAGCAAATTCCCTTGCCGGTCTAGGAATGGTAGAACGATGGGTTCGATGACGGTTTGGATGTACCGTGCACTATTCAGTGTCCCCTCGATGATCACCAGTGGTGTACGGCCAGTGTAGGAGATCGCTCCCCACACCATGATGCCGGGTGTTGGCCCTGTGTGCCTCGGTCGTATGCAGTCCTGATTGTGGTGCTCACCTGCACGGCGCCAAACACGCATACGACCATCATTGGCACCAAGGCAGAAGCGACTCTCATCGCTGAAGACGACACGTCTCCATTCGTCCCTCCATTCACGCCTGTCGCGACACCACTGGACACGGGCTGCACGATGTTGGGGCATGAGTGGAAGACGGCCTAATGGTGTGCGGGACCGTAGCCCAGCTTCATGGAGACGGTTGCGAATGGTCCTCGCCGATACCCCAGGAGCAACAGTGTCCCTAATTTGCTGGGAAGTGGCGGTGCGGTCCCCTACGGCACTGCGTAGGATCCTACGGTCTTGGCGTGCATCCGTGCGTCGCTGCGGTCCGGTCCCAGGTCAACGGGCATGTGCACCTTCCGCCGACCACTGGCGACAACATCGATGTACTGTGGAGACCTCACGCCCCACGTGTTGAGCAATTCGGCGGTACGTCCACCCGGCCTCCCGCATGCCCACTATACGCCCTCGCTCGAAGTCCGTCAACTGCACATACGGTTCACGTCCACGCTGTCGTGGCATGCTACCAGTGTTAAAGACTGCGATGGAGCTCCGTATGCCACGGCAAACTGGCTGACACTGACGGCGGCGGTGCACAAATGCTGCGGAGCTAGCGCCATTCGACGGCCAACACCGCGGTTCCTGGTGTGTCCGCTGTGCCATGCGTGTGATCATTGCTTGTACAGCCCTCTCGCAGTGCCCGGAGCAAGTATGGTGGGTCTGACACACCGGTGTCAATGTGTTCTTTTTTCCATTTTCAGGAGTGTATGTAAGTTATTTCCTACCAATACTAACTTTTTCTCATGTCAATGCTATGGAATCATACAGTTCTTAAATAAAATTCAGACATTTTAAACAAATCAAACCCCTGGTGAAACTTTCATAAACATCAGGCATATGATCAAAGGCTAATGACTCAACGTAATTTTTGTAACTTCCTTATAGCCATTTCTCAGAATTTTCTACAGCATACCATCATAAACAAAAGTCCAATGCATTACAAAATAGAGCACTAATAAGTCCCTAATATTTTATTTCACAATACAATAAACCTTCATCTCTGCCAGCACTTTGTCTCCATGTAAACCTCAGCAACATGCAAAATATGTCACAAAATCTCATAATACCATCGATATGCCTCAAAGAGAAAAATTGCTCTGCATTGTAATTCTAATCATTAACTACATATAGGTCTGAAAAACAACATTCTCCATTATGCCTTGCACTCACAAAGACACCACAATAATAAGTGAACTGACATAGCTTATAAACTTCTTATTTTTCATTTTCCATGAACATTTTTTTTTCCCCCCCACTAAAGCACCAGATGTTTTGGTATTGCTAAGACTGGCTGACTATAATAATATTTTCTCAGTCTGACTCATTTATGAAAACAATTTAAATTTCTTTCTTTTAAATGCAAATAAACACATTTGAAATTACTGTCATGTTGGGGAATTTATGTTCAGTTAATTCCATTGTACTGAGACAGTAGAAGGCAAATACATAGTATAATGTAATTATAAAAAGATGAATAGGTAAGTAAAAAACAAATTTTGCAGCATGGAAATTCATATTGATGAAGCAATCTTCACATGCGAAAACAACCAGACACATAGTCAATTTTGACAAAGTAGGCAATTTTCCACATCTCAGGTAGATTAGATTAGATTTACTTTCATTCAAACAAATTTTTATTTATTTATAAGGTAATAAACTAACATTAGAACTACTACTATACTTATTTATAATGAACACATTACTGCACTGAAATGGTGCAGAAGTTAGATCGTACTTTATGTATATAATTCTTTTCTTAACATAGTTGGTAATTACTTTTTCATTTTATTTAATAGCTCAATTGCCCAATTACATTATTATTCTATATAGTTCTGTACTTTCATATTTGTAAAGCTCAGCTAAAATTTTACTTTCTCTCTTGTCTTAGATTCCTCCATTATCTACTTTCTCCATCTACAGATACTTAGCAATAATATTTTATTTGATTTCCTGAATGTAAATTACTAGTAAACATAATACAAAGTCTCTAGTCCATTGCTTCCTCAACATAGTTCTCCACAGTACATCAACATAGTCGTCATTATTATAATTATCCTCATCATAAAACCATAAGACATTTCCATTGATGTGGCCGAGCAGTTCTACATCTACATGACTACTCTGCAATTCACATTTAAATGCTTGGCAGAGGGTTCATCGAACCACAATCATACTATCTCTCTACCATTCCACTCCCGAACAGCGCGCGGGAAAAACAAACACCTAAACCTTTCTGTTCGAGCTCTGATTTCTCTTATTTTATTTTGATGATCATTCCTACCTATGTAGGTTGGGCTCAACAAAATATTTTCGCATTCGGAAGAGAAAGTTGGTGACTGAAATTTTGTAAACAGATCTCGCCGTGACGAGAAACATCTTTGCTTTAATGACATCCATCCCAATTCGCGTATCATATCTGCCACACTCTCTCCCGTATTACGTGATAATACAAAACGAGCTGCCCTTTTTTGCACCCTTTCGATGTCCTCCGTCAATCCCACCTGGTAAGGATCCCACACCGCACAGCAATATTCTAACAGAGGACGAACGAGTGTAGTGTAAGCTGTCTCTTTAGTGGACTTGTTGCATCTTCTAAGTGTCCTGACAATGAAACGCAACCTTTAGTTCGCCTTCCCCACAATATTATCTATGTGGTTTTTCCAACTGAAGTTGTTCGTAATTTTAACACCCAGGTACTTAGTTGAATTGACAGCCTTGAGAATTGTACTATTTATTGAGTAATCGAATTCCAACGGACTTCTTTTGGAACTCATGTGGATCACCTCACACTTTTCGTTATTTAGCGTCAACTGCCACCTGACACACCATACAGCAATCTTTTCTAAATCGCTTTGCAACTGATACTGGTCTTCGGATGACCTTACTAGACGGTAAATTACAGCATCATCTGTGAACAACCTAAGAGAACTGCTCAGATTGTCACCCAGGTCATTTATATAGATCGGGAACAGCAGAGGTCCCAGGACGCTTCCCTGGGGAACACCTGATATCACTTCATTTTTACTCGATGATTTGCTGTCTATTACTACGAACTGCGACCTTCCTGACAGGAAATCACGAATCCAGTCGCACAACTGAGACGATACCCCATAGGCCCGCAGCTTGATTAGAAGTCACTTGTGAAGAACAGTGTCAAAAGCTTTCCGGAAATCGAGAAATACGGAATCAACTTCAGATCCCCTGTCAATAGCGGCCATTACTTCATGCGAATAAAGAGCTAGGTGCTAGGCACTTCAGTATGGAACCGCGCGACCGCTAAGGCCGCAGGTTCGAATCCTGCCTCAGGCATGGATGTGTGTGATGTCCTTAGATTAGTTATGTTTAAGTAGTTCTAAGTTCTATGGGACTGATGACCTCAGATGTTAAGTCCCATAGTGCTCAGAGCCATTTGAACCATCTGAACATTTTCATTAATTTTCACTTCTCACAAGATATTCTCATCTTACAATTCACCACCAAACATCATCAGTAACCAAAATATCCACAGGTGTGCTGCCGGTCTATAGTGTCCAACGGGCACAATATTTCGGTGATCATACATGTCACCATCATCAGGTGAACTGACGGACTGAGCTCCTGTGAACGTGCCGGCACGGAGATCCGTACACTATGATGCTCAGAGGGAACTGGGTTCGGTCGCGGCGGCGGCCAATTTAAATACCCTCCACCCGCGGCGCGCTCCCTCCACCGTCTGCGCCCCGTGCCACGGTCGCGCGGTGGAACAGATTGCAACGGCGTCTGAGATGACGTCGGTGTGATGGCTCTGTCCACCGTGGTCGTCACAACTAGACGTTTGCTCGATTTACTCTTGATTAACCCAATCGCTGGTTCCCAAGCCTTGCTAAGATTATAGCCACAGTCACGGTTTATGAGGTCGTCATTGGTGCGAATTTCGATGGCCTCTCTAACAATGCTGTCCCAGTATCTCGACGTCGGTACCAGAATCCTCGTGTTGTCATACTCCATAGCGTGATTTTCCGACAAACAATGTTCAGCGACCACCGACTTGCTCGGATACATCAGTCGAGTGTGCCTCTGGTGTTCACGGCATCGATCCTCGACGGTATGCATCGTCTGACCAATATACGACTTGCCACATTGACACGGAATCTGGTACACGCCGGCCTTCCTCAAACCGAGGTCATCTTTGGCGCTCCCCACCAGTGCACGAGTTTTATTCGGAGGACAAAACACAGTTCCGACCCAGTGTTTCTTCAGAATGCGGGCGATTTTCCCCAAGAGTGCGCCTGTGTATGGAATAAATTCAGTGCCTACCTCCTCCCTCGTGACTTCATCCATCTCAACAGGTTGTGCTGCAGTAGTTGGGCGGAGAGCATGTTGAATCTGTCACTCTGAGTACCCATTTTTTCGAAATACAGTTCTCAGATGTTCCAATTCCTGGGGTAGACTCTCTGCATCAGAGATAGTACGCGTCCTATGTACTAGAGTTTTAAGTACACCATTCCTCTGTGAAGGGTGGTGGCAGCTGTCTGCGTGCAAATACAGATCAGTGTGCGTTGTCTTCCGATACACCCCATGACCTAGGGTGCCGTCAGCCCTTCTCTTGACCAAGACATCAAGGAAAGGTAATTTATCCTCCGTTTCACTATGGAGACTGAAACTCAGAGTGGCAGATTCAACGTGCTCTCCGCCCAACCACTGCAGCACAACCTGTTGAGATGGATGAAGTCACGAGGGAGGAGGTAGGCACTGAATTTATTCCATACACAGGCGCACTCTCGGGGAAAATCGCCCACATTCTGAAAAAACACCAGGTCGGAACTGTGTTTTGTCCTCCGAATAAAACTCGTGCACTGGTGGGGAGCGCCAAAGATGACCTCGGTTTGAGGAAGGCTGGTGTGTACCAGATTCTGTGTCAATGTGGCAAGTCGTATATTGGTCAGACGATGCGTACCGTCAAGGATCGATGCCGTGAACACCAGAGGCACACTCGACTGATGTATCCAAGCAAGTCGGCGGTCGCTGAACATAGTTTGTCGGAAAATCACGCTATGGAGTATGAACGCACGAGGATTCTGGTACAGGCGTCGAGATACTGGGACAGCGTTGTTAGAGAGACCATCGAAATTCGCACCGATGACGACCTCATAAACCGTGACTGTGGCTATAATCTTAGCAAGACTTGGGAACCAGCGATTGGGTTAATCAAGAGTAAATCGAGCAAACGTATAGTTGTGACGACCACGGCGGACAGAGCCATCACTCCGACGTCATCTGAGACGCCGTCGCAATCTGTTCCACCGCGCGACCGTGGTGCAGGGCGCGCACGGCGGAGGGAGCGCACCACGGGCGGAGGGTATTTAAATCAGCCGCCGCCGCGACCGAACCCAGTTCCCTCTGAGCAGCCATAGCGTACGGATCTCCGTGCCAGCACGTTCACAGGAGCTCAGTCCGTCAGTTCACCTGATGATGGCGACATGTATGATCGCCAAAATATTGTGCCCGTTGGACACTATAGACTGGCAGCACACCCGTGGATATTTTGATTATCAAATACGCCGGGAGAAACTCAAGAATCACATCATCAGTAACAATAAACTCACTATGCAGAAACATCATGACTGTAGTATAGCACTCATTTCCTCATTAACATGTTACAGATTCCAAATCTGTCATTATGACGTTCAATGTATTGTATACCACAAAGAAAATTATACTGAAATGAATAAATGCTCAGGAATTGATTGAGACTTGCACTTTGTGTAGAACATAATAAAATACAAACCATCATTTATTTACAACCAGTAGAAAAGTAACACAGCACAAGCAAAAGTAATAACTTACCACATCTAAGTGGTTTGCACAAAAATGTATGAAAAAGTATAACTGAATCGTTATTTAAAATCATTTTGTTTTTACAACATTCATTTTTTTGCATTGTGGAACTTCTTTCTTTTCTTTCTCTCTTTGCTGCACCTATGTTGCTTCCTACACTGAAATTTTTTCCACTTACTCTGTTATGTTCCTTCCAATGATAATTTTTATGGTTGTGATTACTATGTTCCTTTCTGTTGTGATTCTTATTGTTCCAGTTATGATTACCAAATCTTTCAAAATATGTGTGTGTGTTGTAGCTGTATTTCTCTGTTTTTTCCAACCTTGACCAAAATCGACCTAAAAATCCTTTCTCAAATTCTGCGTAGGTTATGTTGTCATTAGTAGCCCAGCTTAATGCTGACCTTCTTGAAACTTCTTGACAAACTTGATTTTCTTAGTATCAGTCATATTAGACACAAAACTGTCTCTGCAATACTGCAGAAAATCTACAGGATGTAAACTACTTTCGCCTGAAAGGTTTTTCACTGGAGTGTTGCAAATCATGGTGCCAACATTGGTATTAATATTTTGATTATCATCATCATTAGACAATTCTTCAACTTTTTTACACAAAACAGGAACACTACTTTCTAGGTTGCTAGTTTTGTTGCTACTTAATTTTACATTTTCTGTGAATTTGCTGTTACTGTTTTCACCCGTCAACAAAACTGCTTTCAACAAGTGCCAGTTTGGTATCAACATTAGTTTCCAAAGTCAAAATTTGACTACATTTTTGTCCACAATACGTATTCCCTGATGCTCATTTTTGAAAGCAATTTTGTTTTTCTCCCTCTCTTCAGTGATCTCATCTTTGACATTTTTAACTTCATTATTTAATTTGAGTTCAATTACTTTGATTTTGGACTCCACAGATTCTACTCAAACATGTAATCTATCAATTTTTTTGATTAATATCATTTATTTGAGTTTTAGTTTTACTGACACAATCAATGGTCCTCAATAATAACCAATTTCTGTGAACTGGTTGTTATTATCATTTAATTGAGCTGTATTTTTCTGACACAATCAAATAATGTTCCTGTTGACTGACTGAGTTTTATGAACGGGTCATTTGTTATTATCATTTAATTGAGCTGTATTTTTCTGACACAATCAAATAATGTTCCTGTTGACTGACTGAGTTTTATGAACTGGTCATTACTCATTTTTATTAACTGATCCTTATTGTCATTGCTCATTTTTATTAACTGATCTTTATCATCATTGCTCATCTCCCTTAACAATGACAGCTTGTCATTATCATCATCTTGTTGTAATTCATTCATTAGTTTTTCCTGTTTTACAAGTTCATCACTAACGTTTTCCTGTGCTTGTTTCACTATGCTAAATAAGTCTCCCATGTCTATATTATTTCCTATTGATCCAAATTATTCAGTGACTGTTCATGTGAATACTTATACAATGAAACTCATCACCAAAAAAGAAAAAAAAAATAAAGAAAATATTTCCAGTACTTTGCTGTTGGTTGTCGACATTCTTCATTGTTAAATTAAAAAGAAGGTCAGCATTGGCCATAATATTGATAGCAAACTCGATTTTCAATCACATAGTGATCATCTTCAGTGCTGTGGTGTACAAATTAAACTCATAGGCACTGGTATCAAGTTATCAGCAACCAAAACTGAGAAATGATCACAATAACTGAAACAGTTCCCCCAATGGCCTAACCATAAAAATTCCTGTTGTGGACTGGCAAGACAGCCAATCCACTATGACGGGTAGCCGAAAGGCATGCGTTTAAGCTCATGCAGGCTGGCGTGAGGTCTGGAACAGGACACGGAAATGAGACTAGTAAAAGAGGTACGTAGCTTCTGGAATACTTAACTTTAATCCATAATTGGTGAACATTGGTCTGACGGTACATGCATCACAAATGATAATGGCGCCTTGCTAGGTCGTAGCAAATGATGTAGCTGAAGGCTATGCTAACTATCGTCTCGGCTAATGAGAGCGTAATTTGTCAGTGAACCATCGCTAGCAAAGTCGGCTGTACAACTGGGGCGAGTGCTAGGAAGTATCTCTAGACCTGCTGTGTGGCGGCACTCGGTCTGCAATCACTGACAGTGGCGACACGTGGGTCCGACGTATACTACCTGACCGCGGCCGATTTAAAGGCTACCACCTAGCAAGTGTGGTGTCTGGCGGTGACACCACAATTCCGTTCTCTGGATCCTGCGCCTCCTTTCACAATAACCTTCACCTTTTCATATTCTGCTAATCCCTGTCCCTTATAAAACTGTTACTGCAAAAACAAACAAGTTTCAGTCCTTCCCAAAAGCTTCACCTTTAGCACTACACCCAAATTTAACTGTATTGGACTTGTCAAAAGCCTACTCTTGTTCTCCTGGTTGCTGCAATGGAAACGCATCTTCACCAGCAATCCCTCCAAACAAAGACAACCTAATTCCTACACTGAAGCTTGCCTCTCCCACTTCATAACACCACCCAACCATGAACCCCCCCCCCCCTTCTAAACACCCCCTGATCACCTTCCAGGGATCCCTTACCTCCAACTTTACCTCACCATCCTTTTGCAGGTCCTTTCCTTAGAACACTCATCTTTCAGCAGAGGAAAGAGCAGTCATACACAGTCTCAAAACAGGTTCTGTCATAATCATCCTCCTTGCTGACAAAGGCTCCACCACTATCGTGATAAGTTGGAGTGACTAATTGGCGAAAGACCTTTGTCAGTTGTCTGAATTATCCACCTATAAACTCTTCCAGAGTGATCCCATCCCAGAAGTCCAACATAATCTCAAATCCCTGCTTAAAGCCTTAGACCCTTCCCAGAACCTTTCCCCTGAATCCATTTCCCTCCTCACCCCAATGACACCCCCTCTTTTACGTGCTCCCCAAAATTCAGAAACCGCACAGTCCTGGGTGCCTCATTGTAGATGGTTATTGTTCCCCGAGAGAAAGGACTTCAGCTGTCATTGACCAATGTTTCCAACCAGTTGTCCATAATCTAGCCTCCCTCGTCAAATATACCAACCATTTCCTTCATTGACTCCCACCATCCCCAATCCTTTACCCCCTGGTTCCCTACTGGCCACTGCTGGCGCCATTTCTGTACATACCAATGTCCCTCATACGATTGATCTTGCTGCAATTGACCACTGTTCTTTGGACTCCAGACCCACTACCTCATTCCTCGTATATATAACTGTATCATAACACATAACTACTTCTTCTCTGAAGGGAATGTGTACAAATAAAGCTGCAGCACAGCCATGGGCACCCAGATGACACCGCCGTATGCCTACCTGTTTGTGGGCCATCTTGAGGAAACCTTCCTAGCCTTCCAGTACCCCAAGCCCCTGGTCTTGTTTAGGCTCATTGATGATATCTTCGTGATCTGGACTCAGGGCTTAGATACCCAATCTTCATTCCTTCACAACCTTAAACCCTTCTCTCCCATCCACTTCACCTTGTTCTCCTCAACCCAGTGTGCCACCTTCCTGGACTTGAACTCCACTTCTCTGTTGGTTCCAGCCCCACCTCTGTCCACATTAAACCCATCAACCATGAACAGTACCTGCATTTTGACAGCTGCCATCCCTTCCACATCAAAAAATCCCTCCCATGGACTGGTGTATCTGCAATGACAAGAACTCCCTTTCCCAGGAAGCTGAAAGTCACCAAGGCCTTCACAGACAGACCGCTATCCCCTGGACCTAGTCCACAAACAGGTTTCCTGTGTCATTTCCCCACACACCCCCAATCCTCCCACCAGCTCCAAGAGCCAGCTGCGAAAGAGTGCCCCCCCATCATCACTCAGCACCACCCCATACTGGAACAACTGAACCACATCCTTCATCAGGGGTTGGATTATGTATCATCATGCCCTGGAATGATGGATATCCTACCCAACATCCTTCCCACCCCTCCTAAAGTGGTGTTCTGCCACCCACTCAACCTCCACGACATTATAGTCCATCCTTATGCCACTCCTAATCCCAATCTCTTGCCACAGGATCATATCCCTGGGGAAGACCCAGGTGCAAGACTTGCCCAGTCCACTCACCCAGCACTTCCTATTCCAGTCCTGTGAAAGGTTTATCTTATCCTAGCAGCCGTTTTGTATACCAGCGCTGTTGCAACCATTGCACAGCTTTCTATATTGTTATGACTACTAACCAGGATGAACAGCCACTGCCAGTCTGGGGCCAACAGCAAAGTAGACCACCCCGTGCCACAATATGGAGCAGAAAATAACATGACTGATTTCAATGGCTGCTTCACAACCTAGCCATGTGGTTCCTCCACTCCACCACCAACTTTTGTTAACTGTGAAGATGGAAGTTATCCTTACAACACATTCTCCAGTGTGAAAATTACCCTGGCTCCAATCTACAGTAAACTACTGTCCCCACATCCTCCACACAACTGTTTCCACCCCCTCTGTCCTATCACCTTCTCCCTTTTGGTGTACCCCACACTGATTTCTTCCCTCTGCCAATGCACAGACCTGATCTCCCCCGCCCCCTCCCTCCCTCCCCCTGTACCTCTCATTTTCTGCTCCCCAGTCTTTCCCCCTACACCCCAACTCCTGACACTGTGCTTTCTAATCTCACCAGGTTGTGATCTAGTCCCTGCACTCCCTGCCAGACAGCACTCTTCTTTCCTCCCCCACCCATAACCTGCTATCCCTCCCCAGTCCTCATTCTGCTCCAGGTTGCTATTCACCTAACAGTCACTTCCTGGTCAGAGCTGACAGTGGTAGCAGTCATGTGAGGATGAGGTGTGCTTGCTTGTGGGAATTTGTGTGTGTTTTCTTTGCTGAAGAATGTTTAATGTGTAACAGTCTTTTTATTGTGCCTGTCTGTAACTCAATGGGTCATCTTTACAGTGAGTAGCTGTCTATACTTTTCCTAATACTGTTGAGTGTAACAATTTGTAGGGATAAGAAAGGGAACAATCACACAGGCTCAGTTGTAGGTAAAGTACAGTTCATTATTAGGGAACTGGAATCAGTCTACAAAGGAGAAAGTATCCAAAACATACATGTGCAAACCGTCCTAGAACATTGCTCAATTGTGTGGGACCTGTACCAAGTAGGACTAATGGGGGATATTGAACATTTAAAAAGAATGGCAGCACAAATGATCATAGGTTTGTTTGATGTATGGGAGAATGTAAAAGAAATGCTGAAAGACAGACTGGCAGACACTTGAAAGCAAACAGAAACTATCTCTTGAAAGTTTCTGGAACCAACGTTAATTAACCCCTTCCTTGCAGCACCTGTAGTCATTAACACTATAACAGCCTTATGATCACTGATATTTCCCTCTGTGTTAACAAACTCTTAAAATTTATGTCTGTTAATTACTAGGAGGTCAAAGTCATTGCCTTAATGAGTCAGTTTGCCATCTGCTTGAAATAATTTTCAGAAAAGACATTGAGAACAATCTCACTTGAATCCCTGCTTCTGGCATGAGTCAGAGAGATTCAGTATAAAGTCCATTGTACTTTCGGTAACAAGCAAGATTATTGAACTTATACAAATTTTGTGCCAATAAAAAATTCTATTCAGCTTTCTCATGGTACTCTCTTTAGTGTTCCATTTTACTTGGTCACTACTAGTGAAGAGGTGCTCATATCAGATCTTGAATGAAATGTAACACCAGCTTTATGAATAGTGCAATAAAACTGCCAACACAAAATTATAATTGAATACTATGATTCCTGATTAGTAACGTACCTTACACTGAGATTATTTTTTTCATGCTTACATCATTTTACTCACGAAAGATGTCTCGTTCAGTTTGCTGAATTGTATTTAAATGTATTTTGTATGTTTCATAATTATTTTGTGTTAATGTATGTTTTCATTAGATGTTACTTTTCATTACTAGTTTTTCATAAACCAAAGATACTCATTGTTTCAGTACCTTTTCATTAAACATTTAGGAACACTGAAAAACATATTGGAGAAATCATATATGCAGAAATGTAAAGACTTACTTATAATCTTTGTGAAGATGTCAGTACAAATTTTGGAATGGGTATATGTAAATTATCAATATGAAAACTACAGTTGCACTCAAGCAGTGGAGGCACATACATCACTGGTGAAGCACGCTACCTGTGCTTGGCCTGAAGAAGAGTTGTGAGGCTTTGCTTGGACTGTGCTGTGACACTAAACAAATTGTTGTGCGTCATTATTACAACACTGCAAAATTGTCGTGTCCTCACATCACAGAATGGGCAGAAGAAGAAGGCAGACACAGAGAAGAAGCCTTCGACACTGCAACCCACTATGAATGTGGAACGGAAGCACGATGAACATTGTACACCTGTCCCCCCTCTGTACATTCTGTGCAGTAGAGGGTCATGGGCAGAGATGTATGATATCATAGCCAACTGCTGCAAGGAAGAAGTAAGCGTAGAGTTTCTGGACTCAGACGCCATTGTCCGGCTGCAGGCAGCCAGCATGGTAGACCACCATGCACTGAAGGACGCTGTGGCTGCATTGTTGATCCACCTACTGTGGAGAAGACGACTGCACTGAAACAGCACGAGAAGCACTCCAAGGCCCTGATCAGGGGGCTGCCTTGGATCTTTGATGAGAAGATGGTCCAAGAGGGGCTGTCACATGCTGTATTCCAGGATGCAACTACTAAGCTGCACAACTGGACAAAAAAGAAGAGACCACCGCTGTACATCGTCATAGTGGAAATGGGAACGGATGGCATCAACATCTTTGGGATGGGGAAGCTCTTAGGCTCTCCTGTGACCATCGAAGCTCTCTCCCCCTAGGCATGGACCCTAAGCCACAGTGCTTCAGATGCCAAGCTGAAGGGCATGTGGCTAAATACTGCCGTAACTTGATGTGGTGCGTAAAGTTCACTGGTGCGCACGACACCCTGCCTGTGACAGATGAAGATAACAGGTGCCAACTTGTGCTCAGTGCGGTGGGCCACATGTTGCAAACTGATGTGGCTGCCTGGCTTTCACCAGCAATGGCTGCACTGGCGACAAGGTGCAAACCAAGAAGACGTGATAACGGTGCCGCAAGTGCCACCAAATGAAGACACAACCGAAACGTGAGAAGAAAACTCCCACTACCATCATGCAGCCACAATACTTTGCCAGTGAGAGTGGCGTGGGGGACCTGCTGCCAGCAGTTACACGGCAGGTGCCGCAAGTGAAAGAGATGTGCACCATGCTGGCGGCCGCGCCGGAGTCGCCACTGATGCAGTGCGGCAGGGGGCTCTCCCAGCCTAAACCGCAGCACATCGTGCCGCAGCACATCATGCCACAGCACCGTCACGGACTGATCTCTTATGATGAACATATGGCTTGACATGGTATCTGCTTGTATGATACTCGCTTCTAACTTAATCCATCCTTGCATGACCTATCACAGGCAGCAAGACATCTGCTACTGCTCTTACTACTTGACCTAACTATAACAGTGGTTTTTTCTCCTTTGGCGCTTGCCTTGGCACTTTTTCCCTCTGCCCTTCCAACCACTACCCTTTGTTTGACTTTCAACCCAATCTATCTCCAGATGAGCCCATATAAATGGTTAACCTTAACCAGATGTGCGCAAACATTGCAGTACCCACAGCCTGCAACACCTCACTTTAGTGAAACTAAACCTTATGCAGAGATGGCAGCAGACTTTTGAGTTGGCCATCATGCCGGTGTGGGTGTGGACGGGCTCCACCTCTAGCTATCTCAGTTGTAAATTATGTAATTTATTAATTATTTATGGATATTTGCGAACAGTAATATCCTCTAACATTAAGACTGAAATTTCAGACTACAAAAAGTATGTAACACTTCACAAATTAATAGTTTTCATTAAAACTTGAAGTGTTGACAATAATATATGCTTCTATAATATTAAAAATTTTATAAACAGCTCATGCATATGTAACTGGTGGCTGAATTATTGATTTGATTTTGTTTTGGAGTCAGTGTTATGATGGGCTAATGTGAGTTATGTGAGAAGAATAATACAATTTTGAAGAGATCTCAGAGTAGTGTTTTGCATCTTTAGTTACGCCCAGCTCACATGACCCAGATCATCACGTGACTGAGCTAAGTAAACTACACAGGGTTTGTTGTTCATAAATGCACCACTCTACAAGTAAATTAAGCAGTTACATTAAATATGGTGTTTTGGATACAAGCTTAAAAACTTCTCAGCTCATAAATCAATATTCTGAAAATGTGTTTAGGGCAGTAGTGGGGACATTTTAATAGTGATGAAGATTAATGATCAAGTGATAGAAATGTTTCCGTGTCCTAGAAACGGTACGGCCCAAAAATGATTTGTAATGAGAGAAACATAGAAATTTTAGCCCATTTGCTGCAAATATCTTTCATCCTAAATGCAGCTCTCAAAAAAAGAAAAAATTTCATTTAAAGATTAATCAATGTAAAAATAAAATAAAATGTTTTAACTTTTGGGAGATCCTAAATTTGTAATATCAATTATGAATTTACTTTACTGGTGCATCACTAATTATAAGACTGCTGTTGATCTATGATAATAATAGTCATGGTGTTCAACAACTTCAGAAGTAATTTTGAACTATGTAACTGGTAATGAATCTTAATGTCATATATATTTTCTCAACAGAGGGTGCTAATGGTGATGGCATGGCAGTTGTCTCATCCCTTCGATCATTTGACCGAGAGCAGCAGAAAGAATATTTGATTCCAATTGTAATAAAGGATTCTGGAAATCCTGCCATGTCAGGGACCAGCACACTAACTGTTGTCATTGGAGATGTTAATGATAACAAAATGCAGCCAGGCTCCAAAGATATATTTGTATATAATTATATGGTAAGACATTCTTGTTCGAATTTAGTAGTTAGCTAATCCTCTGTAGAATAGACAATTGGCACGATTTCTGTAAAAATGGTGTACAGTGGTTCAGTTTACAGATTATTAAATACCAAAGCTGCTTACATTTTATAAATAGAAACATAGTAATCTTTGATAATGCTCATCTTTCTAGTGAAACACAAAGCAGGGTGGTGCAGTGGTTAGCACACTGGACTCGCATTCAGGTGGATGACAGTTCAAACCCAGCTCCGGCCATCCTGATTTAGGCTTTCCGTGATTTCCCTAAATCGTTTCAGTCAAATGCCAGGATGGTTCCTTTGAAAGGGCATGGCCGATTTCCTGAAAGAATTTTAAATTGTAGAATTTTATCCATGCTAGGCATAGAATATGATAATTTTAAAAACTTGTGGGGCATGACTCAGACTGAAAATCAAAGTGTCAACCTTTTGATTGAAAAATTATGCACAGTTGAACTGCATGACCAAAGTACAGGTGAATCAGCTGCATTTGTTGGACACAGTGGACCTGAGAAGAAAATTCAGCGAAATAAAAATGACGATAGAGAAAAATTGAAAAATAATATGGAATATTCAAAACAAAAATTCCCTCATAAATATGGGCAGGTAGACCACTGTGCAGCAGAATGTCCAATAAAAAAGACAGACAGTAGCATTTGCATCAATCAGCCTGAGAAGAACGTTGCATTTTAGCACATGCTTTCGGTGCCTCAGTCAATAACTGTATTGCAGTTGACAGTTGGTACTGCTACAGTGGCAGCAGAAATCACGTCACTGCAAATAAACAATATTTTGTGTCTTATAGTAAATTCACTGTTGCTCAAAAAATGTCAATTGGAAAAATAGGTGTAAGCATGTTGGCTCATGGACAGGAAACTGTGAAAGGTCCAAATGCAGTTGAATAACGCCAGAAAAAAATGCTGAACTGAAAGATGCGCTTTATGTTCCTGAAGAAAATGCTCACTTGATCTCTGTAAAAGCAGCAGTATGAAAAGGATTTGAAGACAAAGTGACTGGAAAAATGATGATGGCTGATCACATCAACCATGGTCTCTTTGTTCTTGACATGTGTTGCTACTCCAGCATAACCAGTTCAAATGAATTTGGTGTTGTCACTGAAAATGATGTAAGTTTGTCATGAGACATTCAGCCATTAACACAAAAGGAAAAAGCATGAAAAATATCTTGAAGCAGATGAACATTAATGCAGAAGGGTGCAAAGAGGAATTATGCGATGGATGTGCACTGGGAAAAATGCATCAACTGTCATTCAGAAACTGAATGAATTGAATATTGGTTACTGGTGAAGAAATCCATGCTAGTGTAAATGGATCTACATAGAGACTCTCAGAAAAGGTCACTGCTGCGTATGTTTTAAAGATGATTTTACCAAATTTCATGAAATTCTCTTCCTGAAGCAAAAGAGTGAAGTCAGCACAATTCTGGAACAGGTCTTGAATGAAGCTAAGACAAACAGTCACATTATCAAATGTCCAGTTGTTGCAGAAAGACAAAAGCAATCCACTGTGGTGTGTGTTCGTTCTATGTTGAGCCCTAGTAAACTGCCAACTGTGGAAGGGAGAAACTTGCAATACAGCTAAATACTTTTTCAAAAACACTGCGAAGACATCTATTGAAAACAAACCTCCTTGTGAACCCTGGTATGGATGACCAGTAGGCAATCTGAATAATCTGAGAATCCTTAGAACAGAGTGTTATGAGCAGGTAAACAAGAATGTTCATTCAAAGTTTGATGACAATGCTGTGCATGGACATTATGTTTGGAATTTGAATGACAGAGATGACTTTAGGCTCTGGATTCCATCTTGGAGGAAGGTTGTGGTAAGTCACTATGTAAACCTCAAGACTGAAGTTGTATGCAATCTGCACACCAGTATCACTGAATTTGAAGTTGCTGATAATGAAACCATTTGACAGAGCCAACCTATTCAGATTTGTGATGAGGAAAAGGGGTCAGAAAAAGTCAGCCATGACAAGAGGATGCAGGTTTAAGTGAAGAGGAAATAGATTTGGATACGACATCAAGTTCCAGAGGAAGTCAGGTATTAAGTGAAAAACATTTAATCTGGCAATATGGCCGCGAGTGTAGAAGTGTATAACCCTAAGACGAGAAAAAGTTACAGTTATGTACTAAAAAAGGGAGTGTGCGAGAATTGTAACGTCGAAATAACAAATTTAAGAGAACGAGTTTCAGGTCTACAATTCTTAATCAACACTTTAAGAAGCGAAATCACCACACTCAAGAATGAAAATCGGGAACTACGGTCGAAGAACAAATCATCCGAAGTGGCACCTGACGAAAGGCACAAATCGTCCGAGTGGACAGAAGTGAGACACAAAGGTAGGACTTTAGCTGGAAAAATGAAAACGAACTTTGCAACAGCAGTTACATTTACGGATAAAAACAAATATGGTGTTCTGCAGTCCAGTGATGGAGTTAAAGACAGTGTAAATTATCCAGACCATTCAAAAGACAATGCGTTGAAAACGAATGGTCACTCTGGGAAAAATGTTGATAAACGGGAAACAACAGGTAAAAAGAACAGTGTGCTTTTTCTAACAGATAGCCATGGCAGGAATTTATCAAATATGTTTCCAGAAATAAATCGAGACTTAGCAGTGACCAGTGTTGTTAAACCTGGAGCGGGAACTAAACACGTTTTAGACGCTTGCATTCAAACAAAATCCACGCAAGAAAATGACTTTGTCGTTTGCATAACGGGATCAAATGATGTTGCGAAAAATGAAGCAGATGTCTGCGTAAAAGTGCTTCAGAACTTTCTAGAAAAAAATAAATCAAGGAATACAGTTGTTGCTACAGTGCCTCATAGGCACGATCTAATCTATAGTTCGTGCGTTAATAAAGAAATTCGAAGAACGAATATTAAAATAAAGAAACTGTGCTCTGAATACGCAAATTGTGCTGTGGTCGATATAAGTAAACTTAAGCGTAACCTTCACACCAGACACGGGCGCCACCTAAACTATGAAGGGAGAAAGTTTGTTTGCGTTCGTGTCAATGAAATAATTAAAGAAAGACTCACACGGAATAAAACGATCTACGAAAGTAGCGGTTTGAGTAATACCTGGAATGTACGTCATTTTTTAGTATAAAAGTCTGTGAATCGGCGGGTAATAAACCTCCTGTACTTGAACTAGCTGCTAAAAGCGACATTCGAATGAGAGAGTGTTCTCAGACAATAAACAATAAAGATAAATCTGTTACTGTGATGCAAACGAACATTCGCTGCATTAGGAACAAAGTATTACAATTAGAACATTTGTGCAGTATTGAAAACATTGATGTTGTTTGTATCTCAGAACATTGGCTGACAGACGATCAAGTACAATATTTTGTTCCTCAGGGGTATGCTGTTGGAGACATTATCTACATCTACATTGATACTCCGCAAGCCACCCAACGGTGTGTGGCGGAGGGCACCTTACGTGCCACTGTCATTACCTCCCTTTCCTGTTCCAGTCGCGTATGGTTCGCGGGAAGAACGACTGTCTGAAAGCCTCCGTGCGCGCTCTAATCTCTCTAATTTTACATTCGTGATCTCCTCGGGAAGTATAAGTAGGGGGAAGCAATATATTCGATACCTCATCCAGAAACGCATCCTCTCGAAACCTGGCGAGCAAGCTACACCGCGAAGTGTAGAAGTGAAAGAAAGAATGGAGGTGCCCTAATATTTGTTAAAGATAGTATAATGTTTACTAAAATAGATGTTAGCTCTTACTGTGCAGAACTAGATGGAGAATTTAGCTGTATAAGACTAAACGTAGAGAATACCATAATTGTTAGCTTATATAGATCACCAGGAGGAAATGTAAATACATTTTTCGAAAGATTTGAGCTGCTTATGAGGAAAATACTAAAATCTAACATAAAACTAATTATCTGTGGCGATTTCAACATTGAAATGGCCAACAGTGATGAACATGTCACTAGAACGTTTTTTAATATCTTAAGATCACTAAATTTACAATGTACAAATTACACACCAACACGGGATAAGGCGTGCTTAGATAATATTATAGTAAATTTTTCTAGAGATATGTACGACGTCAGACTTGCCAGTGGAGCCCTAGCTGATCATGAACCATTGATTTTAACATTCTCCTGTGATCAGTTGCCTGAATCAGACAAATCAGTCGGAATCAAGTCTAATGCCACATGGGTAAGAGGGCAGAAAGATGAATATATTAATTTATTTATTGACAGAATATCTTATGTTAACTGGGACTTTGTATACAACACACAACCTGGAAAGGGTGCTGGTGAAATGGTGTTTAACAAATTCCTGGAAATACTCATAGAGTTATGGTACTCCTGCTCACCATTAATCAAAAGTAGCCCTAAACATAAACAGAAAAACAAACAGCTAAAATGGTATACAGATGAGCTAGCTCTCACTAGGGAGGAGATGCTCAGACTGTACAGAATATATAAAAATTCTTGTAAAGAAGGACCTGAGCTAGATAATACTTCTTATAGAGCTTATCTAAAATGTAAAAAAATCTACAAAGACAAACTGTCCTTGGCCAAAAAACAAGCATGTGAACATTACATTGAAAGTGCTCCCAACAAATGTAAAGCAGCATGGGATATCATCAACCAATATAATTCACAAACCCATACACAAGATGCAATGCTGGTCCCAGAAGAAGTAAATAATTATTTCCTAACCTCAGTGAGTGAGCTGAAAAACAAAATCAAGCAAAATGGCACTTGTGCACTAGATCATCTTTGTGCTGTGCCCCATAGTATGTATACTTTCCACTGGAATGTTGTCATCCCAGAGGATATTGTAAAAGCTGTGGCAAGGTTCACCAACTCCAAAAGCATGGACTGTTATTGGTTTTCTAATTATCTAATGAAAAAAATAATACACCTTATCTGTCAACCTCTTTCTTTTATTTTTAATATTTGTTTAGAATCTGGAGTTTTCCCAGATGCACTCAAAACTGCTAAAGTAATACCGGTCTTTAAAAAGGGAGATAAGCATCTGCCCCAAAACTATCGACCAGTTTCTATTGTCCCAATTTTTTCTAAAGTTTTTGAATATGTAATGTACAGTCAACTAAATAACTATTTTGATAAGCATGATCTCCTCTCCAACAGACAATTTGCATATCAGCATGGTAAAAACACCACTACTGCTGTCACTGAAGTTGTTAACCAGGTGTTAACTGCATTCGAAAATAAGGATCTAGAGTCAGTCGTACTGTGCGATCTTAGCAAAGCCTTCGACTGCATACCATCTAACACCCTACTTGCAAAACTGGATTTTTATGGCATACACAAACCATCCTTGGATGTAATCGAATCATACTTAAGTAACAGGAGACAGTATGTATCAATTAAAAATAGATGCTCCTCACTGAAGGAAGTTCGGACTGGAGTGCCTCAGGGCTCGGTCCTAGGTCCTTTTCTGTTTATCATTGCAATTAATGACTTACCTTACCATGTAGGAGCAAATTCAGTTGTGTGTTATGCAGATGATACAACGTTGCTCAATACACACCATGACACAACAGAACTGCATCAGGCAACACAGGAAAAACTAGAACTAGTAATGGATTGGTTTTCTTCTAATGAACTCCTGTGTAATCCTGATAAAACACAAGAGCTAATTCTGGGTTTAACTACGGCTGTTGAAAGCAAATCAATAAAATTATTAGGATTCCACATTGACTCAAAATTAAACTGGGAGGAACACATTAGCCATATCTGCAAGAGAATAGCAAGAGTGTGTTATCTCATCTGGAGACTGACAGATATAGTCACTGATGAGTATCTAAAGGTGGTATATTTTGGCCTCTTTCAGTCACACATTTCCTACGGCATATTGTTATGGGGACATTCTTGCTTTGTCAGTGAAATTCTGAAAATTCAAAAAAAAGTAATTAGAATAATAAGCAAAGCTAAGCCCAAGGAACACTGCCATCCCCTCTTTATCAAGCACATGATATTAACTGTGGTGAATCTATACAACTACACAGCCCTGCTTTATGTCAAAAGCAACTTAAATGAGTTTGAAACCAGAGAGAACATACATCCCCACAACACCAGAGGCAAACTGGACTTTGACATACCAAGACACAGACTCACAAAGACTGCAAACTCACACAAAATAATGAGTTTAAAACTCTTCAATAAACTTCCAGCATCTGCTCGGTCACTGACCAATAATATTTTCAAACGTAAGGTTTATGACTGGCTTCTCAAACACCCATTTTATAAGATAACAGAATATTTTGAAATAAGCATTGACATTAGTATATAAGAATATTCCTAAAAGAAAAGGAATTAAATTGTAAAAACTTTACTGTAAAGTTGTTGTTAATTGTATATTTAATGTTCAGACCTATTCCGCTGTAAGTGGTCAATGGTGAATAAACTGAATACTGAATACTGAATACTAAGAAGCACATGTGAAAAGAGGAAGCCAGAATGGATGACTGGTGGAGATTATGTGTATTTGGCTGAAAATCCTGTCATCAGGGACAAGGATCCAAGCTGAAGATTTGCAGTCTAGTTGTAAAATGCAGTGGCTAGAGGTCATTCATGAAGAACTGAAGTCCCTGAAAGAGAATAATATTTGGGTAGTAGTTGAGTGTTCAAGTGGTGCACAGACTTCATAGAACTGATAAGTCTTACACAAGAAAACTACAGAAAATGGGAATGTTTGCTTTAAGGGCCGACTTGTGGCAAAGGGACAGGAAATTTACTATAAAGAAACATTTGGCTCTGTTGCATGTTATGATGTTATTTGAATCCTGTTGGCAGTAGCTGTTCCAGAGAAAATACATTTAGACCAGTTTGACATCAAAACAGGTTTTCTCAATGGTTTACTCAAAGATGAACAACATGAAAGTTTTGAAGATGATGCTGAATGTGTATGTTTACTGAAGCAAAGTCTGTATAGTCTTGAATGGGCACTGCACTATTGAAGCAAATGTTTCATAGACTTCATGCTGAAAGCTGGATTTAAAAACAGTGGAGCTGATCCATATCTCTTCCACTGTCAGAGCAACAAGAACTGTTTATATATTGCAATCTATGTTGATGATGGTTTAGTTGTCAGTAGCAACAGAGAAGATACTGAAGGGTTCATGAAATGTTGAAGTCGGAATTTCACATAACAAAGGGTCTTTCAATAACTTTTTGGGTATGAAGATAATAGCAAAATGAAGATGGATTGATAGCAATTAACCAAGAGGACTATACTAAGAAAATTCTGGAAAGATTTGGAATGGCTGAGTCTAATGGAGTTTCTACTTCAGTTTGGTGCAAAGAAGATAATGTTAAAGAAAAGATCACAACCAAAGTTCCTCATTGCGAAGCTCGAAGCTGTACGGTGTCTTATGTATTTGACTATGGTCTTACATCCAGACAATGCTTTCCCAGTGAACAAATCACCTACAGCCATGGAAGATCCTATGGTTTAAGACTGGAATCAAGTGAAATGAATTTTTGGATAACTGAAGAATACAGTGGATCAAACTATTATCTACAAGAACAAAGAAGGTCTAAAGGTCTACACAGATGCTAATTACGATGGTGACAAAAACATGAGACATTCAATGACAAGTGTTGTCGCAACTCTGAGACATAGGACAGTATCATGGACTAGTCAGTTACAGAAGGCAGTAGCAACAACCAGTATGGAAGCAGAAATAATAACAGCAAGTGAAGGAGCAAAGATTGCTGTATGAACTGACTGGAAGCGACACCTCCTGTACTTTGCATTGACAGTGAAAGTACAGCAAAATTGTTTAAAAATCCAATGTATCGAAAATCAAAGCCCATGGATGTCCATCACTTCTATGTCAGGGAAAGATTCTTGAATGGGGACCTTTGATTAGAACACATTGACAGAACTAACCATTTAGCTGATGCATAATCCACAAATTCAACTGCACTTGCTTTACAAAGCTATAAAACGTCACATTACACAGATATATGAAAATAAACTTCATATTTTTATCTTCAATGTTAACACTTCCTTTGAAGAAAAACTCCAATTCTTTCAGACAGTATCTCTAGTTGGGCCCTTTCCAATGGCTTGGTTGGTCATTGGAAAGGCTCCAACTTGAGATGCTGTTCGAAAGAATCGGAGTGCAGAAAATTAAAACCATGTGAAATTTAATACTCATTTTCACATCTCTTTGAAGGAAGCATTAACATTGAAAATAAAAGTACAGAGTGCATTGTCATGTACCTATGTAGGTGACTTTTTATATCTTTATTAAGTAAGTATAGCATTCTAACTACACCTTAACAATATTTACATTCACTACTTAAATTCGAGATAAATAGTCCACCACAATTTGAAAAAAATAGTAATATCCACAGCTACAATAGTATAAGAAGTCCTTCATTATTTATCACTGAAGCTAACAATGGCTTAAAAGGTGTCCAATATTACACTCAAAAGTCTCTGAACATTTGCCTAATAATACAAAATGTCTGACAAATAGCAAAGCAAAGTTTAAACCTAAATCAAAATTCTTTCTATTTTGTAGAGGACATTTTTGTTAAAATCAAGTAGCATATATAATGTGGAAGATAAAGATATTTACTTTTTTGTTAAATTTAAGTGCTCTTATTATCAATTAAATTAGACATACCTACCTAATCCATTGTAACACTCACTTTACCCTTATGGCAATGGAAAACTATCATGACAGTACTGAGGAAGCTATTCTGATTCACGATCTATTAATTACTGCCCAAAAATCAGAGCTCAAAAGAGATCATGACACCCAACTGTATTCTGTGTGACTCTGATAATGTGAAATGATGGGAAAAGGAATTTTTGGGGGAACCAAACACCTCAATATGCATACAGTGTACATGGAGTGTTGGAGTGTTCTCTAATCATTTTTGGACTATTAAGAAGGAGTGAATTGTTTTGTTGAAGGACCTTTGTGTGGTGTTGTAAGTGATCAAATATATGCACATATGTCCCTTCTGTACCAAAATAGTAAGGAGGTGTTTCTGAATGATATGGATGCTCATGAACAGTTGTTGTTTGGCATTGAAATGACAAGTGGATTGCCTCAGTGTGGCTCACTACACACTATTAAAAGTTTGAAAACGCAATACTGAAATGCCTCATGTGTCAACTGCCCCCAGTCTGGTCCAATTCAAATACAGTTTTACATGTCTTGTTCATCCAGCACTTGACTATCACCCTGATGACTCATGTGAGCTCTGATGGCACTCCGATAATGTGAAATGCCAAACTGTTCCATTTGCTGTGGTGACAGATGCACTTTACCTCCAGTCAGCAGCTATCTCTAATCCCGTTAGTTATTAGTATGTGTTTCACTAGGAGGAGGAGGAGGAGGAGAAGGAGGAGATTAGTGTTTAATGTCCCGTTGACAATGAGGTCATTAGAGACAGAACACAAGCCTTCTGCAATTCAGTGTCCAAATCCACAAGAAGCTTCTGCAACCTCGTGACATGAGTGCTAATGTCCTCTTTGTTGTCACGTTGAACATGAAAAGATGCTTTGATCAATGTGTTCGATCATTGTGTACTGCTATGTTTGAATCACTCTCATAACTTGTTCCAAATTTTACCTGTGTGCGTGCATGTCAACAGAAGCTTTGTTACAGATTTTACTATACTCTGTATGGTGAGAGAAGAGTTCTGACAATTGATGTGACTTTGTTTCACATGTTAGTGTGTCCATGACAGCGATTCAGATCATAAGTTTTTGTTCACATTACGTTTGGAAAAGGAGCTACACTGAAATCTCAAGCATATGAATTTATGTCCAGATTGCATATTTACTTTGAAAGGGAAAGGGACAATGGTGGGCCTTTGATACCAGTGGGTAAAGTGATTGACTGCATGACAGAAGCACTGAATATTTCTACAAAGACAGTGAAAAGAGTCACTATTTACAAAGAGACTGCAAATTCAGGTGGGAGCCCCATTATTTTGACACCTGGGAAGTCAAGGAAGAGATCATGTTGTGTGACTGAAACAGACAACTTTGACAAAAGTACTATCAGGCATAACATATATGCGTGCTACAGCAGGAATAAGCACCTGACATTAAAAAAAGTTGGTGGCATCACTGTCAGACAGTGGTTTGTTCACAGGCAGAAAGACAAGTTTCTCCACTGTGTTTTTTTTTTAAATGGCTTCCAGTGGAAAAGGTTCTCAGGAAGAAGAAAGGTACCAATGGAATGTTGAGACATTGTGACATGCAGACTATGTCATTTCCTGCTTGAGGTGCTAGCAGTGAATCCAGAGAATGTAACATGGATTGACAAAACATCGATCAGTGTGTATCATGCACAGTCCATCGTATGGACAGACAACATGTGCCCTGAACTGTGAATGTGCCAATTGGTAAGAGAGATTGACTAATTATTGTTCATGCTGGCTCTATGGATGGTCAATTAACACAAGGAAATGAACACAAATTCATTTACAAACTGATTTGTTACTTGTTTGCCACCAAATGTCAGCTCTGATAGTGTTTCTGTAATGGACAAAGTGCCATAACATTTCGTACAATTAAATAAAACACCAACAACTGCTGCAGGGAGAGATGAAATAGTCAGCTGATTGAAAGACAATAAAATGGATTATCCACAGAATATGTGAAATGTGGAATTTCTGGGGTGAGTGAAATGATACAGGCCGCTGTACCACTGTCATTACAACACCATCAAACTAGTTTGAGCTCAAATAAAAGCAGATATCATGGAGCAAAATAAAACTCCAGAAAATTGTAAGAACATCATGAAACATGTGTGGAAACTAATCAAAAGGATTGCTGATTCCCTTTCATATTTGTCATTCTACACCGTCCAGTCACCTATCAAAAGCCTGAATAACCACTTTCGAACTACAGACCACTAGGAAATGTGCAGGAAGAGAGTCAGTGAGGTTCTGGAAGGTCCAACAGGTCTGTGGAGCCATGCCAATGCCAGTTCCGTGGCCAGCTGTGCACGGCATACTTTAATCACAGCAGCAGCAAATGTACTCAGTCAGGGGTCCATAGAGTGAACAGCCTGATCGAGATGGTCCCACAGAGTGTCAACTGGGTTTTAATGTTTAGAGTTGGGTGGCCAGAAGAGTATGGTTAACTCATCCTGGTGCTCTTTGACCCATACACCTACAATGAAGGCTGTGTGACATGTTGCATTATCCTGCTGGTAGATGCCATTGTGCTAGGGATAGATGCATGCCCTAAGGATAGATGTATACTTATGTTGATCCATTGTACCTTCCAGAATGATGAGATCACCTAGGGAATGCCCCAAAAACATTCCCTAGGCCACAAACTCCCTCCTATGGCCTGGACCCTTCCAATGATTGTTGCAGAGTGTTCGTTTTCAGATATTTCGGAGCATAAAACGTGATTCATTTGAAAAGGCCATCTGTCTCCACTCTGTGTACTTCCAGTTCCAGTACTAGGAATCAAATTCCAGCCTTCATCATCAGTGAACAACAGTCAGCATGAATGCATGAACCAGGTGCCTTCTGCAAGGGTCTGAGCACTCAGTTGATCAATGTTTGTACGTCTGTTGCCCATACACATCTCTGTGGCTGTCATTCACCTGTCTTCTATGGCCCATGGTGCACCACAGATGCCTTGGTGCGAGTTGTTAATAGTGTCATTTTGCCATGCACGGCATACTTTTAACCATAGCAGCAGCCAATGTTTTAGAAAGTAACAATCATGCCCGTTTTGATGTCAAATAAATCACTCCATTTCCACATTATGGCAATGACTGTGCTGTTTTCCGCATCCCCAGATACACTTTATATATCCTCCATTGCTAGTGCTTCTACCTGCCGTCTTTGTGTGGTTATTGCACATTGATTTTGAACGTAGGTGGTGGTCTCATTAATGTGACTGGAGCTTGTATATAAGTGACACAAAACTGAATATGCTGGGTTTTTTTCTCCTCAGAAACGGAGGAGGATATGTAAACTGTTTTTGTGTTGCTGTTTTTATTTAAATTTTGTAGGCTGTTGTTTTGTGGTTAAAATTTTTGATCAGTTTTCTATGAATACGGTGGTGACTTGTTCGGCAAGCAAGTAGCTTTGGCTGACATTTGGCCTAGGAACCTGTTGTGCAATTAAATAAAAAAGTTTTAAACTGAGGGGCAATGGTGTAGAAAATGACATGAGAAGAAAGACTAGGGTAAGGGTAAGGAAGTGGGGAGGAGGTCACTAGAGATGTAGAAAAGGGCAATAGCATGGAGGATTTACTGAAGGAACAGCTGCCACCTACGTAGTTCAAGGGAGATGATATGAGAGAAGAATCCATAAGGCACAGGTAACGTGCAATATCTAAATGTTTGGGTTTGTAGTTGGCTACAATCTTTCAGTGATCTTTCATGTGTTTGACAGTGGTTTAGTTGCATATTTCCCTTCTGTATCCAGTGCACTCACTTCTACTTTGTGAGGATTGTTCCAAAAGTATGCGCAGCTGTTGACTGCTGTCATTAATAAGAATGTTGTCAATTTCCATAGCTCTTTATAACACTGTTACAGAAGCTGTTTGTTACTTTCTGTGCAAAAGTTTTATCTTCCATAATTTGATATTAATTTCTACAGTATATTCTATTATCGCTTATTTTCCAGGATAGTGTAGTCAGAATTAGCTCTTCTAATCATGTTTTTTTTCTGTATAGTTGTACAGTATGCCAGATGTAATAATGTGTGTGTTTGCCAGATGTTCTGAATCTTGCAGCATATTCAATATAAATTGTCAAATTCCTCAGTAAGTGCCTGAATACTGATTAACTCTATATTCCTTTATTAATCAGATTCTCTTACATGCCAATAGTCCACACACAGCACAAATGTGATCTTTCTGGGTTTTCCCTGGCTGTGCTCTTACAGTGTGTTATTTCTGCTTTCACTTGGAAATGTGCTGTTGGTTTTAGTGATTTATTCTGAACCCTTTTAAGTGGTGGCACAGATTTGACTGGCAATTTTCAGTGTCAGACAGGCTTTTATCCAGATTATTTAGTCAAGTCAACAGCACATATTTGTACCAGGTGGTGGTGAAGATCCATGAAAGACAAATGTTAAGATGATTTTCCGTGTATGCTGAAAAGGTGGCAGTTTGCTGTCTTCCTCTATGCTCACAGTAAATTTGATGCAGTTAGGTGTATTGTTTAGGTGTTCCAAGCTTTCTCCCAGTTTTTGGAACCTATGAAGCGAGATCACAGATGTATCATCTCAACAACACTCAAAACCCTGCGACTTACATAAAACCGTACCTACTTTGCCGCATATTATTTTATGACAAAGCAAAACAGTTTATCATAAAACTGCATTGATCTTGTTATAATACTGATCATTATATTAAAAATATTGACATCAAAGTACAGCTTTGATGACCCTCCCTGCTATCAGTGCAAAAAACTGTTATAATGTTTGACATTGAAAAATGTGAAATTAAGTGCACTGTTCGAGCTGTGGCAACACTAGTATCATGCATCTACTAAAAGTCTGCGAAGGAACATTGTGCAATAATAAGTTATATTACTCAACTGTTTCTTCTGGCTATGTGACAAAAATGCAGCTCACTGAAAAACATGGCTCAGTGTAAGAATTATATGCATCCAGGAAGTACGATACAGGTTTTCATCTTTCAGATAAGAACACTACCCGTTTAAATTATATCCATCCTTTTTTTTTACTTCCTTCGCTTCATATACAATATTTTTATGTTTCCACAATGATGAAATTACAACTAATCAACATGGCTATATGCGCCAATAACAACCCCATCACTGTCTCACCAAGTACATAATCCAATTTCAATTTACAACAGAGCAGAACAGATTCAAGACTACCATTGACATGTGCAAAAGCATATTACATAAAGAAAATCAGACATTCAGAACCTTGCAGCACAGTGATCTGACAGAGGATTGATTTTTTACATCCAGAGAAATTTATATATGATGAAATATTTCTTTTACAAATGTTTTCAAATTATCACCCAGAATAAATTATAGAAACAACAATAATGATATTAATCAAAAGTTAAAAATTTATGTGATTTCAGAAAAATGTGTGTTGTGTCATCTGGTTGCCTTAGTATATTGTGTGCTCCACGTATTTACACTCCTGGAAATGGAAAAAAGAACACATTGACACCGGTGTGTCAGACTCACCATACTTGCTCTGGACACTGCGAGAGGGCTGTACAAGCAATGATCACACGCACGGCACAGCGGACACACCAGGAACCGCGGTGTTGGCCGTCGAATGGCGCTAGCTGCGCAGCATTTGTGCACCGCCGCCGTCAGTGTCAGCCAGTTTGCCATGGCATACGGAGCTCCATCGCAGTCTTTAACACTGGTAGCATGCCGCGACAGCGTGGACGTGAACCGTATGTGCAGTTGACGGACTTTGAGCGAGGGCGTATAGTGGGCATGCGGGAGGCCAGGTGGACGTACCGCCGAATTGCTCAACACGTGGGGCGTGAGGTCTCCATAGTACATCGATGTTGTCGCCAGTGGTCGGCGGAAGGTGCACGTGCCCGTCGACCTGGGACCGGACCGCAGCGACGCACGGATGCACGCCAAGACCGTAGGATCCTACGCAGTGCCGTAGGGGACCGCACCGCCACTTCCCAGCAAATTAGGGACACTGTTGCTCCTGGGGTATCGGCGAGGACCATTCGCAACCGTCTCCATGAAGCTGGGCTACGGTCCCGCACACCGTTAGGCCGTCTTCCGCTCACGCCCCAACATCGTGCAGCCCACCTCCAGTGGTGTCGCGACAGGCGTGAATGGAGGGACGAATGGAGACGTGTCGTCTTCAGCGATGAGAGTCGCTTCTGCCTTGGTGCCAATGATGGTCGTATGCGTGTTTGGCGCCGTGCAGGTGAGCGCCACAATCAGGACTGCATACGACCGAGGCACACAGGGCCAACACCCGGCATCATGGTGTGGGGAGCGATCTCCTACACTGGCCGTACACCACCAGTGATCGTCGAGGGGACACTGAATAGTGCACGGTACATCCAAACCGTCATCGAACCCATCGTTCTACCATTCCTAGACCGGCAAGGGAAGTTGCTGTTCCAACAGGACAATGCACGTCCGCATGTATCCCGTGCCACCCAACGTGCTCTAGAAGGTGTAAGTCAACTACCCTGGCCAGCAAGATCTCCGGATCTGTCCCCCATTGAGCATGTTTGGGACTGGATTAAGCGTCATCTCACGCGGTCTGCACGTCCAGCACGAACGCTGGTCCAACTGAGGCGCCAGGTAGAAATGGAATGGCAAGCCATTCCACAGGACTACATCCAGCATCTCTACGATCGTCTCCATGGGAGAATAGCAGCCTGCATTGCTGCGAAAGGTGGATATACACTGTACTAGTGCCGACATTGTGCATGCTCTGTTGCCTGTGTCTATGTGCCTGTGGTTCTGTCAGTGTGATCATGTGATGTATCTGACCCCAGGAATGTGTCAATAAAGTTTCCCCTTCCTGGGACAATGAATTCACGGTGTTCTTATTTCAATTTCCAGGAGTGTATATGTATTGAGAACACCAATTGTTTGAGGGTATTGCATATTTCAGTTAGTGGTGAAAATAGGCCCATTGACTAGTTCCACTACAATAGCCCACCACAAATATTGCAAGCATGAAAATGAGAACAAAAGGCTGACACCAAAAATAATGCAAGTGTTCAGCTTTGACTAGTATAAAAATAATTGATTCTCTGAAAACTATTTTCTGAAAGTAAAGCATATATAGTGATTGTAGGGGTTGTCACCACAATTATATTTAGATAATAAAAATTACATAAATGAACTGAAACACTGAAATGTTACCCCTGCCCCCTCACTTTTTTTCCCAAAGGAAACCTGAGTTATATGTTTTTATAAGACATAAGTAAACAAGTAATAAAATTAACAATTTTTCTACAAAATACATAAAACATTTATATTTTGTATTGTACAGTTATTGGTCTAAATCATGTAAGTATTTATTTTGCAGACAGTGAAAATTTGAAAAACATTAAACAAACTTATATTACTCGTAATACAATACTTATTACTCATATTATTGTAATATATGTGCAAGAAGATAGTAAAATTGACAAATTTTTCTACAAAATCTTTACACTGCTAGGAAAACAAAGTAAAAATGAAAATAATTTAAAAACTTAGTTATGTATTTACTACATCTGATAAATGCATAAAAATTAATTCACTCTAACTAATAAACAGCATTTCACAGTAGCATAATGCAAAACTGGGAAAATTGGTTAATTAATCAGACACAAATGCAATATTTAAATACCAATATAATAGTCATATTTTTGTTAATAATAGGTAGAGTTTTAATCATAGTCTCAAAGCATAAAAAGTGTTCGTAAGAGTAAAATTGTTTCTTAGAATTTTTGATCTTTTTGTAAAATTTAGAAAACACCCTGAAGTTGTAACATTCTCCTTCAAAAACAGTTTCTGATACCTTTCTTAAGTTTTTAAATAGTCTTGTTCAACATTCTGGTAATATAAATTGTTAGTCAGCAACATCATAACAGTACAAATATTGTCATAGCTAACTTTTCTACTATTTTCATTACTTCTCTTGTCTCAAGACTTGCTTTATCACAAAAATCATTGCGTTTCCTCAATATACTTTTCTCCTAGCCATCAACACCACAGTAATCATATAATGTACTCTCGACATATTTCCTAGTGCAAACATATACTCTTTCACATAAATAAAAATTGCACACTATAATTCAGAATATATTTCCCTAATCTTAACTATCTTCATCTACTACATCACCATTGACATCACCAGCATCATCACAACATAGTTCTCACACTAACAGCTTCATATTGTAAAAATATTCTCACCATAGAGTATCGACATATAATCCATAACCACCTAGTATATATACATCATTTAACTTCTTTGCCAAAATACTATTACCATCATCAGTCAACCTTCCTTTGAAAATTGCTCTTCACTCTCATTTATAATACTTTTCAAAACTTACCATATGTATGTGGTCTGAAAAATAGTTTCCTTTCTCAAATAAGATGCAATGTATAATGTGGTTTCTTTTTTTCAAAATGACATAACTGTTTCCAAAAATAGGCAAAAGTTCATGTACATTAATTTCTTTTAACCAACCAGAACAAAATGTAAAGCATACTCAATATTCCCTGCAAAAATATATCCTTTTTTCCAGTGATGAACCTTTTTCCTAGTAAAAGCTGTATTTTATTTTTTAGCAATATTTGCCAGATGTCAAGTAACAGTGACCTCTCACTTCTAATATTATCTTACTGTACATTATAATTTGCCTACCAAAGTTGATTTCTGCTTTGTTTTGATG
Organism: Schistocerca americana; assembly: GCF_021461395.2. NCBI lineage: Eukaryota > Metazoa > Arthropoda > Insecta > Orthoptera > Acrididae > Schistocerca > Schistocerca americana. The sequence goes on along the minus strand of NC_060123.1, from coordinate 236,051,821 downwards.
GCATTTTCTACTTAGCACTGATGGTAACTGTAACATTTCCTTTTTATTTCATAGTTTGATTAAATAATTATTGTTATTGATTCAACATATTTCTGTACTATGATATCTGCAAAATCAGCTAAACTCAAAATTTACTTTACCTCCTGTCTCAGATTTTCATTAACCATATTCTTCAGTTATTGCAAATACTTCACTATTATTTCATACAATACGATTTCATGAACATAATTTAGTTCTGTATGTGACATTGAGTCATTAATCAGTGCTTCTCCAATATACATTGAGGTGACAAAAGTCATGTGATAGTAATATGCACATATACAGATGGCGATAGTATCATGTACACAATGTATAAAAGGGCAGTACAGTGACGGAAGCTGTCATTTGTACTCAGGTGATTCATGTGAAAAGGTTCCCAACATGATTACAGTGGGATGATGGGAATTAACATACTTTTAACACAGAATGGTAGTTGGAGGTAGAAGCGCGGGTTATTCCATTTTGGAAATTGTTAGACAGTGCCAAAAATACCAAGTTAGGCATTACCTCTCCCCACAGACAACACAGTGGCCAACAGCCTTCATTTAATGAGTGAGCAGTAGTGTTTGCTGAGAGTTGCAGTGCTAACAGACAGCCAACACTGCTTGAAATAATCACAGAAATTAATTGGGGCATATGACAAATGTACCTCTAAGGGCAGTGCTGTGAAATTTGGTGTTAATGGGCTGTGGTAGCAGATGACCAACATGATTGCCTTTGTTAACAATATCACATTGCCTGCTGCACTTCCTCTAGGCTCATGACCATATCAATTCGACACTAGATGACTGGAAAGCCATGGCCTGGTCAGATGAGTCATAATTTCAATTGGTATGAACTGATGGTAGGTTTCGAATGTGATGCAAACCCCACAAAGCCATGGGCCCAAGTTGTCAACAACTTAGATTGGTAGTGGCTCTGTAATGGTGTAGGCTGTGTTTACATGGAATGGACTAGGTCCTCTGGCCCAGCTGAAACGAACATTGATTGGAAATGTTTATGTTCGGTTACCTGGACATCATTTGTAGCCATTCATGGAGTTCATGTTTGCAAACAACAATAGAATTTTAATGGATGACAATGCAGCATGTCACCAGGCCACAGTTATTTGTGATTGGTTTGAAAAACATTCTGCACAATTCAAGAAAATGATTTGGCCATCAAGATCACCCAACATGAATCCTATCAAACATTTGTGGGACATAATTGAGGGGTCAGTTCACACACAGAATCCTGCACCAGCAACACTTTCACAATTGTGGATGTCTATAGAGGCAGCATGGCTGAATATTTCTGCAGGCGACCTGCAGCAATTTGTTGAGTCCCTGCCACATCGAGTTGCTGCACTAGACCAGGCAAAAGGAGGTCCAACACGATATTGGGAGGTATCCCACGGCTTTTGTCACCTCAGTGTACATCATATTTGTCCCTAATACATTACCATTAATCTCATCCCCTCACAATATATTCTCAGTAGATTAAAAACCATTTTAGATCCCCAAAAACAGCAGTAAGCTCTCACCTTACAGAAACACCATGGCAGTATCTTAATAACATTCACTTCCAGTTACATTACTACAGAAACCATTCTGAACAACAGCACCATTATATGGCTACGAAGTCTTTCATGACGTATTTCTCGAATAAAAATCTCTCGGTGTACATGCCGCATCAATTCAGGATAAAACTCCAAGCTTTCGACCACTACCTCCATGGTCATCGTCAGGGCTAAAAACTGACTATCATGAACTAGCGAGGTTCCCACTTTTATATGCAAAGGACGGCTTCTGATTGGCTGGAATACGTCATAGCAACAGCGATATGGCGCGTAGTGAAGTGGTGCCCTCTACTTCCATAGATGTAGTTTTTATCCCGCATTGCTTGCAGCGCCATCTCTTGAATCAGGAGGTAAAGTGCGGGAAGTATTTTTCTCTGTAATTTTTCTTTATCCAGTGCACTCTTCCAAGTGGTTGGAGTTTTATCCTGAATAGACGCGGCATGTACACCGAGAGATTTTTATTCAAGAAATACGTCGCGAAAGACTTCGTAGCCATATTAGTTTCCTCTACGGGGAGGATATAGCGTGCAGCGTTCGTTACCTGGAGAAACTGCGCCTGAAACAGTCTCAGTTGCTAAGCAACCTGGCTTTTTTACAACGCTGTCGTGACAAGGAGGTAGTACCGAAGTTTGCAGTCATCAAACACATCAGAACGAAAGACCAGCCATGCTATTGTGAAAGAGAAGATACGTCATACCAGATATGCACTAGACATGAACGCTCGCCTGTTATTTAGTTGCCATTTGTTTCTGGCCCGAGTCCTCTCACCATTGGACTGGGAATGGTGGATATGACTTTGGCGGCACACCAACAAGCCAATTTAAGCAAGACTACGGCGAAACAGGCCGATAAATTTGAGCGGCTTAACCATGATCAAGGAACTACTGGGTCCAACGGCATTCACTGCACTGTTATCAACTTCTCTGACAAGGAACTTGATGAAGCTACCGTCTCGGCTCTGAGTAAAGGATTGAACTTTGCCCCAGCTCCATGTAAGTTACCGGTGGTAGAGATTATTAGTGGTGTGGAACAAGCAGTTCGTCATCTCCCTCAAGAAGCAGCGGATGATGTAAGGCTTGCTACTAGCCGTATTTTAGTGACATCCAAGCCGCCTAAGTCAAACATCAGCAGAGAGGAGAGACAAGGACTGAAATTGTTGCAGAAGGATGAAGATCTAGTTGTTTTACCTGCTGACAAGGGGAGCACCACGGTAATCCTCAATGCTACAGATTACCACAATAAAGTTGGATTGTTACTGGAGGACAGCACATACCGGATTCTCAGACGGGATCCCACATCGGCACTCAGCAGGAAGACAAGGGAGCTACTAAAAAACTCCGGCCTCTCCGATGAACTGGTGAAGAACTTACGGCCGAGAGCACCTAGGCCACCAAGACTGTATGGTTTGCCAAAGGTTCATAAAGAGAACGTCCCGTTGAGACCAATTGTTAGCGCTATTGGCTCTCGTACGTACAGGCTTGCAAAACAGTTAACTAAATTGTTGGCGCCTATAGTTGGTCACTGCCCACATCATATTAAGAATTCAAAAATGTTTGTTGATATCATAAAACAGATGAAGTTAGGCCCAAGTGATATCATGGTCAGCCTCGACATGGTTTCTCTGTTCACCAAAGTACCTGTGGATGACACATTACAACTGTTGGCTGCTCATTTTTCCTCAGAAATTTTGAAGTTGTTCCGGCATACCTTGACGACCACTTACTTTTTATACAGTGGAAATTATTATGAAATGACGGATGGAACAGCCATGGGTTCGCCACTGTCATCAGCAATAGCGAATTTTTTCATGGAGGACTTTGAAGAACAAGCATTGAGCAGTGCTCACCTCCGCCCATCATGCTTCTACAGATACGTCGACGATACCTTTTTAATCTCGCCACACGGCAGCGACACGCTGCAGCAGTTCGTCGAACATTTAAATGGTGTACATCCAAACATAAAATTTACATTGGAGGTAGAGAAGGAAGGGAAGTTACCTTTTTTAGATGTGTTGGTGGAGCGAAAGCCGGATGGACGACTGGGCCATTCTGTGTACAGGAAGCCAACCCATACAGACTTATATCTGCATAACCATAGCTTCTATCATCCGTCTCAGAAGAGAGCTATGTTGAATACTTTAGTACACAGAGCCAGAACTATTTCCGACAAGGGCCACCTCAGTCCCGAGATTAACCATTTGACGACTGTTTTCAAGAGGAATGGTTATTCTGCCGGTGAAATTAAATCAGTATTGTCCAAGAAAGTAAGACACGATGCCGGCCATATACAAGAAGAGGACCAACACATAGTGTGGCTTCCTTTTTGCGGTGCTACAACGAGCAAGATAGCCAGGCAAGGAATAAAACCAGTTTTCCGACACCTAAGAAAATTAAGGAAATGTTGAGATCAGTCAAAGATAGTCTCGGCTTAAGAGTGCCGGGAATTTATACTATTCCTTGCAAATGCGGCCAGAATTACGTGGGCCAGTCTGTAAGAACCGTTGCCACCCGCTGCATCGAGCACCAGCGCCACCTGAAATACAGGTATTTGGAAAAATCAGCGGTGGCTGAGCATGGCCTGCTTAACAAGCATAAGATTTTATTTGAAGAAACCAGAGTAATAGCCCACGCATCAAATTACTGCGACTCTGTGATCCGAGAAGCAGTTGAAATTAGACTTAGCGATAATAACTTTAACAGAGACTATGCACTTAGCAACATTTGGAAGAGTGCACTGGATAAAGAAAAATCGCAGAGAAAAACTTCCCGCACTTTACCTCCAGATTCAAGGGATGGCGCTGCAAACAACGTGGGATAGAAACTACATCTATGGAAGTAGAGAGCACCACTTCACTACACGTCATATCGCTGTTGCTATGATGTATTCCAGCCAATCAGAAGCCAACCTTTGCATATAAAAGTGAGAACCTCGCTAGTTCACGACAGTCAGTTTTTAGCCCTGACGACAACCATGGAGGTAGTGGTCGAAAGCTTGGAGTTTTATCCTGAATTGACGCGGTGTGTACACCGAGAGATTTTTATTCAGCACCATTATAATTTTAACATCATCTACTTCATACAGATCAGAGCAAGAGCATGAAACACTAATTTTTCAAACAATGGAAAATCCAGGATGGCATGTGGCTCCAGCTGCCAGAGACTGTGGTCATGTGTGTGTGAGTTGCATTTTCTGTGTGTGTGTGTGTGTGTGTGTGTGTGTGTGTGTGTGTGTGTGTGTGTGTTTTTGACTTCAAAGCCCTAGCTAGTCGAAGCCTAACATTCCGACAGACTTTTTGTTGTGCTTTTCTGCAATTCCGCATCTCCACTATATTGTAACACCAATTTTTATCACATTAAGTTCATATAAATTCAGTTTATCTGATTTTTCATAAAGCTATTCTTCTACAATATTCAACAAACATTTCACATGTGGAATGATAGAAAATAGCTGTTGCACTTTAATTCAGATTTCTGCCTCCAATAGCATCTTTAGCATGAGGTTGAGCTGGAGAATAATACTTCCAAATTATTATTATTATTTTTTTTTTTTTGTGAAAGCTCTTAAAGCTTTTTAAATAAAACAAATGTTTTTAACATTCTACATCCTTATTCTTCATGTCTACATATTTGTAGTTCCCTGCCACTAGAATACACCGAACTTGTTCATATAACAAGGCAGTGTGTAACGTAACTGTTTCAGGGTATGAGAAATCCAACATGACAATGTCAGACCACACACAAGCACTGCAACATCTGCAACAACATGACATCTTGGTTTCACTGTCGTTGTGTCGTTGATCACCCCCCCCCCCCCCCCCCCCCCTCTTTCTCCCTTCCCTCAGCCCCCAACCCATACAGTCCCAACTTGGCCCCATCCGATTATCAGTTGTTTCCAAAACCTAAATAACACCTTTGAGGACTTCAGTTTAATAGTGATGAAGTGGTGCAAGCAAGATGTGCCTCCAACATCAAATTCAAACATTCTACAATGATGGTATGAACAAACTGGTGACTTGTTGATAGAAATGTGTTTGTCACCAGGGTGACTATGTTGAGAAATAAATATGTAGCCATTAAGAAGAAAGATGTAGAATGTTAATAACAACTGTTTTATTTGAAAGTCCATAAGAGTTATCACATAAAAAAGATCACAGGCTTTACTTTTTAGCATGCCCTCATAACGTCTGTATTCTTCCATTTATCATGAGCTGTATTACTACAGCATGGTGGTAAAAACCAAACTAATTCCCTGTGTAACCATAATCCTTCCAATAATGAAAATAGTTTTAAAAATTACCTCAAGGCGCCATACCTTTGGTATACAGCTTTCATATACAGGCCTTTACATAAATTAATCCAACAATCACACAGTACACCATGTATTTAGCCAAATATAAGATAAGGTTTTTTCCCAAATTCACGTGTAGATTTATTTTGGAGAATTTGGAAGGCCAGGGATGGGCACACAGTACTTCTGTTTGTACAGGATTGTGATTTCCTGATACACTGAAGTGCTTGGAACATTGTTGACTTTGCTAAAGCAGTCATCTGACATTTGACTTGTGTGATGCTTGTGGAAGGGATATGCAAGAAACTCTGAACTAGCCATTACAACAGTCTATTGCTATGCTTAAAATTTGAAGATTTTGTGAAACGCAGGAGGAAATAACATTAAGTTTTATCATCTTGCAGACTCATTGTATTTGAACAGGTTTGCGATAAAAGTTCTCGTACATGTACAGATACAGTGTACAAACATTTATTCTCATTTTTAAGCAGAGGTAACATTCAGAGATGAAAATGTTATTCTTCACAATATATTACTTCAATTTGGAACCAAATCAATATTTTATTTGTTTAGTGGAGACTGTAATGTTTTAACAAGTGGGTTGCAAATGAGAAATTCAGTCATTGTTCTCACTCTAGAATAAGAGGTAAAAATGTTAACTGTTATTCTAAAGTGACAACAGTGGCTGAATCAGCTTTAGAACAAGATGGTGACTTTCAGATGAAATAAGAAAGAAAATTAATGTAGAATTAAATGTCTAACGAATGATATTAATCCTATTAAACTGACTGTAATTGTTATCATGAGAATAAATTGCAGTGGCAAAACCTTTCATTAATATAGTTCCAACAGAGATCTCTTGATCATGGGAAGAGTGAAAATTCGTGTATTGTACTAAGTCATGATTGTAATCATTTATATACATATTAGTTGCTGTTGCTACATATGACCTGCACCCTAGAAAATACTGAAGTCCTTGTTTCACCATTGCTCAAGCACAGCACTACAGAAAGGTCAGAAGGGGAACACTGACATCAGCTTGGCTGAAATCTAGGCTGAGTGCAGAGCAGGCAGTGGGGAGCAGGTACCAAATTTTGTCTGTATTGCACACTTCGACTTTTCGTGAATGTCGACCATGTTTGGACTGTGGTTTTGGGTCCATTTGTAGTCAGAACTGAATTGACTTTAAAACTGGACAACTACTCAACAATAGTATATATTTCTGTAGGAGACGGTAGAAGCCTAGATACAGGTCAGTGGCATACTTATGTTTTCTGTGCAGAAATGTTGTTGCCACTCACAGTGAGGTATGATGGGAATGAAAGGGTGCATGTCAGCTGCTGGTTGTACACAGAAAGTTAGAGAGCAGCATGAAGACGATAAGTTAGGAGGCAAGAGACGTTATAACATTTTCACGTCAGTATAGAAAAAAAAAAACATCTGATATGTATCCAGAATGAACGGCTGTTCTCAGGGTCCCACCATAACCACCACATTAGAAACTGCAACATTTTTGAAAAAAAAAAAAAAAACAGCCAAATATTTGTGTCACAGGAGATATAAAATGTGAAACTGTGCTGCTAGGATGATGATGATGGTTAATGCTAGGATGATGATGATGATGATGATGATGATTAAAAATAGTGACACTAATTATGACAGGCTTTATAAACAAAAAGGATAGTGTAGATAAAAATTAATGTAAACCATTTCATTTTTAATCTTTTATTTCTCCTTGTATTACCAAAAAGTAGACAATCAATAAATAGTTTAAGTTTAAAATTGATAGAATGTTAACTTTTTAGGCAGATACTTTATATCAATAAAACAATGAAAGCTAGAAAATCATTGATCAATTCAAGCAGAAAATGGTAATAAATAATTTAGATAGTACTTTCCAAACTCATTAAATGCAGGAGAACAGTGTCCCTACACAAGATCGTTTAATGTATTTGCAAAATCCTCATACAAATTGTCACTTTCACTCTTATTAACTGTCTCTACATTGTTACCAAGTTATTTATGTGTTTCTCTTTGCTAGCATTTCAGACACCTCTCAGTTTTCAACACTGACTACAGGGTTAGGTTCAGCTACTAAAAAAAGGTTCCAATTCAGTCACATTTTTGTCTACATTTCTGACTTTTTTTAATCATTTCCAACATGAACTTTTACTTTATTATTGTCTACTATTAATGTCTCTATTCCAAAATCTCCATTTTTGTTCTTCCCTTCACCAAACTCTCCTAGGTCTCATTTACTGACAATCCAAATACATTTTCACTCTCCACCAAAACTAAGTTATGTTTCAAAGCAATATCCTCTATTTTTTGCCAAAGGTTTGAAATTACTGATAGTTCCACATGCTGAAATGGCATCTATTCTTCATTAACTAATGGCAAACTGTAAAATATTGTGGTTTATATGCTTGAAGAGCATTATTTTGTATAACTTACACTTTTAGATAACAACATTTGAACAGCGCTCGCATTCCCATCATCATTCCTGCAGCTAGGACACCATGTGCAAGGTATGTTCAAAAAATTCTGTAACATTCATCATTTCGTGCCAATGGTGTATCAGAGCGAAATGCGGTTCACATACCTGCACATGTCTGTGTTTAATGTGTAACCGCCAGAAGTTTCATTGTTGTATGCCTGTTATTAAGCAATGCTGTATTGAGTATGGCATTTTGTCACACGTTTTGTGAATTTCAAGATGCCAGAGTTAGGGGAGCAACACATCTGCATTACATTTTGCATGAAAATCAAGAAAACCTTTACAGAGCCACACCAAATGATGGAGGAAACCTATGATAATGAGTGCTTAAACCATACTTGGTGTTATGAATGGTTCACATGATTTAAAAATGGCCGGACATAAGTTATAGATGACCCTCGTTCAATGTCCTTTGGCGTTTACATCTGATGCTCATGTCAGGTATGTCAACAAAATTGTTTTCAAATGAAGACTGACCATCAAGAGAGTGCAGAAGACTGGAGCTGGCTGTTGGCAAGAGATCTGCTAGGAGAAGAAGATTTTCAGATAGTTTTACTATTGGTGTTTACAATAGATATGACCAACTGTCAGAGTCTAGTGGAGAGGAATCTCTAGTAGCTGTAGATGTAGGAAGTATGCAGCAGACCTCAGTAGTTACCATGGCTAGAACAGTTGCCAAGTCGAAGAGGAAGAAGAAGGTTATGCTGTTAGATAGTTCTCATGGCAGAGGTGAAGGCCAGCAGTTGCAGCAAGTACTGGCGAGTGAGTACCAGGTCACCAGCATTCTGAAGCCTAATGCAGGATTGGCTCAGGTGACTGTTAACATAGGGGGGTTATGTAGGGATTTTACTAAAGAGGATCAGGTAGTGATTGTGGGTGGGGCTGGTAATAGTATTGATAGGGATGGGGAGTATGACATAGATGGTGACCTGGAAAAGATAGCCACTCAGGCAACACGAATGTGCATTTCGTGGAACTGTTTCAGTGTCACGATCGGCCTCATCTTAATACAACCGTCAGGCGTAATAACATGAGACTTGGGGGTGCCCTGAAGACAGAAAGCATGGGTCACATTTGAGTGGTGTCGGTGGAGTCTATCAGCAGGACGGGTTTCACTAGACGTGGCCTGCACCTCAACAGGTATGGGAAGGGGAGGTTGGCAAAGCTTATAGGTGACAGCATAGGTGGGGTTGGTGGGATCACACATGGGAAAATTCCTGCAGTAGTGGGTGTGAGAGCCACACCTTTTTTAGATTGAAGTCAGCTGATAGGTATTCCTGCTTAAGGGAAGTCTCTCTAACAAAGGAACCACATTTGACAAATCTTAGGTATCCGAATAATGAGGGAATTAGTGTATTTCATCAAAATATACAAGGTATTAGAGATAAAGTTAGTGAACTGCTTATAGATGTTGACTCTGAAATTATTGGTATATCTGAACGCTTCTTAAATAAGGAGATAATTCAGAGGCTTCCTTTACCAGGATACAGGTTGGCTGGCAGCTTTTCGAGGAGCTCTTTGCGGTGTGGGGTGTAGCCATATATGTGAAAAGTGGCATCCCATTTGAGTCAATTGATGTTTCAAAGTACTGCACTGAAAAGGTGTGGTTAAATTTAACGGAGCTAAACTTCTAACTGTTGTTATTTATAGATCACCAGACTCCGATTTCACAACATTTTTGCTAAAGCAAGAGAAGGTTCTTGGTTCACTTTATAGGAAATACAAAAAGTTAGTTATATGTAGTGACTTCAATATTAATTGTATAAGTAATTGTGCAAGGAAGAGGATACTGGTAGACCTCCTTAATTCATATAATCTTATGCAAACCGTATTCTTTCCAACGAGAGTGCAAGGGAACAGTAGAACAACCATAGACAAGATTTTTGTTCATTCCTCATTACTAGAAGGGCATTCTGTTAGCAAAAAGGTGAATGGCCTTTCAGATCATGATGCACAAATTTTAACTCTAAAAGATTTTTGTGCTGCAACACATGTTAAATATAGTCCTCAGCTGTTTAGGAAAGCTGATCCAGTTGCTGTAGAGACCTTTGTAAACCTTATCAAGGAACAAGAGTGGCAAGATGTTTATAGCGCTGATACAGTAGACGATAAATATAATGCTTTTCTCAAGACTTTTCTCATGCTCTTTGAAAGTTGCTTTCCGTTAGAACATTCAAAACAGGGTACTAGCACAAACAGGCAGCCTGGGTGGCTGACTAGAGTGATAAGAATATCTTGTAGAACAAAGTGGCAATTATATCAAAACGTTAGACACAGTCAAAATCTAAATGCAGCAGCCCATTACAAACAGTATTGTAAGGTGCTTAAAAATGTTATTAGGAAGGCAAAAAGTATGTGGTATGCAGATAGAATAGCTAAGTCTTGGGATAAAATTAAAACTATATGGTCAGTCGTAAAGGAAGTGGCTGGTCTGCAGAGACAGGTCGAGGATATAGAATCAGTGCGTAGTGGGAATGTCCGTGTTACTGATAAGTTGCATATATGTACAGTATTTAATAATCACTTTCTGAATATAGCAGGTGAACTAAATAGAACTTAGTCCCAACAGGGAATCATATAGCGCACTTAGAAAAAAGTGTTCCGAGACTGTTACCTGAAATGCTCCTCCATGATGCTGACAAGAGGGAGATTGAGTTGATAATTAAATCACTAAAGACCAAGAACTCTCATGGATATGATGGGGTATCTAGCAGAATACTGAAGTATTGTTCTATGTATGTTAGCCCAGTACTTAGCCATATCTGTAACTTTTCCTTTAGGAGTGGTCGGTTTCCTGAGCGATTAAAGTACTCGGTAGTGAAGCCACTTTATAAAAAGGGAGACAGGGATAATGTTGACAATTATAGACCTATTTCTATGCCATCGGTGTTTGCTAAAGTTATCGAGAAGGTTGTATATACAAGGTTACTGGAGCATTTAAATTCACATAATTTGCTGTCAAACGTTCAGTTTGGTTTTAGAAATGGTTTAACAACTGAAAATGCTATATTCTCTTTTCTCTGTGAGGTTTTGGACGGATTAAATAAAAGGCTGCGAATGCTAGGTGTTTTCTTTGATTTAACGAAGGCTTTTGACTGTGTAGACCACAAAATATTACTGCAGAAGTTGGACCATTATGGAGTAAGGGGAGTAGCTTACAATTGGTTCGCCTCTTACTTTAAGAACAGAAAGCAGAAGGTAATTCTCCACAGTATTGAGAGTGGTAGTGATCTTCAGTACCAACGGGGCACTGTTAAGTGGGGCATTCCCAAAGGGTCGGTGCTGGGGCCACTGCTGTTTCTTATTTATATAAATGATATGCCTTCTAGTATTACAGGTGATTCAAAAATATTTCTGTTTGCTGATGACACAAGCTTGATAGTGAAGGATCTTGTGTGTAATATGGAAACAGTATCAAATAACGTAGTTCATGAAATAAGTTCGTGACTTGTGGGAAATAATTTGATGCTAAATCACAGTACGACTCAGTTTTTACAGTTTCTAACTCACAATTCAACAAGAACCGATATTTTGATCAGACAGAATGGGCATATTATAAGTGAGACGGAACAGTTTACGTTCCTAGGCGTTCGGATGGATAGTAAGCTGTTGTGGAAAGCCCATGTTCAGGATCTTGTTCAGAAACTAAATGCAGCTTTATTTACCATTAGAACAATATCTGAAATAAGTGACACTTCAACATGAAAAGTAGTCTACTTCGCATATTTTCATACGCTTATGTCATATAGTATTATTTTTTGGAGTAATTCTTCTGATTCAAAAAGGGTATTTTTGGCTCAAAAACGGGCTGTTCGAGCTATATGTGGTTTAAGTTCGAGAACCTCTTGTCGACCCCTATTCAATAGTCTGGGAATTCAGACATTGCCCTCACAGTATATATTTTCTTTAATGTCATTTGTTGTTAGCAATATTAGCCTATTCCCAAGAGTTAGCAGCTTTCACTCAGTTAATACTAGGCAGAAATCCAATCTGCATGTGGAATGCACTTCCTTGACTCTTGTGCAGAAAGGAGTGCAGTATTCTGCTGCATCCATTTTCAATAAGCTACCACAAGAACTCAAAAATCTTAGCAGTAGCCAAAACTCTTTTAAGTCCAAACTGAAGAGTTTCCTCATGGCTCACTCCTTCTATTCTGTCGAGGAGCTCCTGGAAGAGCTAAAAGATTAAGCAAATTCCAGTGTTACATTGTTGATTTTCTTTATTTAAATTTATGACTTGTTTTTTTTAATATTTCATTTTATCTGTTTCTAATATCGTGTTATAATTTCATGTATTGACTCGTTCCATGACCATGGAGACTTCTCCTTAATTTGGTCCCACGGAACAATAAATAAATAAATAAATAAAATAAACATTTCAGTTGGGTCATGTCATGAAATACTGACACAGCATCTTGGAATGCATTGTGTTGCCACCAAGTTTGTCCCACAGAACATGTGTCAAGACCAGGAAGACATTCATCTCGCAATCTATGAAGAGCTTTTGGATCGCGCAAATGAGAATGAGATGTTCCTTAAGAGAATCATAACTGATGATGAGGTGTGGGTCTTGGCTATGTTGTCAAGAACAAGGTTCAATCTTCAAGTGTGTCAGAAAAGGTTCTCCAAGACCAAAAAAACCTCATCAAGTCATGTTTTCTTTACTTTGAAGGAGTAGTTCATCATGAATTCATGCCATATGGACAAACTGTTAATGGCACTATTAGGATGTGCTGCGATGGTGCTGTGAGAAAGTGTGAGAAGGAAATGGCCTGGAATGTGACGAGACAATTGGTGGCTCTTCCATCATGATAACGCACCTGCACATTCATCCCTGTTGGTGCATGATTGTTGCACAAAAAACAAAATCACTATGCTGCTTCATCCTCCATACTCACCAGACCTGACTCCTGTGGACTTTTTTTATTTCAAAAGTTGAGAACACTGTTGAAAGGACAAAGATTTGCAATCATAGATGAGATAAAGGAAAATTCGCAGTCGACACTTTGTGCAGTCCAGCAAGAGGCATACCAATTCATATGGTATTACATAATTAATAATATGAATGAATTGAAAACATTCAGTGAAAAACTTAAGAAGCATTTTCCCAATTTCATAATTTAGCTAAAATGTTTGTTCCCACAGCCCATGCATACTGATCTGCATTTTTCAACAGTTTTCCTTAATAATAATAGTAACAGACTCAGACACTGGATTCTTATGAATATTCCATTAGTAATTACACAGATAAAATAATTCAGCTATGACAAATTTTAAAAAATTTCTTGTCCACAAATCGGCATCGGGCTGACTAAGTAACCATATTAGTTTTAGACTGTTGCTGTTTGCATTTAACATGAACAAAACTTCATACCAACTTAAAATAAATTCACAAATAATTAAATCAATGAGCTGTAACTTTGTTCTTTTGTGACGGCTCTTAGGTAGTTAACATTTGTATAAAATATCAGGATGGACTGAAAATTAGGAAGTAGTCAATGCACAATATTGGAAAAATGAAGATCAGTTCTATTTCCAATAATAAAAAAATACTTCTCTGTTGATTATTGTTATACAGCAAAGTGAGAGTTTCTTAGAATTATTTCATCTCAGTAATTCAGATAAGTTTTGAAATTATGCATAATTCATTCAGTATTCTGGCTATCTACTACATATTGAAATAGAAACTATAAGCTTAAACTACAATTTAATAAATTTAGCAGTAGCAATAGCAGCAGCAGCAGCAGTAGTAGTAGTAGTAGTAGTAGTAGTAGTAGTGATTAGAACCTATAAAATGTTGGGTGTTCATTTCTTTCCTCTAACATAATTGTCTTTAACAGGGTCAAGCGCCAGATACAGAAATTGGAAGGGTTTATGTGTATGATCTGGATGACTGGGATTTACCAGACAAAAAGTTTTACTGGGAAGGTGCTGAACATCCAAGATTTAAACTTAATGGAGATACCGGAATGATAACAATGCGTCATGGAACACAAGATGGGAGGTTAGTTAACACTAAAACTTTATGTCATCATCTGATATTATTAAAAACTACAGGACAGAGTGTAGCCATATAAAACTGTTCATTAGCTAATTTTTAACCTGTCTCCATGATTTACTAATATTGTGAGAATGCATGAGGATTTTATTCAAGAGAAAAATTATAACTTAAATATGTTTTTAGGTATAACTTGCGATTCAAAGTATATGACAGAAAACACACTCAAACAGATGTGCAGGCAAATGTGACTGTGACTGTACGAGAAATACCTCACGAAGCTGTTATAAATTCAGGGTCAGTTCGAATTGCAGGATTATCAGATGAAGATTTTGTAAGAGTTTGGGATTACAGAGTAAGTTATGTGCAAATACTATTCATGGTGTGATTATATTTCAGTGAGAAAGTACATGTTAAAACTTTTTAAAATTAATTTTAGACACAGAGTCTTCAACGTAGCAAAGCTGATCGTTTCCGCGATAAACTTGCTGAACTTCTGGAAACAGAAAGAGAAAATGTAGATGTTTTCAGTGTTCAGCTCCGTAAAAAGCATCCACCAATTACAGACATCAGATTTTCTGCTCATGGATCACCTTATTACAAGCCTGTGAGACTGAATGGCCTAGTTCTAATGCACAGAGAAGAGGTATGTATGATCACCTTCCTTTCCTTTTTTCTTATTCTTAATAATTAGTTTTTGAAAATAGATCAATCATTTTCTTTTGTGCTTTCTGTTGTAGATTGAGAAGGATGTTGGAATCAATATAACTATGGTTGGTATAGACGAGTGCCTTTATGAAAATGTTATGTGTGAAGGGAGTTGTACAAATGTGTTGGATATTAGTAACCTTCCTTACATGGTTAATGCTAATAAAACATCACTAGTTGGTGTTCGAGTAGATGTTATAGCTGAATGCACATGTGGTGCCCGAAATTTTACCAAAGGAGAAAATTGCCGGACAAGCCCTTGCTACAATGGTGGTCGTTGCATGGAGCGTAAATATGGACTGAGGTTTGTATTAACAATTTATTTTCCATGTTTACACATAGATTTTAAATACCATTAACTTCTACAACAATATTTTGTGGTTGGTTAGAGAAGTCAGAATAAATTCAGAAATTGTACCTCAAGTCTAGTTAGGTTGATAAAGGGCTGAATTAGTATCTATAGACCCCTAGGCTGGTTCAGGCCCTATCACCTCTTCCCAATACATATACCCTCATCCCCATTGTGTTCTGCTGCTCTCTGCCAAAGCACCCACCGATCTTTCCTCTATCTCTTCTCCAATTTTTTTCCGCTACTCATTTCCCTTCCTACCTTATCCGATGGAGCCAACTCGACTTTTTTTTCTGGTGTTTTGAAATAGTTGACAGGTGATAAAAGTGCATTTATTTTGCAGTTGCACTGTATTTCTCCTTTGTTCTCAGAGCAATCAACTAACTCAACACCTTTCATCTCACATTCCTTAAAGGTATACTGATACCCTTTCCTTTCTATAAAGTTTGTTAGGGATCAGTATTGATGCAGCTATGTTCATATCCAATATAGGAGTCTGTAGAATTTCACTAGTTTTGTATACATGTCCTAAGATATCTATCCAAAATATTGTGTAGAGCCCCATTTCAGCCTTTGACATGTTGTTATACAAACTTAGAGCAATGAAATATTGTGGGACTTGCACGATGTTATTTGGTGACAAAACTGAAAAGCGTATTTGCAACTGGCCTGCCAGGAAAACCTGAAAAGTTTTATTTTCATTCTGTATAGCTACATAGGATGGTCTTTGTAGAATCAGATTAGTATGACTAATGTGTTGTTGTTATTGTTTTGACTCAAAAATGGGTTAGTCACTCAGTGAAAAAAGATGAGTTTGTGAGTGGCGTACTTTAGCTGCTGTCTGCATTTAGTACATTTTCACCATTTCAGATTTCTCAGTTACCTGTTATAAATCTTGCTGATAACAGGTTGCCTTTAGAAATTGTTCTGCTGGTCCAGTTACTCTGTCCCACCTCTGTATATTAACTTCTTTTTCTTCTGGAGTCTGATCAGTACTTGCTGATGCTGAAATTTTAGATCACGATGACTACTTCAAGCTATTAAATAAACTCGGAACTCTCATCTGTGCTTCTATGTATTTAAAGTCTTCAAGTCTCACAATGACTGATCCCAATGATTGTAAATCACAATAGTTTAATCAAACATTAACACATTCTGATATGTACTGTCTCATCCTTATGCCATGTAATGTCTCACCCTTGTGCCATATGTCAAAGTTCTTTTTAACATAAAAGTGGTTCATTTGTTTTGAGTCTCCATTGACACTGTTGGTGGCCATCTTACTATAAGCCAGCCAGTGCATTGCCAACTTGGAGTGCCAAAGCATACAGGTAACTTTGTACAGCAGGTAAATGCCACACAGCACCAAATGCACACTGCTGCCATTGTTGTTGCAGTGCATGTACCCTCTGTACAAACATAGACAAGGGCACACAATATCTGCACCTTTTTTATACGTTGTTTATCTGCTGTCACAATCATCTGTAGCTGGTACAGAAACCAATAGTGGACCTTGATATTTGATAAAATGCCCTATTACACTACATATCCCTGCTCTCAAGCTAGAGGTGTCATGCATAATTGCTTATTCATATGTACCAGTATTTTCATTTCCTCAACAGGTACATCATTTATACATATCATTAGTGACTGTTACACCAGTTCATATTTAACAATATTTGATAAAACATATTTCATTTGTTATAAGTGTTAGGTGTCATGGTTCCTTTTAGAATGAGTATGCATTCGTCTCTCTTAAAATGCTTAAGATTTCGCTCTGTATTTGGGTATCGTTTGTTTCCTTAGTCTCTTATCTCAATAAAGAGACTGATTTGCTTTAACTTATTCAACTCATTTACATGTCAATTCTCTTATACCTATTTTTATTATGTTTACCTTTTTCAGAGGAGTCATATGTTGTCTGTATATCCTTTCTTATAAGTGCACATCAAAATTTCAAATATTCCAATGTTCATATAAATGGAAGTATAAAAGATCCTCACACACTATAATTAGGAAAAACCTCTATCTTAATAAGTTTTAATAAAAAGAACTGCTCATCCACTTATTTGGGTAGATTCCGTACAACCTTATTTTAATCATGTGGAAGTCCCCCATATAAAATCCCTTCAGATATGTGGTACAGGCCAGGCCATTCCTTTCATAAATGTACCTGACCCACAGTTTCTCTCATGTGTCTCTCTATCCATCTTACATTTCTACCTTCTCCTAATGTGAGTACACTTCACCTTATACTATAAACCAGTCACACAGCATCCACCAGCATATTTCCCACTTCTCTCCTTACAGTGGTTCAAAGAGGTTACTTCATTTAATACTTGACTGTACACGCGGATGACAACCTGTGTTAGGTACTCCTCATCTTACATCTCACAATTCTTTGTACTTTAATTGCTTCCATTTATTAAAGCAAATCCATATACTTATAATATTTTATACAGTAATTCCTATGCCTAATGATTTACTTAAAGCTTAGTATTTGCTTCTGCATTACCTAACGTGGCTCATACACTTAAGCCTCACTTTTGTTTCTTATTCTTATACTCAGAGCAGTCACATTTAGCTCCCTTAATTTTTTAAAAAAAGTACCCTTAATTTAAAAAAAAGGAAAAGCATATCTACTGGAAGCTACGAAGGACGAAATTTCATTTTCCTCACTTTTCATATTTTCATACATTTAATTCTTTACTAAAGACATTAGTCTTTAGTATCTATGAGATAATATTATCTTGTGCTCTTAATTAATCTATATTCTTGGAAAAAATTGTTCAAACAAATGATGTTTCATTTGTCCTTCACCTGTATTTAGTGTGTCACCTTTCATGCAACTATTTTTTCACGCATGGCTATCTCCCCTGAGAATTTTTGACGTGACTAAACATTGTGCCAATGATATTATGCAGTAAACTCATTTAACAGTTGCTCGATAACAGTTGATAGTGGTTTATGGTTTGTTTATTATATTCCATAACAAAAATAACCTTTTATTATGTTCTTGATATTTCTCTTACTTCTAACAAGGTACAAGGTAGTGACCATATCACACACACACACACACACACACACACACACACAGATTCTAACAAAGTGAGCATGCAAGGAAAAAAATTTGAGTACTTCTTTCTTCACCAACACTAAGTCATCTATATTAAATGACAGTGTCATTGCATTTTCATTATATTACAGATTTATCTACAGGTCAAGTAAACATCCATGCAGAATACAGATAGCTTATTATTGTCTCAGTTATTCAGGCTTTTTCTTTTTCTACCATAAATGAACAATGGTATACATGTAAGTAAATAATTTCATAAGAAACCTCAATTAACTGAATAACATAAATAAAAGTTTTTATTCTAGTCTCATAACTGGTAGTACAGGTAAGACCACATCTGTAATGATTAATGATGTTCCCTTGTAAAATAACCAAACCACCAAATCGATTAGAAGAATTCTTTTTACCCATTCACTAATCAGTACACCTCTTTTTAATAAATAAGTTGCCTCTAATAATCGTAATATGCATGATATTATACTGTACACTCTAGCACCATACTTCACACTTCCAACAGACACTAATTCACATAATTAATTAATTAATTTTTTTTGTCTATCCATTTACATTATATATCTAAATAATGTGACTTACCATATGAAAGCACTGGCAGGTCGATAGATACACAAACAAACACATACATACACAAAAAATTCAAGCTTTCGCAACCACTGGTTGCTTCATCAGGACAGAGGGAAGGAGAGGGAAAGATGAAAGGATGTGGGTTTTAAGGGAGAGGGTAAGGAGTCATTCCAATCCCAGGAGCGAAAAGAGTTACCTTAGGGGAAAAAAAGGACAGGTATACACTCGCACACACACACATATCCATCCGCACATACACAGACACAAGCAGACATTTGTAAAGGCAAAGAGATATATTTTTCCCGCGTGGAATGTTTCCCTCTATTATATTCATATCATTTACATTATATTGTCAATAATTGATTGCTTTCATTGTAATGTGATATATTAAGTCATTGTTGTTGTTGTTGTGGTCTTCAGTCCAGAGTCTGGTTTGATGCAGCTCTCCGTGCTACTCTATCCTCTTCATCTCCCAGTACCTACTGCAGCCTACATCCTTCTGAATCTGTGTAGTGTATTCATCTCTTGGTCTCCCTCTACGATTTTTACCCTCCACGCTGCCCTCGAATACTAAATTGGTGATCCCTTGATGCCTCAGAATATGCCCTACCAACTGATCCCTGCTTCTAGTCAAGTTGTGCCAGAAATTTCTCTTCTCTCCAGCTCGTCACAGGGTTATTTGGTAACAGTGATAGCGTTACGGAGATGTTTAATAAACTCAAGTGGCAGACTCTGCAAGAGAGGCGCTCTGCATCGCGGTGTAGATTGCTCGCCAGGTTTCGAGAGGGTGCGTTTCTGGATGAGGTATCAAATATATTGCTTCCCCCTACTTATACCTCCCGAGGAGATCACGAATGTAAAATTAGAGAGATTAGAGTGCGCACAGAGGCTTTCAGACAGTCGTTCTTCCCGCGAACCATACGCAACTGGAACAGGAAAGGGAGGTAATGACAGTGGCACGTAAAATGCCCTCCGCCACACACCTTTGGGTGGCTTGCGGAGTATAAATGTAGATGTAGATGTAGATTCTATTCAATACCTCCTCATTAGTTATGTGATCTACCCATCTAATCTTCAGCATTCTTCTGTAGCACCACATTTCGAAAGCTTCTACTCTCTCCTTTCTAGACTATTTATCGTCCACGTTTCACTTCCATACATGGCTACACTCCATACACACTCCATACAAATCATTTCAGAAATGACTTCCTGACAGTTAAATCTATACTCAATGTTAACAAATTTCTCTTCTTCAGAAACGCTTTCCTTGCCATTGCCAGTCTTCGTTTTATATCCTCTCTACTTTGACCATCATCAGTTATTTTGCTCCCCAAATAGCAAAACTCATTTATTACTTTAAGCGTCTCATTTCCTAATCTAATTCCCACGGCATCACCCAATTTAATTTGACTACATTCCATTATCCTCATTTTTCTTTTGTTGATGTTCTTCTTATATCCTCCTTTCAAGACACTGTCTATTCCGTTCAGCTGCTCTTCCAGGTCCTTTCCTGTCTCTGACAGAATTACAAAGCCATTGGCGAACCTCAAAGTTTTTATTTCTTCTCCATGGATTTTAATTCCTACTCCAAATTTTTCTTTTGTTTCCTTTACTGCTTGCTCAGTATACAGATAGAATAACATCAGGGATGGGCTACAACCCTGTCTCACTCCCTTAAGTCATATATGTCCATAATGTATAGCTCCTTTTTCGTATTCATTAGCATACACATGATAATTACCATAAGGCTTAAACCCAATACATGTTACTTTCTCCACTCATAAGCCTACTTTCTTGAGATTTGGTGTAGACAAAATCCAGTTCCTGATAAAATTCTTCAGAAACTCGAATATTAGCACTAGTTTGTCTACTCTCTAGAGCATTTTTAGTTTCTTCCAACACAACCTGTATCTTTCAAAATTCCTGTTGAAGGTTTAGGGTAATATCCAGAGAAGAAGTCTTACTACTGGTTGATCCAACTGTGTCTTGTAGTTTCTGTTCAACAAATGTTTTAAATCTGTCTTTCATACTAGTGAAGGCAGATTCCAGGCTTAAAACCCTTTCTAGCTCTAACGATTCTACTCTCTCATTTGCATTTGAAATTTTGGTGTGTACTGATTTAAAATTTTGATTCACATCTCTGAAATCCTTAAACTCATGACAAACTACTGTATGTTCCTTTGATGGTAGATTTTCCATTAATACGTTAACTTAATTCTGTTATTCTATTGTCCTTTTATGTGAAACTTGACATACATTTGGTTGTAATATTCTCTTCTATTTTCTTAGTAATAATGTCCTCCAATGTTCACTTATTTTGGTCTAGCTTACTGCCAGTGGTATCCTCAACCTCATTATTTATATGTTCCAGTTTGTTATTAATGGTTTCCTCAATCTTATTACTAATATTCTCAACCTTGTCCATTCATTTTTTATTTTCATCCATTCATTTCACAAATAATGTTTTTACATCAACTTTCTCTGCCTCAGCAATCATCTTGCATGTTAATTCCAGCATAAACTTACCCTTTGATATAATAGCTAACCACTTGGTAGTTAACAATAAAATCAAGCCTCAATATATTACCACTATGTACAGTAATTTACATGCAACAATTAAGATTTGAAGTAAAAAAAATTTATACTGCTCAGTGGTTATTTTTACAAAGTTAGGTATGGGTCAGCTGCAAACTGCCATTGAATTGCCATCATGATGTCAATATCTTCTTAGCTGTAGGTGACTGCTGATGCAAATGCCACTAAATTGGGAATGATGCTGCGCCTGTAGTCTCGGAGTCGATGGCTGTGTGACAAGCAACAATGTGTTGTCTGCTGGCAGTGATCATATCAGTTATCTTCCTTGCCAACCACACAGTAATTTTTTATGTGCCACAAACTATGCTGAACTTGCTTTCTAATTTCAATGCAAGCACATCAGCATTTGCTGGGTGTTTGATATTCCAGCAATAACTTATACCTTCTGGATGAAAATTGTTTATTCGCAAGCTTAAAATATTTTTTTCAACTCACTTGTGACAATATTTTCATCAAAAATTTGAAGCAGACTTATGCATTGAACTCTTTTGCCGATTATTAGCTGCCAATGGCAACAAATTAATGCTTCTTAATATCTTGTTGAAATTATTGAAATTTTTATTGTATTTTATTCAGTAAATGGTGATCTTCTCAACATTACTCCTTCATTTCACTTGTCGGTCACAGTCACTTAGAACTGTTAGTTGAGACTGTAAAAAATACGTGAAGTTCTTACAAAAAGTAAAAAAATCTTACACATTCAGACGGCAATCGGGTGCGGCTTGTGCTGAAGCCTTAAATTATATCTTATGCTTTGTTGCTCTAGTTAGGGATGAATTTACAAACCTTTCAATAGGTATGTGTTCCTCTAAACACCTCAATCTGAGTACACTCCAGGTAGGGTGTTGCCTTTCCCTTATTTTATGTGTTTTATATGTAGCATATACTCACCAAAATGGAAAATCCAGGACTGAATGTAACAATATTATGGAAAGGGAAGTTGCCACTCACCATATAGTGGAGATGCAGAGTTGCCGATAGGCACAACAAAAAGACTGTCAGAAATCAAGCTTTTACCAGTAAGGCCCTCATCAAAAATAGACGGCATTCTCTCTCTCTCCCCCCCCCCCCCCCCCCCTCCCGCCACCCGCCCTCCCTCTCTTCCTTCCTTATAGGGACAACATGTTATATGAATGTTGAACCAATGGCATTACTGCAATGAATGGGATTCAGCACCAATGGCCAATAACTTTCTGTAGTTGAATAGATTTTTTTGCTACAAATAACTTTGTTTATCTTGCTGCCCCTCCACCTTCATCATCAACATTCTGTACATTTGCAATAACTAATCTTTAACCTCCAATGGTGTGGTAAGAAATTTGCATTAATGCCTTAGTCTTTACACATATTTCATAGAAAACAATCAGACATTTCAGCCAAGGAGAAGGTTGAACAGCACATACATACAAGAAAAACTTTTTTCAAATGCGTAGAAAAGAACCTGTATTTGCTTTTTTGTCCACAGTTGCTCTTGTCCCAGTGGTTACAATGGACCAAGATGTCAGCAGACTTCACGTAGTTTCAGGGGGAATGGTTGGGCATGGTATCCTCCACTTGAAATGTGTGACAATTCCCATCTGAGTCTTGAATTTATTACTAAGAAAAAAGATGGGATGCTGTTGTATAACGGACCAATAGTGCCTCCTGAGACTAATGAAGTTTTAGTGTCAGGTAAATTCTAATAAGAGAAATGTCGCAAATTTCTTGTGAATTTTTTTGGTCTGTAATGCTGCAACTCAAATTATTTCAGATTTTATTTCACTGGAGCTTGAAGGTGGAATGCCAAAGCTGTTCATTAATTTTGGTTCAGGAACATTGGAGTTGAGAGTTAAAACAAAAAAGACATTAGATGATGGAGAATGGCATAATATTGATATTTTCTGGGATACAGAGGTATGACCTTCCACTTTGTGTGCTTTTGTATGTATTTCTGAGTAGTACCAGTAGTATTGAAGAGTTATGTTGAA
Source organism: Schistocerca americana (assembly GCF_021461395.2). Classification (NCBI taxonomy): domain Eukaryota; kingdom Metazoa; phylum Arthropoda; class Insecta; order Orthoptera; family Acrididae; genus Schistocerca; species Schistocerca americana. The sequence continues at coordinate 236,028,166 of NC_060123.1, read as the reverse complement.
CTTAATAAAATTTTCTGCTATGAAATCACACTATGTCTCTGTATAACAACTACACTTCACAGCTGGAATAATTACATGTAGTTTTTAAAATTTAAAACTGTTACTATTGCAGACTGTACGTTTGGTGGTGGATTACTGCAAATCAGCTGATGTAGTAGAGCTGGAGGATGGGACACCACCAGAATTTGATGATTCTAGCTGCCAAGCACATGGAACAGTGCCACAATTCAATGAGTACCTAAATGTCAACGCTCCTTTACAGATTGGTGGTTGGTATGTGCAAAATTTTGAAGCAGAACTATATGAATGGACAACATTACCATCAGGCAAGGGTTTCGATGGATGTATCAAAAATGTGTTTCACAACAGTAAGGTAAAATCTTCTTTTATCAGTAATACTTCCACTTTACAGTTAACCATTAATTCTGTTAATTTCAGTTTAAGTGCTAAGATAAGTTTCATCCTTCTTGTGATATATATTATTTCCAACTGATTTTTAAACTACCTTTTTTTGTATGGCCTTTATTGCTATCAGCATTTCTTCTTTATGTATATTTTCACATAAAGAAATTGAAACATAGTTTCTGCATTTGTTATACTACCCAAGTAATAAGTACCTCATTGTTAAAACAGTTTCAGTCTGATAAATGTCCTTCAAAAACTCTAAATATGAAGCACAGCAATTTTCTCCCTTGAAATATATACCAATCAGTATGGAATTCAGATCATAAAGTATAAAGTTTTGGGCTCCATTTTTTACTGTTTTTGTATAAGTTTCCATTGTTTTGCAGTAATGTGCCAAATCATGTTTATACCATTCTTGTCAAAACTGGTCATGAAATGTATGCAGTTGTCAGGAAATCAACATTAATCAAAAACAGCATATAGCAAAAATATTTTGTTTTAAAATTGATTTTTAAGCTACAAGATAGCAGAGGTGATTGAAGTCAATTATTATAGTTATATATAATTAAAATATCAGTTTTTGAGTGAGACTGATGTTTCCGTCAGAGTAAGGATTCATACCTCAGTGACAAATATCATGACCTGTTTGTAACGCATATCATATCACAAAGCTGATGCTGCCAGAAACAATGATCACAGAAGATCATAATGTGTCTCAGTTGATAGCAGATAGGAAAAAGATTGTGTAAGTTGAAGGACAATTGATACTTTCCAGGTTTCCAAATTGAGAATACTTTAATCATTAATTAGTATTTGTTACTGTTATCTTTCTCTAATCCTTTAAAACTAGCACTATATTTCTATGCATACTTTTAGTGGCATGTTATCATTAAAACTAATAAGCCTTTGGCTTGACTGCTTTTTGAAGTAAGATGTGTGTTTCAGCTGTATGATCTAGCACACCCAGGACTCTTTCGGAACAGTGTCGCAGGCTGTCCTCAAACAGAAGCGCTATGTGAAGCACAAGATGCAACTACTCGTTGCTGGGAACATGGTTCTTGTGTGGGTAGCTTTTCACAAGCCCGCTGCAAATGTGAACCAGGATGGACAGGACCTAGTTGTACTGTTCCAACTATACCTGCAACTTTCAGAACTCAGAGTTATGTGAAATATGCTCTCTCTTTTGAGCCTGACCGTTTCACCACACAGGTGCAGTTACGGTTTCGCACTAGAGAGGAACGTGGTGAACTATTCAGAGTTAGTGATCAGCACAATCGGGAGTATGGTATCCTTGAGGTTTGTGTTATTGCTTATCAACATTTTAACATAGTTTACCCGCCTTTTTCGGTTGCATTAAACAGTTATCAGTTTTCCAAGGTGATACAGTCCATAAGAGCAAATATAATATTGTGTATGACAGGAGCAAGTCAGAAATGAAGACTATGAGGTTTTACCTTGGAAAGCATATTACATTAAACACAACAACAGATTCAGTATCTTAGAAAATGTAGGTTATACAGACATAGAGGGAAAAGGACAGTGAAAACACTGAAAAGAGAGAGACAGCATTTGATAAAAACAGAGCAAAATTATTCCATCTGTTTCCCATTTTTCTTTGTATATCTCTGGTTTCTGTTCCTTTCCACAGCATTGGTATAACTTGCCAACTTCTGACTCTCATATATTGTAGCCCATTTCTGATACTGAGTCATGTTGTCATGTTGCAACTTTTTGGGACCATAGTTCTCAATGTTTTATTGGCGGCAGGAAGGGCATCTAACACTGCCAAATCTGTAATAACATGACTGACCATGGGTGGTTGCAGGACAAGGCCCAAAAAAAGAAAAAGTTCTTGATGTTTTATGAATATAGTTCTGTTCAATTTTCAAGTTTTCAAATAGTTTCCTTCCACATTTATTAAATATTCTAGACTATTATAGTTGGATTAATTTCTTGTTGAAACCCAACATGTTTTATCCCTGTCTGCAGAGGACACCTTCAAGGAGACTAACTTTTTTGAAGATCCGATGGACACCTAGTCTCACTATAACTTGAGCATAATTAGCTGCTGTCAGTGGCTATTGTCTGCTATCGCTATCACTCCATCATGGAAGAATGGCACACTACTTCTTCTGAATCGAAACTGTGGTGATCCACTACAGTGTGTGTGTGTCCCATCATCCACCTGCTTCAACAGATGTCAACAGCACATGACACATTGCACAGTGCCTGATAGGACAGTGAGCAAAAGCAGACCAAGAGTTGGAGTCAGTCAGTCTCTCTCTCTCTCTCTCTCTCTCTCTCTCTCTCGCACACATCCTTGCTGCAGCTTGAGGTTTTCCCCAGAAAGAGAAACAACAGAAAAGTACTTCCTGACAGGAATTCCCCTCATGGACACTGAGCAACTTGCGCCTCTGTTTAAATGAGATAACATTTGATGGAGTGCTGTAACAGTGCTCCAGAGAGATATGAGTGAAGTGAAGACAACACCAAAGAATTAGTACTGCACATTCTGGTTGAGCTGTAATAGCTGGCACCTGCAAGCCTCATCGAGAGCTAATGACAAAGTGTGCCATTTGCTCTTTATACTCATCACATTTTGCAACTGTCAAACAGCTTCATTTTCACAGCTTAATGCTTTTGCATAATGGAATCCCTTGTTTTAATGTCTACAGCCTTGTGATGTACATTACAGTGTTACCTGCACCTCGTGGGTAGCACACCATTTTCCTCACCTCTGTAGCGTGGGTATTTAATTGTATTATTTGTGTAGCATGTGATTATGCTTAGAGAAAATTCATCTGGGGTCACTTTGTCCACCTCCTTTCATATTACAAGTGCATAATAGTGTTTTGTTGTCACAATAACATTTCATGTGTCCATTCTGCTCATAACTGTGATCTGACATATTAGTCTAAATTACGTAGAACACCACAAGCGTGTTCGCAAGTTATAGAGTGCTTAGTACCTTGCTGATACGGTCATGTGTGATAAACGGTGTCCAAACCTCAAACTGCAAGCACCCACTGCGTGTCACCCACTGTAAACTGTTCACAGTTTGGCATCTGTCCTCTCTAAGCCAAGTACAGACAGCCCTTTGTAATCCTGTTGCATGCTGTATGTTATATGTAGATGTGTCCTGTTCCGATAAAGGAACTGTGAGAACATTTGCGTGTCCATTATTTCACCCTGCAGATCTAGTCCCATCTCTGCCAGAGTACAGTGCAAGCTGAGCTCACAAGTAACAAAATAGTGTGGAACATATCTCCCACAATACACACCATTTAATTTCACAACCTCCTACTTTCAATATAATTATTGGGGTGTATAATTATTTCCATTGCATCTCTGTATAGCCTCTCATAGTATCCACTTGTGGCTGCCAGTACCTGAGTCTTATCAAATGGAATCCAGTGGTGATATGGCTGCAAAGCATGTTCCACAACTGATCTGTGTGTTTCTACCCTTCTGCCGTTTCTGTAGTGTTGATCTGGTCATTTTTTGACCCTACATTTAGTAGTACCAACTTGGATACCTCCAAAACTACACAGTATCCTGTAAACTCCTGCTTTTTTTTAGTGATTTGCAGGGATCCTTGATCGACTTAAGGTGTTTTTATATCTTCCAGGTAGGTTTGTAGATTACAGCAATATTCCATTTCATCAACATCTTTCCTATTAGGTCAGTAATGTCTTTAATGAATGGTAGGAAAACTTTGGATTTTTGCAGACACCTATACATTACTGTAGTAGTGTGGAATATTATAGTAATTGTGAAAGGAAACTACGTGTGATAACTTAAAAATAGTGCAGAACTATATTGGTAAAACATTGAGAACTCATCCTAAAAAGTTGCACCATGAGATTAAGAACTTGGAAAGTTATACCAGTGCTATGGAAAGGAATAGGAACCAAATAAAAATGGAAAAAAGAAAAAATAGGAAACAAAAGGCATAGTTTCTCTGTTTTATGAGATGATGTCTTTCTCAAAGCAATTTTTCAACTTCCTAAAATTCTGAATCACATCTAATGCAGGACATTGTAATTTATAGTCTATACTTTTGCTCTGAGCACTATGGGACTCAACTTCTCAGGTCATTAGTCAGTCTATACTTTATTGTTATATGAACATTAAAGGGTTTGTTTACACCTGAGTTTCTACTTTACTTGCAATATTCTGTTTATTGCAACAAGATGGGTGGTCAGTTTAAGCAATAAAGGTTGTCCCTATCTAGCAGCAGAAATTTGAATTGGAAGCACTATATGGGAGCAACAGGACAGAAGCAGATTTAGTTTATAGGGACAAATTTCTCAGAAAATAATAGGAAACATATTGTATAGATGTGCAAGTAGTCCAAGGAGAAAAATTAAAAGTTTCGTAAATTATAGTACATCATCATTGGATTTCACGATTTACGGTGTGTGTTCATTTTTATGAAATTGAACATTTGAAGCATTTTAAGATATCTCCCAGCAAATAACTGTACTGCGGCTCAAAAAATAAATAAATTAAATTAAAAAGAAGACATGGGATCAAAGATGTAAATAATTCAAATATAGCCTAAAGAATTTATGAATTTGATTGAAAGAAGCAATAACTAAGGGACTGTATCACCTTCACTGATATACTGCAACATTTTAATAAATAAATTGCACCTAAAATGATAGGTGTCAGAGGAATAGTTGTAGCCACAAAACCGAATCTAATCAGAGACATAAAAAAAGAGTCTTGATATTATTTACCTTATTTAAATTTATTTTTTGCAAAATCATAATATTTAATTAAATGTTATTACCTTTATAGATAAAAGACAGTCGACTTCACTTCCGATATAACCTTAATAGTCTGCGGACAGAAGAAAGGGATATCTGGCTAAGTGCAGTCACTGTGGATGATGGGCAATGGCACACAGCGAAGGTAACTCCACAATAAATTTCTGTATATGATCATAGAACCTATTCATTTATTATGTATTTGTGCATTTGTCAAATGAAAGCCTATGTAGTATATGGTAACAATGATGTCAAGAAAATGTAATGAAACTGTTAGTAGTTTTCAGGTGGCTGGTGAGTACTTTCCATGTCTCAGCTACTATTAATGTTTATTGCCTTGGTGTCTTATAGTCTACAGAGGTACCTCAGAGAAAGTTCAAGGTAATTTGCAGAAGTCGATCAACCTTGGCTACTTACTACTACTCTATGCTTTTGTTTTGAATTAAGTCATTATTAAGTTTAAGATATGGAGAATTAAAGTCAAATTTCATATAAACTATTCGTTATTGTGCCATATCAAATACAAACTTGAAGGGCAATATTGTTGTACCTAGTTATTAATTGTCAATAAGCTAACCTAAAAGTATTTAATACAAATGTTCTCGGAGCCAATCTGCAACTAACTCATAGTTACTATAGGGGAATACAAACTTTGCATTTGTTCCTCTAAAGATGAAAACTTTGAAGATAATTATCACCTAATGTTTATTAATTCAGTCAGAAAATTATTTCACTTGTCAAAAGTAAAAGCCATACAATAACAGGAAAAATGTTAAATATCGTAAGAGAGAACATTAAACTCATAAATTGTTTTACATTCTCAGTGTCATATCAGTACACAAAATAAGGGAAAGACAACCACTCACCTACAGAAGACTGATGTGTGGAGCACAAAAACACACAACAACAACCAGTGTTCGCATTAGCTTTTGAGCCCTTGCTTTTTTTCCTAGTGAAAGTACACACAGCACAGTCCTGTGGCTACAGTGAAACTGATTATTGACAATTACTTACTGAAAGGGGTTGATAGAGATGGGGAGAGTTAGGGAAGGACACAAGGAGATGTTAGTGAGAAAGAGGCAAGTATTTTGCCATATCACTCGGCTGCTGCACAACACAACAAAAGGAGTATAGAGGGTAGAGGATAGAACAGATATAAGAAGAGGGAGAGGAGGGAGTGGGATGAAGGGGGGAAGGAGGTAGACACTTGTGGGAGAAGACAGTACCATATCTGCATGAGGAAAGAGTAGTACCACCTTCCCACCTCTGTCAACCAAGGGGACTGCTTTCAATAAGTGATAATCAATAATCAGTCTTTCTGTGGGCAAAAAGACTGTTTTTGTAGTTGTATGTATGAAAGTGTGTTAATGTGTGTACTTTTACTAGGAAAAGAGCAAGAACTCCAAAGCTACTGTGAATGCTGTTTTCTATTACGTATTCATATGCTCCACACATCAGTCCACAATAGGTGAGTGGTTCCCTTTCCTATATTTTACACACTGTTCCATCCACAAATCTCCATTATTTTTTGGCTAGCAGAGGCAAAGAAACTTCTCCCAAGAACAGATTATATATATATATATATATATATATATATATAATCTAAAAACAAAGATGATGTGACTTACCAAATGAAAGTGCTGGCAGGTCGACAGACACACAAACAAACACAAACATACACACAAAATTCAAGCTTTCGCAACAAACTGTTGCCTCATCAGGAAAGAAGGAAGGAGAGGGGAAGACGAAAGGAAGTGGGTTTTAAGGGAGAGGGTAAGGAGTCATTCCAATCCCAGGAGCGGAAAGACTTACCTTAGGGGGAAAAAAGGACAGGTATACACTCGTACACACGCACATATCCATCAACACATACAGACACAAGCAGACATATTTAAAGACAAAGAGTTTGGGCAGAGATGTCAGTCGAGGCAGAAGTGTAGAGGCAAAGAAGTTGTTGAACGACAGGTGAGGTATGAGTGGCGGCAACTTGAAATTAGCGGAGATTGAGGCCTGGCGGATGACGAGAAGAGAGGATATACTGAAGGGCAAGTTCCCATCTCCGGAGTTCGGATAGGTTGGTGTTGGTGGGAAGTATCCAGATAATCCGGACGGTGTAACACTGTGCCAAGATGTGCTGGCTGTGCACCAAGGCATGTTTAGCCACAGGGTGATCCTCATTACCAACAAACACTGTCTGCCTGTGTCCATTCATGCGAATGGACAGTTTGTTGCTGGTCATTCCCACATAGAATGCATCACAGTGTAGGCAGGTCAGTTGGTAAATCACGTGGGTGCTTTCACACGTGGCTCTGCCTCTGATCGTGTACACCTTCCGGGTTACAGGACTGGAGTAGGTGGTGGTGGGAGGGTGCATGGGACAGGTTTTGCATCGGGGGCGGTTACAAGGATAGGAGCCAGAGGGTAGGGAAGGTGGTTTGGGGATTTCATAGGGATGAACTAACAGGTTACGAGGGTTAGGTGGACGGCGGAAAGACACTCTTGGCGGAGTGGGGAGGATTTCATGAAGGATGGATCTCATTTCAGGGCAGGATTTGAGGAAGTCGTATCCCTGCTGGAGAGCCACATTCAGAGTCTGGTCCAGTCCCGGAAAGTATCCTGTCACAAGTGGGGCACTTTTGTGGTTCTTCTGTGGGGGATTCTGGGTATGAGGGGACGAGGAAGTGGCTCTGGTTATTTGCTTCTGTACCAGGTCGGGAGGGTAGTTGCGGGATGCGAAAGCTGTTTTCAGGTTGTTGGTGTAATGATTCAGGGATTCCGGACTGGAGCAGATTCGTTTGCCACGAAGACCTAGGCTGTAGGGAAGGGACCGTTTGATGTGGAATGGGTGGCAGCTGTCATAATGGAGGTACTGTTGCTTGTTGGTGGGTTTGATGTGGACGGACGTGTGTAGTTGGCCATTGGACAGGTGGAGGTCAACGTCAAGGAAAGTGGCATGGGATTTGGAGTAGGACCAGGTGAAACTGATGGAACCAAAGGAGTTGAGGTTGGAGAGGAAATTCAAGAGTTCTTCTTCACTGTGAGTCCAGATCATGAAGATGTCATCAATAAATCTGTACCAAACTTTGGGTTGGCAGACTTGGGTAACCAAGAAGGCTTCCTCTAAGCGACCCATGAATAGGTTGGCGTACGAGGGGGCCATCCTGGTGCCCATGGCTGTTCCCTTTAATTGTTGGTATGTCTGGCCCTCAAAAGTGAAGAAGTTGTGGGTCACGATGAAGCTGGCTAAGGTGATGAGGAAAGAGGTTTTAGGTAGGGTGGCAGGTGATCGGTGTGAAAGGAAATGCTCCATCGCAGCGAGGCCCTGGACGTGCGGGATATTTGTGTATAAGGACGTGGCATCAATGGTTACAAGGATGGTTTCCGGGGGTAACAGATTGGGCAAGGATTCCAGGCGTTCAAGGAAGTGGTTGGTGTCCTTGATGAAGGATGGGAGACTGCATGTAATGGGTTGAAGGTGTTGATCTACGTAGGCAGAGATACGTTCTGTGGGGGCTTGGTAACCAGCTACAATGGGGCGGCCGGGATGATTGGGTTTGTGGATTTTAGGAAGAAGGTAGAAGGTAGGGGTGCGGGGTGTCGGTGGGGTCAGGAGGTTGATGGAGTCAGGTGAAAGGTTTTGCAGGGGGCCTAAGGTTCTGAGGATTCCTTGAAGCTCCGCCTGGACATCGGGAATGGGGTTACCTTGGCAAACTTTGTATGTGGTGTTGTCTGAAAGCTGACGCAGTCCCTCAGCCACATACTCCCGACGATCAAGTACCACGGTCGTGGAACCCTTGTCCGCCGGAAGAATGACGATGGATCGGTCAGCCTTCAGATCACGGATAGCCTGGGCTTCAGCAGTGGTGATGTTGGGTGTAGGATTAAGGTTTTTTAAGAAGGATTGAGATGCAAGGCTGGAAGTCAGAAATTCCTGGAAGGTTTGGAGAGGGTGATTTTGAGGAAGAGGAGGTGGGTCCCGCTGTGACGGAGGTCGGAACTGTTCCAGGCAGGGTTCAATTTGGATGGTGTCTTGAGGAGTCGGATCATTAGGAGTAGGATTAGGATCATTTTTCTTCGTGACAAAGTGATACTTCCAACAGAGAGTACGAGTGTAGGACAGTAAATCTTTGACGAGGGCTGTTTGGTTGAATCTGGGAGTGGGGCTGAAGGTGAGGCCTTTGGATAGGACAGAGGTTTCGGATTGGGAGAGAGGTTTGGAGGAAAGGTTAACTACTGAATTAGGGTGTTGTGGTTCCAGATTGTGTTGATCGGAATTTTGAGGTTTTGGAGGGAGTGGAGCTGGAAGTGGGAGATTGAGTAGATTGGGAGAGACTGGGTTTGTGTGCAATGAGAGGAGGTTGAGGTTTGCTGGAAAGGTTGTGAAGGGTGAGTGAGTTGCCTTTCCGGAGGTGGGAAACCAGGAGATTGGATAGTTTTTTGAGGTGGAGGGTGGCATGCTGTTCTAATTTACGGTTGGCCTGTAGGAGGATGCTCTGAACAGCCGGTGTGGATGTGGGAGAGGAAAGATTAAGGACTTTTATTAAGGATAGGAGTTGACGGGTGTGTTCATTGGCTGAGTTGATGTGTAGGTGAAGGATTAGGTGGGTGAGGGCAATGGATTGTTCAGTTTGGAACTGGTATAGGGACTGATGGAAGGGAGGGTTGCAGCCAGAGATGGGAACTTTGAGTGTGAGGCCTTTGGGGGTAATGCCAAATGTCAGACAAGCCTGAGAAAATAAAATATGCGAGCGTAATCTGGCTAGGGCGAAGGCATGTTTGCGGATGGAATGTAAATAAAACTTAATGGGGTCATTGTGGGGGTGTTGTGAGGGTGACATGGTATTAGAAGGTGGAAAGTAACATGAGGTGAGGTGAAATGAAAATGAAAATAAAAATATATGGGGAGAGATAAAGGTGAACCGGAAAGAAACTGGAGATCTGGAATGAAAAAAGGCGAAAAGGTGTTGGTTACAGCTGGGCTATGTTGGACTTGGGTTGGTAGACAACGATGTGCATAAAGGTTAGGTGGTTGTGTTGCCGCCAAAACACGTTAAAGGACGGAGAAATTCGGGAAAATTTCGAAAAAACTGCGTGTAGTATATTAAAAGGAGTGGTATTGTGGTGGCAGATTATGAAAATGAGGCTAACAATTGTCTGACGAAGAAATAATGGCGTTAAAACCTGTGGGAAGCGGCTAAAAATGAACAGTGATGTGGGAAAAACGGAAATGGAAATAAAGCGAAAGTTATTAGAACTGGCCGAAATGGTTGTTTAAAAGGTGAAAGGAGCTGTTTGTGAACTAGAAACGGTGGATATAATAGCGGCGGTAGTGCTGAAAGTGGCAAAAAAAATATTTTTTTTTTGGTTATGGTTTGGAAGTGGGTTACGTGTATATATATATATATATATATGGAAGGAAACATTCCACGTGGGAAAAATTTATATATATAAAAAATATATAAAATATATATAAAGGTATATATATATATATATATATATATATATATATATATATATATATATATATATATATATATATATATATATAATACGTAACCCACTTCCAAACCATAACCAAAAAAAATATTTTTTTGCCGCTTTCAGCACTACCGCCGCTATTATATCCACCGTTTCTAGTTCACAAACAGCTCCTTTCACCTTTTAAACAACCATTTCGGCCAGTTCTAATAACTTTCGCTTTATTTCCATTTCCGTTTTTCCCACATCACTGATCATTTTTAGCCGCTTCCCACAGGTTTTAACGCCATTATTTCTTCGTCAGACAATTGTTAGCCTCATTTTCATAATCTGCCACCACAATACCACTCCTTTTAATATACTACACGCAGTTTTTTCGAAATTTTCCCGAATTTCTCCGTCCTTTAACGTGTTTTGGCGGCAACACAACCACCTAACCTTTATGCACATCGTTGTCTACCAACCCAAGTCCAACATAGCCCAGCTGTAACCAACACCTTTTCGCCTTTTTTCATTCCAGATCTCCAGTTTCTTTCCGGTTCACCTTTATCTCTCCCCATATATTTTTATTTTCATTTTCATTTCACCTCACCTCATGTTACTTTCCACCTTCTAATACCATGTCACCCTCACAACACCCCCACAATGACCCCATTAAGTTTTATTTACATTCCATCCGCAAACATGCCTTCGCCCTAGCCAGATTACGCTCGCATATTTTATTTTCTCAGGCTTGTCTGACATTTGGCATTACCCCCAAAGGCCTCACACTCAAAGTTCCCATCTCTGGCTGCAACCCTTCCTTCCATCAGTCCCTATACCAGTTCCAAACTGAACAATCCATTGCCCTCACCCACCTAATCCTTCACCTACACATCAACTCAGCCAATGAACACACCCGTCAACTCCTATCCTTAATAAAAGTCCTTAATCTTTCCTCTCCCACATCCACACCGGCTGTTCAGAGCATCCTCCTACAGGCCAACCGTAAATTAGAACAGCATGCCACCCTCCACCTCAAAAAACTATCCAATCTCCTGGTTTCCCACCTCCGGAAAGGCAACTCACTCACCCTTCACAACCTTTCCAGCAAACCTCAACCTCCTCTCATTGCACACAAACCCAGTCTCTCCCATCTACTCAATCTCCCACTTCCAGCTCCACTCCCTCCAAAACCTCAAAATTCCGATCAACACAATCTGGAACCACAACACCCTAATTCAGTAGTTAACCTTTCCTCCAAACCTCTCTCCCAATCCGAAACCTCTGTCCTATCCAAAGGCCTCACCTTCAGCCCCACTCCCAGATTCAACCAAACAGCCCTCGTCAAAGATTTACTGTCCTACACTCGTACTCTCTGTTGGAAGTATCACTTTGTCACGAAGAAAAATGATCCTAATCCTACTCCTAATGATCCGACTCCTCAAGACACCATCCAAATTGAACCCTGCCTGGAACAGTTCCGACCTCCGTCACAGCGGGACCCACCTCCTCTTCCTCAAAATCACCCTCTCCAAACCTTCCAGGAATTTCTGACTTCCAGCCTTGCATCTCAATCCTTCTTAAAAAACCTTAATCCTACACCCAACATCACCACTGCTGAAGCCCAGGCTATCCGTGATCTGAAGGCTGACCGATCCATCGTCATTCTTCCGGCGGACAAGGGTTCCACGACCGTGGTACTTGATCGTCGGGAGTATGTGGCTGAGGGACTGCGTCAGCTTTCAGACAACACCACATACAAAGTTTGCCAAGGTAACCCCATTCCCGATGTCCAGGCGGAGCTTCAAGGAATCCTCAGAACCTTAGGCCCCCTGCAAAACCTTTCACCTGACTCCATCAACCTCCTGACCCCACCGACACCCCGCACCCCTACCTTCTACCTTCTTCCTAAAATCCACAAACCCAATCATCCCGGCCGCCCCATTGTAGCTGGTTACCAAGCCCCCACAGAACGTATCTCTGCCTACATAGATCAACACCTTCAACCCATTACATGCAGTCTCCCATCCTTCATCAAGGACACCAACCACTTCCTTGAACGCCTGGAATCCTTGCCCAATCTGTTACCCCCGGAAACCATCCTTGTAACCATTGATGCCACGTCCTTATACACAAATATCCCGCACGTCCAGGGCCTCGCTGCGATGGAGCATTTCCTTTCACACCGATCACCTGCCACCCTACCTAAAACCTCTTTCCTCATCACCTTAGCCAGCTTCATCGTGACCCACAACTTCTTCACTTTTGAGGGCCAGACATACCAACAATTAAAGGGAACAGCCATGGGCACCAGGATGGCCCCCTCGTACGCCAACCTATTCATGGGTCGCTTAGAGGAAGCCTTCTTGGTTACCCAAGTCTGCCAACCCAAAGTTTGGTACAGATTTATTGATGACATCTTCATGATCTGGACTCACAGTGAAGAAGAACTCTTGAATTTCCTCTCCAACCTCAACTCCTTTGGTTCCATCAGTTTCACCTGGTCCTACTCCAAATCCCATGCCACTTTCCTTGACGTTGACCTCCACCTGTCCAATGGCCAACTACACACGTCCGTCCACATCAAACCCACCAACAAGCAACAGTACCTCCATTATGACAGCTGCCACCCATTCCACATCAAACGGTCCCTTCCCTACAGCCTAGGTCTTCGTGGCAAACGAATGTGCTCCAGTCCGGAATCCCTGAATCATTACACCAACAACCTGAAAACAGCTTTCGCATCCCGCAACTACCCTCCCGACCTGGTACAGAAGCAAATAACCAGAGCCACTTCCTCGTCCCCTCATACCCAGAATCCCCCACAGAAGAACCACAAAAGTGCCCCACTTGTGACAGGATACTTTCCGGGACTGGACCAGACTCTGAATGTGGCTCTCCAGCAGGGATACGACTTCCTCAAATCCTGCCCTGAAATGAGATCCATCCTTCATGAAATCCTCCCCACTCCGCCAAGAGTGTCTTTCCGCTGTCCACCTAACCTTCGTGACCTGTTAGTTCATCCCTATGAAATCCCCAAACCACCTTCCCTACCCTCTGGCTCCTATCCTTGTAACCGCCCCCGATGCAAAACCTGTCCCATGCACCCTCCCACCACCACCTACTCCAGTCCTGTAACCCGGAAGGTGTACATGATCAGAGGCAGAGCCACGTGTGAAAGCACCCACGTGATTTACCAACTGACCTGCCTACACTGTGATGCATTCTATGTGGGAATGACCAGCAACAAACTGTCCATTCGCATGAATGGACACAGGCAGACAGTGTTTGTTGGTAATGAGGATCACCCTGTGGCTAAACATGCCTTGGTGCACAGCCAGCACATCTTGGCACAGTGTTACACCGTCCGGGTTATCTGGATACTTCCCACCAACACCAACCTATCCGAACTCCGGAGATGGGAACTTGCCCTTCAGTATATCCTCTCTTCTCGTCATCCGCCAGGCCTCAATCTCCGCTAATTTCAAGTTGCCGCCACTCATACCTCACCTGTCGTTCAACAACTTCTTTGCCTCTACACTTCTGCCTCGACTGACATCTCTGCCCAAACTCTTTGTCTTTAAATATGTCTGCTTGTGTCTGTATGTGTTGATGGATATGTGCGTGTGTACGAGTGTATACCTGTCCTTTTTTCCCCCTAAGGTAAGTCTTTCCGCTCCCGGGATTGGAATGACTCCTTACCCTCTCCCTTAAAACCCACTTCCTTTCGTCTTCCCCTCTCCTTCCCTCTTTCCTGATGAGGCAACAGTTTGTTGCGAAAGCTTGAATTTTGTGAGTATGTTTGTTTGTGTTTGTTTGTGTGTCTATCGACCTGCCAGCACTTTCGTTCGGTAAGTCACCTCATCTTTGTTTTTATATATAATTTTTCCCACGTGGAATGTTTCCTTCTATATATATACACTGAGGAGCCTGCTCTTCAGAGTGCAAACTGCAACCATGTACCATCTCTACTTTATACTTTTATTGTCATCTATTTTCAGCGTGTATTGGTCCTTTTATATGCTGTTGTCTTTTTCCATAGCCTACAGGTTTCATTTCAGTTTCATACGATATTATTTTTCTGTTTATATGTGTCAAGTTGTTGGCAGAGAGTGTCGTAAGCTTAATTAAGTATGACTGTGAGGTTTATATCAGTCAGTGTTCACACTGTTGTTATATATTGCCTACAGTAGTTTCAACCTTTTGATCATTATCAGTAGTCCATAATGTGTCTTGTCCAAAAGCTACATCAGAGGCTGTGAGGAGTGAACATATTTTCAGTGACAGTCTGCTGTTTGGGTCCTTGAAGATGTGTTTCCTCCTACCATCTTCTAACACAGCAATTGGCCAAGAAACGTTATGGGTTATTGATAATGCTGATCTTGACAGAAAATTTGAAACCAATTTTTTCAGAAATAAAAATTGAGAGAGCAATGACTGATATAAACTTTACAGTTAAAATTAATTTTCTCTTCATTGCAGATCACTCAGTCTGTGGAAAATTCCATTTTTCACTTTCCAGAAAGTCTTCTGTAATATATACCACGAGTCCTTTCTCATATACCAAGTGAAGTGACATAGTGGTAAGACAGTGGACAATGCGTACTCTGCGTGTGTGCATGTGGAAGGGGGGGAAGGGGGCACACACATTCGCATGTGCATTTGCGTGCGAGCGCGATATATATTATACATACATATATATGCATCAAGGGATGGTTGAGGTGGCACAAATAAAAGAAAAATAAGGAGAAACAAGACTGATGTATGTGTTTAGCTGGTGTTGCAGTACTCCTCTTGTGAGGCTTAGTAAGCACTGTGACACATTGTTGAGACTCAGTGCCACAGTTCTTTATCTTGGACTCTTCATTAAGACTTCTTCTGTGGGCCATTCAAAGAATCATGTCCACATTTAGGTTTGATTCAAGGAAGGCAAAAAGTTTAAAGATAAGTCAGCTACTGCACTACTGAAAGAACATACTGAATGTAAAGTTCTGAAGCAGTTTTTTGGAAACAGAAATAAAACCTAACATATTTGGGATTTGCTTGTCTTTTTGCTATGCAATTGTTCTCAAACAATGCAGGGAAACCATTTGTTAGAAATATTTCATTGTTTCAAATTGTAAATTTCACATCACATCTTGAAGATGCAGTGGTTGTCTTTTCATTATTGGTCAAATTTATTATGATATTTCAGTCTTGAGTAACTCACAGTAATTTACAGTGAATTAAGAGTGTGAATTGCGTTTGCTAATCTGAGGGAAGTGGAACTTGGCAGTCTGAAATTGGCATCATATTACATAATGTCTACCTCCGCTCCATTGAGAGGTGAATACTAGGTTCGAAGACACAGTGAAAAACGATCGACCCAGCTCAGATTTAAACCCACAACCTTAGGTTTTCAACAACCCTAGATGTGAATCTGGTCCCACTTGCTGCATTCTAGAGGCACTTTTGAATTATGGCAGCTGTTCACTAGGTGATAATGGCACCATTTTCACAACTCAAATTTAACTCATCATAATTCAGACAATTTGTACCAAATATTTATAAATTATATATATAGAAAGCTTCCTCATGAATCAGTGTATCTATTTGTCAAAATCAAATCAAAATACCTACAGCAGCTCCTGAGATTAACCTTTGTATGCAGGCAGACATGAGCAAATGACTTCAGTTTATATATGTCTACAGAAGAAATTATGAGCACGCGCTGTAAAGTAATGCCTCTGAATTTTTTTATGTGAAAATTGTTAATGCTTTCTAAATAAAACAAATGTCATTAACATTTTTACATCTTTATTCTTCATGTCTGCATGTGTGTTTCTGAACACAGTCACCATGATGATGATTACATTTCCCCCAATGAGAGACCAGTTTGTTGATACCATCACTCTAGAATGGTTGTTATTGTTGACAGAGCCATAACCTCAACTCCGCTTGCACCGCTTCATCGCCATAAAAGTGAAGTCCTCAGAGGTGTTTTTGAAGTTCTGGAAATGGATGAAAATCAGATGCAGCCAGGTCAGGACTATTGGAGGGTGATCAAGGACAGCGAACCCAAGATGTTGATTGTTCCAGACATCACAGTGCTCATGTGTAGTATGACATTGTCATGCTGAAAGAGAGGTTGCTCCATCTGTGGATGAACTCTTTGAATTTGAATGAAATTCTATCACAGTGCACTGTAATTATGTTACACAGTCATGTTACACAGTGCAATTCAAAGCTGTCTAGTGACAGAGGGCTGCAAATATACAGACACGAATAATGAAGATGTAGAATGTTATTATTATTTGCTTTATCTTAGGAGTTTTCCCATCAAAAATTTGGAGGCATTACTCCCTCTCCCTCGCCCCTGCTCCCGCCCCCCTCCCTCTTCCCCCCCTACCCACTGTTTCTGTTCAGAGATATCGAGTAGCTGGTTGAGTCATAGTTTTTGCAGAGTGTACAGTGGAGTAACACAATGGAAGAGGCAGTGAGAGCAGGGAGAGATGGGACTGGGGGAGAGAGAGAGAGAGAGGGGGGGGGGGGGAGGGGGAGGAGGGGCACAAACATGATGAGCAATGTCAGTGGATTTAATCGCAGCTAGATTGTGGGTGCCTAATGCAGAGGACATACCCTTTCCAACATTTGGTATGCAGTAGGCTTCTCTTGTGAGACTGTATCCCTGGGGGTGCCTGAGTGTCAACAAAGAGCGCTAACGACCTTTGGCTATAATGTGTTGTCAAGGACCACTGTTTACTATTACAGATTGAAACTCTGCATAGATGGATCACACTGTTGCAAATTCTCATCGGCTCAATGCTAATGAGCAGCTGTGTTATTCAGAACCCCCTCTTCTGTGTGGGGTGCACAGAATCCAGTGCACCACACATGTGTCTGCTCACTGAATTTTAGAGGATACAAAGATTAGCATAGGCACAGTATTACCACCACTATACACTCTGAGCACTAAATAAAGTTAGCTGAACTGAAGGTATAAGAAAGCAGAAAAACAAGAGGTGATGCATTCCACTTGTTAAAAGGTCACCATTCACGTGGGAGATAGAGATGTTCTTGTGTGTAAGATAATACACGTGTATAGTTTGACAGTACTGAAAAATCCAAGGTCATTCTTTTCCAGCACTGGGATTCACCTGTTTGTCTGCAGCACCCTGCACAGAATCTACACCTTCAGCAAGAGATGAATTACCACATTGTGTCTGAATTGTGGAAGAATGAATGAACACTTCAAGAACAAAGAGGCGCTTAAGAAACCCCTCTCGCCACCCCTACACCCTCCCTCTGTGTCATCTGATCCTGACCTCACTTATGTTGCATACATCTAGTAGATTATTGAGCATGACATGCAAATCTTGGACTTAGCTCTGACCATCCTCTGAGCATTGTGGGTAGCAGTTGAGAGTCATGAATATGGATGGGTTCCCAATGTTTTTGAAGTCTCGTGTAGTCCTCCTCATAATATTTCAACACTGCGAAGGATGGCGCCATGTGTGAAGTGATATCCCTAACTCAGTTGCTCATGAGCAGATATTGTTATGACTGCATATTATCGGTGGTAACTGTAGTTGTACAGGCTTTGAGTGAAGATTGATTCAATAAGTGTTTATATCTATGAAATTTTATATTGCACCAGTTTTATCATCATACTAATCTAATCATTGAGGTATGGCCATCTAACAATAGCCCATTAAGTTCCAACCCCCACAAAGTACTCTGTGAATCATAATCCATTAACACTGTCTATAAGATGACTATAATTAATGTTGAGAGTCAGTAGCTCTAATTGATTCTAAGGCCTATGACATTTTGGTGGAACATAAAGAGTTTTTCAATTCTAGTGGTTGTTATGTTGCTGTTAGTAAATGAACTTGTATCAGTAATTGTAAATGAAGTGTTTCTGGTTCAGTTTTGTTGTTGCAGAAGAGTGATGAATCCTAAGCTTTCGGAGCAAATATTAATTTAACAAAGCAAGAAATTGTAGGCCAGAAAAGTAGTCATTTGTTTATTTATATCAGGAGGATGTAATAGATAATAGTGTGCCAAATGTGTTCAACTCAATTATTAATAATTTGCAACTAATTCTTAGAAAAGCCTAATCCACTCAAAATTTCTGTAGTTGTATGACATCACCTCAACACATAATTATTCACTGAGTCTTTTCCTTGTGTGTATCTCCACTGAAACTTAAAAAATGTCATTTCCCAACATAATTAACCTTCTTACCAGTATTGTCGAACATTGTTGCAGTGATATTTTTCCAAGAGAAAAAACTATTTTAGGTTGTTTCTTCTACCAAGGATTCCTTACTGTTTTGATGTTGTCATCAGTTGTGTACTGTCATGACCTCAAAGAGCTTTCCAGAAGTCCGGACACATAATCTGAAGGAATAACATTCGGCCTGTATAGAGGATGTGGCAAAATATGAACTTTCAGTACCTGCATTTTTTTCAATAGTTTCTGGGATATGGAGGGGGGGGGGGGGGGGGGGAAGCCTTATTGTGAAGGAAAAAATACCTTTGCACTAAAGTCCCCTAGGAAAATCAACTCTATCTCCAGTATAGACTGTAACAGGCACTATTCACTATTGTTTGGGAAGAGAGGACATATGTCACCATTTTGAAAACTCAATTTTGCTTCTGCTTCATTATCAAGCACTCACACTTCGTTCTCTCTCTCTCTCTCTCTCTCTCTCTCTCTCTCTCTATATATATATATATATATATATATATATATATATATATATATATATATATATATATATATTCCTTATTGCTGTTATGCTATTGCTACATTTTTTTTTCCCCCCACAACAGGTCTCCCGGTATGGTTCAGCAGCTACACTTGAGCTTGATGGTGGAGAAGGGCGAAGATACAATGAAACATTTATATTTGAAGGGCATCAGTTACTTCTGGTGGACAAGCAAGAAGGTGTCTATGCTGGTGGAAAAGCTGAATACACAGGTGTACGAACATTTGAGGTTTATGATGATTATCAGAAAGGTTGGTAATAATGTCAGTAGTACTAATTTTTGTAAAAATTATATAAATACGCCACATACCTGCCCTTAAAGTAAAATGAAGTAAGAAAAGATGGAGATTGCTTTTACCATCACTAGAAGGCATTCATCCACAAAGTCGTTACATGAAATTATCCATCATAGACGCAACTGGGTA
This sequence comes from Schistocerca americana, assembly GCF_021461395.2. Taxonomy (NCBI): domain Eukaryota; kingdom Metazoa; phylum Arthropoda; class Insecta; order Orthoptera; family Acrididae; genus Schistocerca; species Schistocerca americana. Next base: position 236,008,352 of record NC_060123.1, on the reverse strand, counting down.
GAATTGTCTTTATCTTCTGTCTGTTAGAATTCTTGTCTTTAGTGTTGTTATGTTGCTGACAAAGGAGATGATGAAATAGTTAAGTCATTGATGTGTTATTTGGGAGGCGTAGGGTTCCAAACCCTGTCTGACCATATTAATTTGGGTTTTCGATTGTCCCCATTTCTTACAAATAAGGAACTGGACCTTTCATTAAGGCTACAATCAATTCTTACCTCATATCCTTTTCCAACTAGTGCCGCATTTCTATTGACAGTGAAGTTATTAGACGAGAGTCATAATATTTTTCAAACAGGAAAATAAAAAATACAACTATTATTTTTCTCTTGATTCAGATTCTCTTTGCTAGATGCAAGATCCATGTGTGTTCACCAGGGGAAGGGGAGTGGGAAGATTAAATATCCATTTTTTTATATAAATGAGGTGGTCAGTTTTGACACATGTCATGCCACAACTACTACAGTCTTATAGGTAACACAAGAAACATATCTCAAAGAATTGATTGTTATCCACAGTGTATGAGGGTTCTGTAATGAATAAATATTCTGTATTGTACTCCTCCACATTCTGAGGGAGACGGTCCTCCCTTTGCAGATGATAGTGTATCAGTTTCATTAAAATTGAACTTATAATTATTACTATTATTGTTGTGTTGTGTATTTTTAGATAATTATCTGCCTCTTTATTTTTGTTTGAATTTATGGTGAGACATCATTTAGCCTGTTATGATTTCTGTTTTAAAACAGCTGAACCCCAACAAAACATTCAGTATGCAATACAAGTTGCTATGGTGTGGTTTCTTTTGATCATGCTATAGAAAACTGTACATTCACTTTCTAACCTGACCGGTTAGAAAATGCGTACTGTTTGTTGGCTAGAGAAAGTTGTTGTGAAAACAAGCCGCATTACATGCCTCTACCAAATGTTTTCCATTATCAGGTTTTCTAGTGTGTTCCTCTTTCTCACTCGTACCTGTTCACTTTGGTACACTCCATGCTCAATTTTAATTCACAATTCCATAAAATTATCGCATCTATTCAGAACTCCTTATGTACATGTCGAAATGTAATGAAATCTGAGCTCCAAACTTCCCTTAGACTTCACAAAGCAGTTATTTAGCTCATGAAATGTGTGTGAATGTACTGTCCTATGATTAGCTGAGGACTATCAAAGCTGATCCTGTGTCTTTTATATTGGACCCATCACACCTTGAATAGCTTTTATGAGCAATTTATTAAATGGGGGGAATTAAAAAAAAACACAAACAACAAAATAATCCCCCCTTTAAATAACTGAATTATCATAAAATGTTATTTTCCCAGTATTGTAAACCGGCTAGTTGCACTGTACAGATTTCCCATACTAAGTATGATTCACTCTCTTTGTGCTGATACAATTCCCACACTACCATTTACTCAGTTAACAGACATAATAATATTTGTTTATTATATTACTTTGCACTCACACCATCATTCACACTAATAATTAAACACTCAATCAACAGTAATTAATAGGACATAATTTTCACAGAAGATATGTTTTTTCCAAAATGTACTGACTGTATCATTTAAGTCTGTAAGACACTAACATCTTTTGGCCACAGCTGTAACTGTTAGGAAATGCTGCACTGTAACAGTACACCTGTCGCACCAGAACCATGACTCATGTATGAAGCTTATCTGGTCACCGCTGTTCAACTTACATAGGTACTATGCTACAAAGTTATCACTGAGGTGTTCTCAGTGTGCACCCATGACAGCTTTAGCAGCCAATGTAGTCACATTTCATAATACTACTCTAAATACAGTTAAATCCATAATTACTATCAATTGATATTCACCATTTTCCATGTTGCATGTTGACAAGTGATGCATTTATCTTTCTCCCATTACCATAGTACCAATCATGTTAGGCAGATCTCAGTAACTGCATGTACTTCAATATTAGTCAAAAGTTATCCTTAAGTTCCATTTAACATACAACCTAGAACATGGCTCACAAAAAGACTTTTAAAACACAATTTCTGTGACTGCAGTCAGAGGGGTGCTGGGGACAACATCATTAGTAACTGAACCCTTGGTGCAAACACCAGTTATCTCATAGTTATTGTGGTAAGTGGGCCAGTGGTGGTACTTGGCTGCAGCAATGACACCAGCGGACATGTCTACAAGCTGCTGCACCTTCTCCTGGTGTAGTTGTAGTAAGTGTCACCATTTTTATTTGTGAGCCAGTGTCCATGTCTAAACTCACGCCTGCCCAGCTGAGCACTGAGTCAAGCGATAAATACGAACCCACTTCATGCCACTCAGTAATTTTCCCCAATTTTAATGATACTAATAATTTATATTCTCAGCTGCAAGGTTTATTTGAAATAATAATGTTATAGAAATAATAATGTTGTATCTGTCTGAAGTCTGATATGATTATAACATTTCCCCTTGTTTTGAATTTTTTACCAGTATTACAGTAACAATGTTACTTTCACTTATGGTGTGTTAATGAAACAACCACATCTGCATTGACTCAAGGACACTACAGTTAACAATTGGAATGGAAAACTACACAAATGGAATACAGGTGTCACCTGGTTTATAACATGATATCCTTGCACAACAATAACAATAAATGCTAACTGTAAAATTTAGCCATACAAATTCAGTGGATCAATCTTGTGTCCATTAGTGCGCTTTCTATTCATATCAAGGAATAATATTTGTCTCTCCTGTATTTTGTCTTCATGTTTCATTGACATTTGAATGTTATGCCTACAGCAGATTTTATGTTTCAAAGACAAGAAAGAATAGGTGTCGATAACTCATGAACAAGAACATGGCAGTCGAAACTGTGTCACTAAACGGAAATATTTAAGTTGCCAGAGTGGGACACTGTTACATGCCAATTCATTCTGGTTGATATAAGCTGCCTGTTTGTAGTTGTTAATAAGTTACCACTGTATTACAGTATAATAAGTGAAATCAACTAGTCTTGAAGGATTTGTTGACATGATATTTCTCTGCAGGCCAAATAACAAGATAGTTTTCAACAAAACATGTATCTGTGTTGGAAGCATAAAAATAAAGCCATTTTTCCTAAGACTTTTCCAAGTTTATAGAAAAATTAGCAGTCTCAGTCACACTCATGAAGAATTCAGTGGCTGTAAAAGTAAGTGTTGCCTGAAAATGGCTCACACCTGCCATGAAGCATCTACGGACCAAAATTCTTATTTTTACTCCATCTTTGTCTCTAGAATTCTGTTCAGTTGTTTTCAAATGCACTGAGTGTCAAGGTGAAATTACTTAATAATTATGTAATATATCTAAAAACAAAGATGATGTGACTTACCGAACGAAAGTGCTGGCAGGTCGATAGACACACAAACAAACGTAAACATACACATGAAATTCAAGCTTTCGCAACAAACTGTTGCTTCATCAGGAAAGAGGGAAGGAGAGGGAAAGATGAAAGGATGTGGGTTTTAAGGGAGAGGGTAAGGAGTCATTCCAATCCTGGGAGTGGAAAGACTTACCTTGGGGGAAAAAAGGATAGGTATATACTCGCACACACACACATATCCATCCGCACATACACAGATGTGTGTGTGTGTATGTGCGGATAGATGTGTGTGTGTGTGTGTGTGTGTGTGTGTGTGTGTGTGTGTGTGTGGGTGTGTGTGGGTGTGTGTGTGTGGGTGTGTGTGGGTGTGTGTGGGTGTGTGTGGGTGTGGGTGTGTGTGGGTGTGTGTGGGTGTGGGTGTGGGTGTGTGGGCGCGCGTGCGAGCGCGAGCGAGTGTATACCTGTCCTTTTTTCCCCCAAGGTAAGTATTTCCGCTCCCGGGATTGGAATGACTCCTTACCCTCTCCCTTAAAACCCACATCCTTTCGTCTTTCCCTCTCCTTCCCTATTTCCTGATGAAGCAACAGTTTGTTGCGAAAGCTTGAATTTCGTGTGTATGTTTGCGTTTGTTTGTGTGTATCGACCTGCCAGCACTTTCGTTCGGTAAGTCACATCATCTTTGTTTTTAGATATATTTTTTCCACGTGGAATGTTTCCCTCTATTATATTCGTACTAATAATTATGTAATATTTTCCAATTCTGGTACATGATAAACAAAGAATTATAGAGGAAGTGAAAACTGCTACACACTTTTCTCTTTTTTTCTGGCGTTCCTGGTTTACCCAGATTTGTTCTTTGAATCTTACAATTTGTGTAAATCATTTTGATAGTAACGATGAATGCCCACAGATTTTACAATACAGTTATGATTGAACAACTAGGCCATTGGTGCATTTAAACAGAGCAATCTAATGTTGCTAAAATAGCAAATTTATTCTTTCATATGAGAATGCAGAAAAATGTCTTCTAAAATTGACAGGTTGTTTGGATGACATTCGACTAGAAGGCAAGCACCTTCCTCTTCCTCCAGCAATGAACGGAACACAGTGGGGACAAGCAACAATGGCACGGAATCTGGAACGTAATTGTCCATCAAATAATCCCTGTGCAAATGTTTTGTGCCCAGATCCATTTGAATGTGTTGACTTGTGGAATGATTATGAATGCACGTAAGTATATTAATATATTTTTCAATTCAGGCCTTCATCATCTAATGAAAGTCTACCCTGATATCCACTTAAGATAATAAATATGAAGTTTTTAATTTTGTGCAATACTGTACATTTTTATTTCATGATCTTGGAATTATATTTCCATGTAGTTGTGACAATGATTACATTAAAAGTGCAATATCCTATACCTTGAGCTAAATTCTCAGATGCATATTAATAATATTTTTATTCTAACATTGCTTTTACAAATCAGCATTAATGCATCTTCATAACATAGTGATCATATTAATATTTCAAATGTTGTTAATAATGCCATCAGAAAAGCCCAGACATGACAGCTGCTGAGTTTTAGGTGCTTCATTATTTTGGTTTTGCCCACAACTTTTATATTCATTTGCTATCTAGTCTTATAATGTTTAGCATTAAATTAGTTGTATGAAATTCACAAGATTTAACCCATGTGTTATTTGTAGTATCACCTTGATTCACTGTAGCTGACAGGAAGATTTTTTAAAGGAGATCTCAGGCTGTACTTTGTAGTTACAGTTCTCCTTGCTCTCATTGATATAGCTTTCATATACCAAATTACAGCCAGCTGCTGTGAAAAATAGTGAAACTGATTTATAGTTTATGAACTGTAGGAAATAAAACTAAAGTTCTTCTAATAATTTCAGAAGTCACATCAAAACTAAAGTTATTACAAGATTAGATGACGAGGAACAAAGACTGAACTGCTGCTCTGTTAGTTTATTAGATGCAAGTTCCTATAAGCACACACAATAGTTTATTATGGCAGGCAACATGCAGAACTATAAGGAAGATACTACAGATGCCACAACAATTAAATCTTGCTATTTTCATAGTACTTGTTCAAAGCCAAGCTTCATGTATGTACGTACGTATGTATGTCTCCATCACACACACACACACACACACACACACACACACACACACACACAAACTGTATGTCACTGTATAGTATTTATGAATCAACCTTGCCAGTGCAGGAAAACTTTTCTGGTATTACTGTTACTCAAACCAGATCATACATAGGACAAGAAATTTACTGAACAGGACACACTGAACTTAGTGGCAGCTGTTGCTACGGAGTTTGTGTATCTGCAGGGATACTAAATAATATTTACTTCAAGTTCAATCACATTCTGACTTTATGAAACTTATTTTGGTAGCTTTTGTGTGACTAATATCAAACCTGCTTTTAGTATGTCTCTAGTGGAGCGCATATAATGAGATCCAACAGGATAGCATTCAGTCTCTGGGAATACAAGACTTCACTCTAAATGGTTCACTTAGTCCAGCTATTTTTAGTATGGATTTTGGTGACGCACTACTGTGCATTCGTGCCTGTCACACATCTGCTCTAGCAGATGATGTGTCACCCAACAAAAATCCACATCATGAACTGTATGTGTCCAGGGGCAAGAGTCTTCTCTGTCGTGCACTTCTTTTTCTTTAAAGCATGCTACAGGAATTGTCCAAGTTCTGGCACTTCCTGTGCTGACACCGAGCTGTCCACACAATGAACGCACAGATTTACAGGTCTTTTGGCATTAAGTTCGTGTTCAAGTTATTTATTAGGACTAAATAGCTTGTGATAATGCTACAAGGTAGGTGAACAACCCTTTAAGATGCCAATGGTGAGTCGGTTTCTTGTGTTTATAAAGCAAATGGCATTGCAGACCCCCACAACACCTATGGAGAACTGGTAGGCAACATTGATTCATGGCAACATTATTCAGCACCCACCTCATGGTCTCATATCCTGAGTGAGGATTATCAACTTCACAGAGCTCTTTAAATTATAATGAGTGCAGCATGATTGGACCTCTTTTCTGCAAACTACATGCAAACCAATGTGGCACCATGCCTGCAGCCATTAGAGACTGAAATCCCCAACTGTGTTAAATTAGCGTCACATATGGTACCTCAAGTTCTTTTATTTGTATTTTGCTTTGATCACTGTGTTACATTAGCTTTGTTTACTATACCTCAAGATCATTAACAATGTTTCTCATGTTGTCTTAAAAATTAACTGTTAAACTGACTTCATCACACACAGGTGGTGGGCACCCCTCAAATGTACTCAAAGCCTTCATATGAGGGGTTGGGTGGGGATTTACAGACCAACTCAGTTGAGAGTTTTTATTCATAGACATTTTTGTGGTGACTTACCTTTGTAATTTGCAATTAATTGTGCCTGTTAACATTCCAATAAAGGAATTGTTTTGTATTTGAATTTCCTTTGGTTACAATGTTCCCATAATTTAACCACCGATTTTACCCTGTACATCTAGCAAATGCTCAGTGTCCGCCTGTTGTGTTCACAGTACGATTATGGTTGCAAGTGTTTCAGAAATGAAGAATCTAGTTTAGAATAAATATTTCCATTTGCTACTAAGGTAGAGTATCACTTTTGAGGAAACTTAACTGAAAGAAATAACATTTTGAGACTACAGAAACATATTAGCATAACTTACATAATTCACATTAGTGACAGTATATTTGGCAGAGATTTCAAACAATTTAGTAGTTTAACAACACTTTCACATTACATATACCATTGTTGTTCTTTGACATTATCATATATGTCAATCTCCTCAAAATTAAATAAATAAAGCATTATACTAGGACTGCAAACATCCTCTTAAGACCATGAGGGTTCAACAGTTGACCATAAACTAGGCATATATTGGAATGTTATTGCTGGTATTCATTGCTGGAGAGTATTCAACAAGGGTACATTTGTGTGAATGCGATCTGTCAGTTGTTTGATCACAATTATCTTTACCTTTAAATCTTTTCTTTCTGCACTCACTCATGTCACTCCTTGAAGTTGCAGTCCTGCCATGCAGTGCCAGCTGTAGCTATATCAAAATTCTTCACTGTCTGCATGAAAGTGCTGTTACAATGGAAGATCATGTTTGCTGCCCACCAGCCAAGTAATTACAGGACCACTTCTCTTCAAAAACCTTCTGTATTTAACGGTCCCCATATCACCTTCAACATATCAATTAAACATTCACATTTAAGCTCTTATTAACCAAACTCATTGCCAGATGGATCATTAGCATCCCAAATTCAGGAATTAATTAATTCCATATGATCCTTTGTTTCCTCCTTCAGAACAGTAGCCACAGTTGTCGTAACCTACTCCTCTTTGGTGTCCATGGCACCCCCAAGTCTCAAAGTCAAAGTGTAAATGACTCACTCCCTCCCTCCCTCCCCACCCTCCCACCCCAGTAAAACACACACCCTCCATCATGCCTTATGGCTGTATTCATATTTGCATTTTGTATCTCCACATAAATAAAAAATGTGTGCACGGTATATAGTCTTTCCTCTACCACTACCATCATAATTTAAAGTTTCTACACAACCCCCTTTTATTGGCTCAGTAAAAAGGAAATGGGACATGTTGCTACCTTAAATAGCAGCATGAACCACCATGAAAATATATATACCCATGTACTGTCATAGTACCACCATAATACATGGGTATACATATTTTCAACAGCTTCTCACAGTATGCTTAATACTTTGGAGGAAAGTATAGTTGTATTTATGAGTGAAATAAAATGCTTTCTGTTGTCCAACTCCTCCTGTCCCATGGAGAGGTATCCTCAGAAGGATTCTTATTACTATTGTAAAAGAATTAAGCTTTTGTTATGTTTTTGCTTCTAAAATGTGTCAGATTGTTCTGAGTGCCTTGCATGGAAATTACTTTGAGCAAATAACTATACCACCATCACTAAGGAGTAACTAAAAAATCCAAACTTTTTGACTCAATTAACAACAATGAGGGAATCAGTGATCATAAGGCTGCATTAGCATCGATGACTGAGTATTACAAGGAATGTTAAAGATGGGCAAATATTTTTTGTTAGCAAGAGTGATGTGACAAAAACTGCGTAGTGTCTAAGTAGACAACATCAAATATACAGTTCTGAGGACACTGATATGGAACACAAATGGATGAAACTCAAAGCCATTGTACAGTTTGCCTCAGATAAGTATGTGCTGAGGAATGTTGTGAGAGTTTGAAAAGAATCAGTGTGTTTCTGTAGCTGTGTTACAAAGGTACAAATGCAAAGAGAGCTTCATCTCCAATTTAAACACAGTAAAAGCCTAGTAGATGTACAACAACTGAATAAAGGCACAAGGAGGTTCATGAGAAAGGAAATTGACAAAGTCCTAATCAGTGTTTGGTTTTTAAGTCAATAAGCAGATGGGAATCATCTGTTCAGTTGCTCAGTGACCATACTGGCACTGAAAACAGATGGTGACGGAGAGAAGGCCATAATAATGAATTCGGTCTTCTGAAACTGTTAAAAGTGCAGATCATCATAATAAATTCCTACCTTATATCAAAACATGAATGCCAAAATGGTAGATATCTGTTAAAGAGTGGAGAGGCATCTGAATTGCGTAAGATATCAAGATTCTACAGAGTTTATGCAAAAGAACTTTCTCCTCTCCTAGCTGTAATTTATCATAGGTTGCAGGAGCGAAGGAAAGGTACCTAGTAATTGGAAAAAGCACAAGGTATTCCGATTTTCAAGAAATGGTCATAAAACATATATTTCTAGATATGTATTGCCAATGTCAATCTGTTGTACTATTATGGAACATGTTTTATGCTCTCACACATCATGACTTTTTGGGGTAAGAAACTCTCCTCTATAAAAACATGGATTCTGTGAACAGAGATCTTTTGAAACTCTGCTCACTCTGTTTGTCCATTAGATCTGGAGTTCCATAGATGAAGGTGCTCAGGTTAACGTCGGGTACCTAGAGCTCTCGAAGACATTCAGTACCACCATACACTGTTTAATGAACAAAATATGAGCTTACTGAGTATTGGACCAGATTTGTCTTTGAATTTTACTATAGGGTTGTTATTGTTCATAATTTATATTAATGATCTGGAGACTAATATTTGAGACACTGTGAAGATGTTCTCAGACAATGTTGTTTATAAGAAGGTTGCAACAACAGAACACTATGCAAAAATGCTGGAAGGCATGGAGAGGATTGACAATTCCAGGGCATTTATCCTAATCATAAATGAATGTAACGTATTGTGCATAAACAGACAAAGAGAGAAACTACGTTCAATCACACTTCTGGTGACAAATCACTGGAAAAAATTGACTGCCTATGTGCTTGACTGACCTTTCACAGTCAGTGCTCTTGCTGAGTGAGTTATTCAGGCATGACTAGTGGATTCACCTTCACAGCTTCAAATCTTTCAATACCTCTCTTCTGCTTTCTAAACTCATAGAAGCTTGCCTCCATATGCTGCTGGATTAGCACTTCTTGCAGAAAGAATTGCAGATCTATACATTTCTTGCTTAAATTCATATCTATTTAAACTGGCAAATAAAGTTCAAGAAGTTATGTCTCCAGAGCATCAGGAAGAACTATTGTAAGCAGAAAGACTAAAAACCATTTGCAATTATCAGTTTATGAACCTAATTTTGAAGAAAAATTTGAGAGAATTAACGAACAAACAAGAATATGGTCTACATAAGTGAAATGTTTTCCTTAGCCAAGTGTCCAACATGACAGATGATATAATTATTACTGCTCACTTGTCACTTTTTCAGACATCTGCTTGTTAGCAACTAGCATTCAGATAGCAGTGATATGTCAAAGTATCATCAGATTATGTTCCACCTGTAATGGTTTCTCATATTTATTAACATTATTACCCTCTAATACATGTTTATGGGTATTAGATTATGATAATGTTAATAAATACTCTTTGAAATTCTGAAGGTATCATGGGTAAAATACAGGCAGCAAAAAACTATTTACAACTTGTACAGAAACAACATGGTTGTAGTAAGAGTCAAAGGGCATGAAAGGAAGCAGTGGTTGAGAAGGGAGTGAGATGGGGTGGTAGCCTGTCTCTGCTGTTATTCAATCTGTACATTGAAAAAGCAGTAAAGGAAACCAAAGAAACGTTTGGAGTAGGAATTAAGGTTCATGGAGAAGAAATAAAAACTTTGAGGTTTGGCGATGAGATTGTAATTCTGTCAGAGATGGCAAAGAAGTTGGAAGAGCAGTTGAATGGAACTGACAGTGTCTTGAAAGGAGGATGTAAGATGAACCTCAACAAAAGTAAAACAAGGATAATGCAAGGTAGTCAAATTAAATCAGGTGATGCTAAGGGAGTCAGGTTAGAAAATGAGATACTTGAAGTAGTAGATGAGTTTTACTATTTTGGCACTAAAATAACTGACAATGGCAGAAGTAGAGAGGATAGAAAATTAAGACTTGCAATGGAAAGAAAACCATTTCTGGATGAAGAGGAATCTGTTAACATCAAATATAGATTTGAGTGTTTGGAAGTCTTTTTGGAAGTTATTTGTCAGGAATGTAGCCATATGTGCAAGTGAAACATGAACAATACACAGTTTAGATAAAAAGAGTAGATACTTTTGAAATGTGGTGCTACAGATGATGCTGATGATTAGATAGGGTGATCACGTAACTAATGAGAAAGTACTGAATAGAATGGGGGAGACACAAATTTGTGGCAAAACTTGACCAAAATAAGTGATCAGTTGATAGTGCACATTCTAAGACATTGAGTGATCACCAATTCAGTATTTGACGGAAAGGGGGGGGGGGGGGGGGAGATAAAAATAATAGAGGGAGACCAAAGATGCAGTAAGCAGACTCAGAAAGATGTAGGTTGCAGCAGTTATTCAGAAAGGAAAAGGCTCACACAGGATAGTGTAGCATGGAGAACTGCATCAAACCAGTATTTGGACTGAAGACCACCACCACCACCACCACCACCACCACAAACAACAAACAACAACAACAACAACAACCACCTATTTATCAACTGACCCACCTTCAGGGTTGAGGTTCCATGACAGGAATAAGTTAACCGCAAGTGAACATAGTTCCTACACTGTCGACAAATGAGTTGAGAGGATCTCCTTTTTACTTTTTACAAACCTACTTTTGGCCAAGAGCAGAAAAATTGCTGCCCAAGTAACAGCTGCAGATTCATAATTACTATTTCAAGGATATAGATTTATTTTGTGAATCCTTTTAATATTTTGTTTCTAACCATTACAGCATGTTACCCTAATTTTCTGCCTCAAAACATTTTTTTATGGACATAAATGAAAGTCAGTACAATGAATTAAGAAGGAAAAAATGTATTTTGCTTAGCTCCATAAAAACTAAATTTATTTCAAAGTACCCTTATATTACATTGACTAACATTTGACAATTTTTTATTGTTCAGAACTCTCCTGCAATTGGAACGTCTTATTTTCCATAAATACTTCAGCATCTGTGGAACATTGTTCATACCATTTCATTTCATCTTGGAGAACAGGTGGAAGTTTACAGGTTTGAACGATTATGGTGGATGGTCAAGTAAAGTAATATTATTCTTTGCAATGTAATTTTGAGGCAGAAATGCCTGGTATTCAAGGTTGTCTTCCTACAGCAAACCGTTACTTGTTCCTGTCTAGTTTTGTATTTCTGTCTGAATGACTCATGAGGAAAGCATTGAACTTTATCTACCAGGCTCTTACCCTGTGGGATGAATTTTGCAGGTAATGGCACAGAAAAAGCAATTCCTAACAACATGTTCCCCTCACTTTCGTCCCTGCAGAATTTTTGCTTCCTTAGATACATTCTTGATTTCCAATCACCAGGCTGCAAAACAATATCCCATGATCATCATTTGTTGTTTGCCTGCCAGCATGATTCATAAATGCCCTCCATTTTGTTGCATGTCATGTATGATGCAAGCAGATGGATGGCTGCACCAGGAGTTCACATCAATATTTGGAAGAGCTTTTCCAAACTACAGTTGCCACAACAGTACTTGTGATTTAGCTGTCTTAATCTTGCTGAGTACAGTCAAACTTCTGTAGTGTAAGGATATGCACTCTAATAGAAGAGGCAAATGCAACATTCCTTTGCAGTTGGTCTGAACTGAACTTCATGGAAGAGTTTCAGAATACAAGGCTGTGGTAGTGGCTATCCTGTGATCCACAGATTCAACCAAAAAAGCTCTCTTCTGTCCCACAACCAAGCAGCTATCCACTTTGTCACACAATATTCATTTTACTCTGGTTTTGGGGTGAGAAAACATCTATTCTTTTTGCTTCTCATTGTCAAAAACATCCATTCTCAATTCCCATCACATTTTTATTAATGGATGTGTCTGCTGTGTGGTGGTGATGATGAAATGTTATTTTTGTGACAATTTACAGTGACTTTTGATTATCAGATATATTGGTTGTGACCTTTTCTCCAATAAAACCGAATAATGGCATGATTTTCATAGTCAGTGGAAGACTTTACTGTGTTATGCATGTTTACTTGACACCAGAAACACTGAACCACCAAAAGCTGTCACGCACCCATAGCATCTACTGAGATATATGTATAAATCGGCTACATAAAATCTTGTTTCAGAATTGTCTGTTTCCCATTGTACACGCTGTCAAACTTTGAAGAAAAAGGAACAGAGTACAATGTTCACACTTTGAGTGTTTATCACAAAGGAACTAGATTTGGCAATATTTATAATAAGTGTAATTACTGGTTTTTAAAATTAATTTAAAAACTGAGCATATTATGCTGCAGAATGAAAGATTAATTCTGGAAATGACACTTGGGCTGTTGCTAAGCCATTTCTCTGCAGTCTTCTTTCTTCTATGAGTGCTAATCCAGCAATGTATAGAGGCAAGCTTCTGTGAAGTTGAAAGTGTAGAAGAGAGGTAATGGCAGATTTGGAACTGTTAAAGAGGATTCATGAGTCATGGCTGGATAGTTTATTCAGGACAAGCATTGACTATGAAAGGAAATATCTCACACACAGTTTTAATCTTTCATTAAGTTTCAATACAAGTTGTTCGAAACTTTTCAAATCCTGTACACACCATAGCAAGGTACTTAAGGCACATCCTCCATCTGTGTATTAGGCAGTTCCATCACTCTGTTCCAGAGACAGTCACCTAAGGCTTTTGTTGACTACTATACAGTACACATGGGTACATAATCGTTGCTGACTGGTTTTAGGCCGCAAAACTGCTGTGGTCATAAGCACCCGTTCTGTGGCTTAGGGATGGGTACGAAATCAGCAGCAATTGGAGCTAAACTCAAAAATGTGGGAAACTAAAAACAGGGTGAAAGCTTAGAAAACCACTACAGAAAGGGGAGGGGGGTTGTTTTCCCCAAAAAAGAGCTTCAAATGATCGATGTCATCTCACTGACACTGATAAACCCAAGGATGTGATCAGTGAGCGCGTGTCATCTGCTAAAATGGAAGATATATCAGGCGACAGCTGTAAACGGGCCCATAGCAGAGTAAAATAGGGACACTGAAGTAAAAGGTCTCACACTGTTCATGGTTGAGAGCAGTGGGGACAAAGCAAGGAAGGATCACCACTTAAAAGATGTCTGTGGCTAAAAAGACAGTGCCCTAGCCTGAGTTTACCGTATTTACTCGAATCTAAGCCACACTCGAATCTAAGCCGCACCTGAAAAATGAGACTCGTAATCAAAGAAAAAAAAATTTCCCGAATCTAAGCCGCACCTGAAATTTGAGACTCAAAATTCAAGGGGAGAGAAATGTTTTAGACTGCACCTCCAAACCGAAACAAAGTTGGTCCATTGTAATATGAGACACAATTTAGGTCGAATGAATGACGATACAGCTACAGTAGTTTGGTTTGTGTGGTAAGCTTAGCACTTAGCAGTAAAGCTTTACCAGGTAGTCATTGCTATGCGTCAGGCGCTCCATCCATATTTATACGGGTATGCTTCGTCTGGTTTGAATTGACTGCTTATTTTTCTTTGATCTGATAAGTGCCGTTCTTTTTGTTATAGGTGTTTCCGTCACTCTAAGCTCAAAATGCATTATTGTACTGTGTCGTGCATTGTTTGTCACTTTCTGATAATGAGTGTTTACGACCTGTCGCCGTTTGCAGCATGGCTTGCTTTAAAAAAAAAAAAAAAAAAAAAAAAGAGGGAGAGGAATCGTCTCATTAGCGAAAAAATGGCAAGAGACTGCTATTTGTTGTTACTTACACTGCTGCTTTCTCTGATAATGATCAACAAGAACCAAATAATAGACTGCATATGATAGAAGTTCTGAACAAAAGTTTAGCGAAAATTTTTCTCTGTTTGAAAATATTTGCAGACGCCTCTTTCGTACATTACATTCTGCACAGAAATTAGAGTCATCTTAGATTTAAAAATCTAGTCAGTTACCGTGCTTCATTTCTGACTGTATCACTATTCAGCATAAGAATAATACAAATATAAACATGACATGACATGACATGACATGACATATTCTTCCGCGTTTGATGTTTTCTCACTCTAGTTTCGTAGTTTATTAGGCAGACAGGATTTAAATGAGATAGCATGAAACATGAAGGAATACATGGAAAAATGTTTACATTCGTATTATTCTTATGGTGAGAGAATACTGCATGTGATTCACAATTCATGAAAGTTCCTATCAGCAACCATCTCTTGTCACAGGTAGGAAAAAATTCAGAGCGTAGAGTTGGCCATATTAATAACCATCCCAAAGCCTTGCCAGTCGGATTTTCATAGTACATTGAAAGGCTGCTACATTCGAAGATGAACAATACGGAATTTGTATTTACTTCATTGCGTAATGTATGAAAATGTCGTGGTCGAAACTCAGGGCGGAGAAAAAAAGCTCTTTTTCCACCTTTTTTTAAAAAAAAATTATTTACTGATGCAGAGGTTTTGGAGCCAGTATTTATCTTTGTGCCTGCAAAGTATGCCTGTATAGCGCTACATACACTCCTGGAAATTGAAATAAGAACACCGTGAATTCATTGTCCCAGGAAGGGGAAACTTTATTGACACATTCCTGGGATCAGATACATCACATGATCACACTGACAGAACCACAGGCACATAGACACAGGCAACAGAGCATGCACAATGTCGGCACTAGTACAGTGTATATCCACCTTTCGCAGCAATGCAGGCTGCTATTCTCCCATGGAGACAATCGTAGAGATGCTGGATGTAGTCCTGTGGAATGGCTTGCCATGCCATTTCCACCTGGCACCTCAGTTGGACCAGCGTTCGTGCTGGACGTGCAGACCGCGTGAGATGACGCTTCATCCAGTCCCAAACATGCTCAATGGGGGACAGATCCGGAGATCTTGCTGGCCAGGGTAGTTGACTTACACCTTCTAGAGCACGTTGGGTGGCACGGGATACATGTGGACATGCATTGTCCTGTTGGAACAGCAAGTTCCCTTGCTGGTCTAGGAATAGTAGAACGATGGGTTCGATGACGGTTTGGATGTACCGTGCACTATTCAGTGTCCCCTCGACGATCACCAGTGGTGTACGGCCAGTGTAGGAGATCGCTCCCCACCCCATGATGCCGGGTGTTGGCCCTATGTGCCTCGGTCGTATGCAGTCCTGATTGTGGCGCTCACCTGCACGGCGCCAAACACGCATACGACCATCATTGGCACCAAGGCAGAAGCGACTCTCATCGCTGAAGACGACACGTCTCCATTCGTCCCTCCATTCACACCTGTCGCGACACCACTGGAGGCGGGCTGCACGATGTTGGGGCATGAGCGGAAGACGGCCTAACGGTGTGCGGGACCGTAGCCCAGCTTCATGGAGACGGTTGCGAATGGTCCTCGCCGATACCCCAGGAGCAACAGTGTCCCTAATTTGCTGGGAAGTGGCGGTGCGGGCCCCTACGGCACTGCGTAGGATCCTACGGTCTTGGCGTGCATCCGTGCGTCGCTGCGGTCCGGTCCCAGGTCGACGGGCACGTGCACCTTCCACCGACCACTGGCGACAACATCAATGTACTGTGGAGACCTCACGCCCCACGTGTTGAGCAATTCAGCGGTACGTCCACCCGGCCTCCCGCATGCCCACTATACGCCCTCGCTCAAAGTCCGTCAACTGCACATACGGTTCACGTCCACGCTGTCGCGGCATGCTACCAGTGTTAAAGACTGCGATGGAGCTCCGTATGCCACAGCAAACTGGCTGACACTGACGGCGGCGGTGCACAAATGCTGCGCAGCTAGCGCCATTCGACGGCCAACACCGCGGTTCCTGGTGTGTCCGCTGTGCCGTGCGTGTGATCATTGCTTGTACAGCCCTCTCGCAGTGTCCGGAGCAAGTATGGTGGGTCTGACACACCGGTGTCAATGTGTTCTTTTTTCCATTTCCAGGAGTGTATATTCGACATGAGAAGTTAGTTGTGGTGGCACCTACCAACATTTTTCAGATCTTCCGCTTACTTTGCACTCAATTCTAAGCCGCAGGCGGGTTTTTGGATTACAAAAACTGGAAAAAAAGTGCAGCTTAGATTCGAGTAAATACGGTAGTTAAAATTACCTACTCCCGACAAAGAGGTCGGGAGGAAGAGGTCCAAGCACAGGGAAGAGGTTTCACGTTCCGCAATTTATTATCGGCAAGTGTGCGTGCCATAAAAGAGCAACATGATGACATAAAACACTCTGTAGATTGGCAAAGGGAACTGTGCGAACAGCGGGCCGAGGAAGAGAGACTGCAGCCTTCGCTGCTATATCAGCTGCCTCATTTCCACAGATACCAATGTGCCCTGGGATCCAGAAGAATGCTACAGACACACACCCCTCCCTCCCCCCCCCCCCCCCCCCCCCCAAGTGGGTGGACCAGAGGGTGGAAAGGATAAAGAGCTTGGAGGCTGAGGAGAGAGCTGAGCACATAATATACTGTATCCACTTTTGGCGACGGATGTATTGGACAACCTGGAGAACAGCGTAAAGCTCTGAGTAAAAACCGAACACTTGTTGGGAAGCCAAAATCTACTAGGGGTGTCTCCAACAATGTAGGCACTCCAAACACCAAATGATGTTTTTGAGCAGTCAGTGTAAATAAATGTGGCAACCTCAATTTGTGCACATTGAGCAGCAAGTGCCTGACAATAAACAAGAGGTGGGGTACCATCCTTGGGAAGCTGACATAGGTCACAGAGCAGGCAGTTCTAGGGGCAAAGCCAAGGTGGGGGCGTACCCCCAGACGTCAAGAAAATTTTAGGAAAGTGGAAGGAAAGAGAATGTGGCTGTTGATGAAAGTGGACTCCCAGTGGTAGTAGAGAGGAAGGGCGGCTTGCATACCCTAAATCTAAGGACGCGTCAAAAAAAGGACATTGGCCAGATGAGCAGGCATGGAAGACAGATGACTAGCATAATGACTCAGAAGGACAGCTTGCCGATTGAACAGCTAGGTTCAGCAGTCTCAGCATAAAGGCTTTCCACGAGCTGCTGTAAAAACCTCCAGATGCTGAACACAATCCACACTATATACTTATATGGATATGGTGTCAGTTCTTTCAGACATATCCAAAAAAACAGACACCATTGATGACCTGCAGCCACCTACAATGAAATTAGAATTATATGTCAATACCTTCAGCTGCTGACAGATGTTGTTATATATCAATGGGGACAGGTGAAAATGTGTGCCCCGACACATCCGAAAGAATAGACACCATATCCATATAAGTATATAGTTCTGGCAATACCGGCCAGCCATGACCTCCTGCTTCCATGTAGATGCACACATATTACGTGAATCTTACAGGACTTGGTAAGAACGTCTTCCATGAGTAGGGCCCGGATTTTAATTACCTAAAAAACAGTGAAATATGCAAGCATTTATGACCTAAAACTTACATAAATATGACCTTAAAAAAAAAAAATATGACTTAATAGAAGTTTATTTAAAGCATTCCTGTTTGTTTATTTAATTTTTTATTCACCATAAAGTAATACAAAATTCACTTCTCAACATATTGTAAGTATAGTTCTTTCTTACTGTAGGGTTTGTGGCTAATTTGCACCTATTTTTTGAATGTCTGAATGTTTTATTTTCTAAACACAAAGTAGAGTGAAAAAAATCTTCTATCGAAACAGTAAAACAATGTTTTTATTTCTACATAGTATTTAATGCATTTCACATCATTTAATACCGAATGTCAATCTTCAGTAGCTGCAAAGTTGCACTGGATCACAAGGTGCGTTTCAGGTTTTCCATTGCCAAAGATCTACGGTTGTCGCTGGGGATAGTTTTGCACCTGGAAAAGCTCCTCTCCACTTCACAAGACGTCACTGGAGTGTATGTGAAGGCAGCCAGGTCACTGGAGTTCAGCTTTGTTTCAGTTTTTTCAAATGTTGCAGCATTCCCTGAAAGACTTTCACTAATTTTGCACAGTGTAGAATATCCAGGATTCCATTGGAGGACACTTAGCAATTTGGTTTTCACTTTGTCAGCCACATGACCACGAGCTCGACCCAACTCACTCTGCACATGTTGCACAATACTCAGGGTCTCATAGCTGAATGCCACAGCTTCCAGTCATTTGATGGCTTTTGATATCACTGAAAAATTGGCGTTTATATATGCCAAGTTTCGAGACAATGTATCTGTAAAAACTTCTTTCACAATTTTGATAGCACTTGATTCATTGCTATCAAGCTCACAGAAAATTGTCTTTATTTGGGTGTAGTTGGTGCAGTAATACTCAGCAGCATTAAGCCAAGAAGCTCATCGTGTAAGAACAGGTTTAGGTTGGAGGGGCGTTGAAGATGCTTGTTCCTTGAATTTCTGCACCCATAGCGGAGCCTTCACATAGTTTTTCTAGCCACAGGAAATTAATTTGTCCACGTCAGGGTAATTTGATCGCACCTCTTTGGCAACTTTGTGCAATGCATGTGCAAGGCAAGTGGCATACACCATACGGGGGTAGAGAATCTGAAGCCCTTTGGCTGCTTTAGCCATATATGAAGCACCATCTGTTACAAGCAGCAAAACGTTGTCTCTTTTCACACCATCCGGCCACAGTAGCTTCAGAGAGTTGTCAAACAAAATAGCAATTGTTGAATTGTTTACTCTATTGAGAGCTTCACACGTTAGTAGGAACACATCTCCTGGGCCATCAACTTTTAGAACACCAACAACAACATAATTTGTAATATATCGCCCACTAATATCCGTAGTTTTCATCTATCGACAGCCAGATCTTTTGCTCAGCAATAGTAATTGTATTTTGTTGAGCACATCATTGTAGCATACGGATAAATAGTTCTTTCTCGGTGTAGATTCATCTGGAACTGGATGCGTTGTGTACTTCTCCAAGAACCGTCGAAGCGTGGATTCTTCAGCTTTTCCAATGGGATGTTGCAGGACACCACCATCTCACACAAATCCTTGCAGAATGAATGCACAGTTGACAATTTACCTGTCTGTTCAAATAACAGCGTTTGCCTGCTGTTATTTTCAGCAATTCATTTCACACAGCTGCTGTGTTTAGCAGTATTACAGTTTTGTTGCACATTAAAGCACTTTTCTGCACTAACTTTAACTTCACACAGTTTACAAAATAATAGTTTCCCATCATCAGTACTAAAGAACTTCTCTCCAAATTCTCGAACATATCCTCACAACTTCACGCTGTCTGAGCACTTTGCTTTAGGCATGTTGAAAAAGGCAAAGGCTGTGTTCAAACTAGTTACTGGGAACACCTGTGTGACTGCAATGATTATGTTGGCTCTAAGAGTGTATTGTCAACTCTGCGCAACAATGTATTATATTCGCAAAACAACTGTTGTGGTACACCGATTTTCTTCTACAGTCCTGAGAAATAAAGCTGTGTACTAATTTATCTGTCTATCTTTCATAATAGCACGTTAAATATTGTCTCGTGAGCAACATATTCATTTTCTTATTCGTGTGTCCCGTAAGATATGAGAAAAACGGTATATGCATTTTTGGCAAAAGCTGATGGAAATATGACTTATTATATTAGAAGTTAGCCGCAATATGACCTATTACTAAAATTTGTTGAAATATGACTTTATATGCACAATTAAAATACATTTTTCGACACTAAAATGCCTGGATTTGTGTAAAAATTGTTCTAAAAGTCACCGTATAGTTCAGAAGAAAAAAAAAAAAAAAAAAAAAAAAGACTTGTCATTAAAATCCAGGCCCTAGTAATGAGTGTGTTGGGTAGGACACTACGAATGTAGTGTGTGGACATATAAGGTGAGAATGTGGGTTTCGCAGCAGGCATGTGCGAGATAGTCCCTACAGTCGCATTATCCACTGTGCCCTCGGTGGCTCAAATGGATAGAGCATCTGCCATGTAAGCAGGAGATCCCCGGTTCAAGTCCCAGTCAGGGCACACACTTTCATCTGTCCTCATTTATATATATCAATGCCCGTCAGCAGCTGAAGGTATTAATATATAATTGCAACCCACAGTGGTGGACAGAGTTGAGAAGCTGAAGAATAGACGGCAAACAGATGAGTAAACTATGCTTCCACAGTTCAATTTCGAGCGCACTAAGGCACAATATAGGCGGAGAAGGACCACTTGGTCTGCTTCCCAGGAGGTACCATTCAGAACACTGAGGGTGTCGACGAATCACAGACAGCAAGCTGAAAGATGTGAAACATGGGAGGACTAGCACAGTTTTCAATCAAACATTAAGTTCCAAGAATTTAGCAACGTCTGTGAATGGAAGCTCGACAGGGCCTAGATGTAGGGAAGGCTGAGGAAACACTGTATGATGCAAAAAATTTAGCGGAAGCCGGTTTCGATGCTCCACGAGTGGAGGTGATCAAGACAACCTTGAAGACATCGTTCAGGAAGGTTGGTCCGTTGAGAGCTGTAGTAAATGACAAAATCATCGACAAAGAGGGTGCCCGAGACATCGGGAAAGAGACAATCCATAATTGGATTTATGCTGATGGCCAACAGTACAACACTTAGCACGGAGCCCTGGGGCAGCCCATTTCCTAGGGAGAAAGTACGGGAGAGAGTAGTGTTCACCTGCACTTTAGATGTGGGCTCTGTCATAAATTCTCAAATAAAAAGGGGAAGCCGACCTCGAAAGCCCCAAGAGTACAGTGTGCGGAGAATGCCGGTCCTCCAACAGATATCTTATCTCTCCAGATCAAAAAATATTGCTACCGTTTGGCATTTCCTGAGAAAATTGTTCATGATAGAAGTGGAAAGAGCAAGAAGATGGTCAACTTGGGTAGGTGTTAAAAGGTTTCTAGTCTTCAGCCACCAGGCTAAACGGCAATTCACCATAGGCTCCAAAACCTTACATACACTACTCGTGAGAGTTATGGGACAATAGCTAGAGATGTTTGTTCTTTCCAGGTTTCTGAACAGGAACGACAATAGCTTCCCGCCATCTTCTGGGAAAGATACTGTCGGTCCAGATTCGATTATAAAGGCAAAGGAGGTAACACAGACTATGGTATCATAAATGCAGCAACATTTTGACGTGGACGCCATCCAGTCCTGGGATGGAAGAGCGAGAAGAAGAGAGTGTGTGTTGGAGTTCCCACATAGAGAAAACAGTATTATAGCTTCGCTATTTTGAGAGGTGAAAGCAAGAGGTCGCAGTTCCGCTGCACGTTTCTTCTGTAGAAACGCTGGTAGCTAATTTGAAGAGCTCGAAATCTCAGCAAAGTGTTGACCCAATGAATTAGAAATTCCGACTGGGTCCACTAAGGTATCATGCGCGACAGTGAGCCCAGAGATCGGGGAGAAACTAGACATACCAGATAATCATTGAATTCGACTCCAAACTACTGAGGGAGGGAGTGAAGGTGTTAAAGCAGCTAGTAAAGAAGTCCCAGCTTGCCTTTTTGCTATCGCGGATGATGCAATGGCATCACGTACGTAACTGCTTATAGAAGGTGCAGTTGGCCAAAGTAGGATGGTGGCGGAAAACGCGAAGAGCACTTCACCGTTCGCGTATTGCATCACGGCATGCCTCGTTCCCCCAACGAAATGGGGGACACCAGGGCAAATCAGAGGTGTGAGGTACATAATGTTCTGCGGCTGTAAAACTTTTGTAGCATGAGTGACCTGATCGTCGATGCTAGGAAAGTGACTATCATCAAATGTAGCTAGAGAACAGAAAAGTGTCCAAACGGCTTGGGAAACTACCAGCGTCTCAGGCACATAGATGGCAGTTGTGGCAGTAATCGAAGGACGCATGGAAAATGGTCACTCGAGTGTGTATCAGCAAGAGCGAACCATTCGAGCTAGCTGAACTGTACCAACCAAAAGGTCCACATGAGAGAAATCTGTCATGGAGGCAGACAAAATGTAGGTTCCCCAGTACTGAGGCAAACAAGATCCGCTTGGTGGAAGAGGTCAATCAATAGAGAGCCTCACAGACAAGGATACAGAGATCCCCAAAGCAGATGGTGGGCACTGAAGTCCCCAACCAACAAATATGGGGGAGGGAGCTGACCAAGGAGATGAAAGAGATCAGCTCGTCATCGGTGTGGACGATGGAATGTATACAGTTCAAAGAGAGAAGGTGTATCCAGAAAGGGAAAGACGGACAGTAACAGCTTGGAAGGAAATGTTTAAGGGGATTGGGTGATAATGGATAGTATCATGGAGAAGAATCGTAAGTCCTCCATGTGCTGGAGTGCCATCAACAAGGGGAGATCAAACCAGACTGACTGGAAATGAGGGAAAACAAAGCTATTGCGGGGACGCAGCTTTGTTTCCTGAAGACAGACGACGACGGGGGAGTAGGATCGTAAGAGGATCAACAATTCATCCCGACTGGCTCAAATGCCGTGGATATTCCAATGGATAATTAACATAGGATGGACAGAAAAGGGAAGAATATTATCACGGTTGCTGTCAACTCATCAACCACTGAGAGCCAGCAGCCGACAATGTGGAACAGCATTCAACCAAAGGCAGGAGATCCTGATTCATAGGTAGCTCCTGCCACCAGCGATGCTCCTCAGCAACACAGAAGACGGCCAATGGCGGTTACCACCATGTGGCACTGTATATGAGACATGCCGTGGTGGAGAAGATAAGGAACTTTGTTTCTTATAAGCCTTTTTGGAAACAGGATGTTGAGATGAGGGAGGAATCTATGGTTGTGAAGTCGGGGTACGTAAAATATCTTCCTGAGTAGGCTCTTTTTTGGAAGTATGGGCGTCCGATTTTGGGGCTCATGATTTAGCAGGAGCCAAGGGTGAGCCATAAAGTGAGCAGGTGATAGTGGGGAGGTTGAACGGGTGATCTTTGTGCTGGTTGATCTAACGACCGTGGCACTAAAGGTAAGATTGCAAGTCTGTGTGGCTGCCTCCTTAGTAGGCCAGGGAGATCCGAGGACAGTGCTATATTTACCTGCTGGGGGCACAGTGGGCTTTCAACTGGCAAATAACTTATGAGCAGCAAATATAGACACCTTTTCCTTCACTCTGATTTCCTGAATAATTCATTCATCTTTGAAAATGGGGCAATCTCTAGAGGAAGCAGCATGGTCACCCATACAGTTGATGCAATGAGGGGGATGGAGGTGGACAATCACACTCATGGGCATCCCTGCCACATGTAATGCATTTGGCCAGATTGGATCACAACTGGCTGGTATAATTAAACCATTGACACTGATAGCAGTCCATAGGATTGGGGATGTAAGGGTGAACTGAAATTATCTCATATCCCGCTTTAATGTTCAATGGAAGTTTAACTCTGTCAAATGTCAAGAAAAGAGTACGGGTTGGTACCAAGTCCTTGTCAACCTTCTTCATGACTATGTACAGCCGTTACACTCTGGTCAGACAGGTAGTTTTGAATTTCCTCGTTGGACAATCCATCGAGTGATGAACTTTAAGTGTGGTGCACTTCCACCTGGGCAGGGAAGGTGTGTAGCAGTGGAGTTCGCGGCAATTTTTGTTCCTGGAGGGCACTGACTGTTTCTAACCACAAGGTGCCATTTCGTAATCTGGAACAACATTTTACAGGACCTGCAGTTGCATTGACACCTTTCTGAATAATGGAAGGGTTAACTGTGGATGGAAAGTCTTGACCTTCATCAGATCAAGAAACAACAAAGAACTGTGGCACTGATGGAAGAATTGTCTGTGGCTGAGACTCATCTAACTTTCGCTTGTGAGCAGAAGTTGTAGACGTAGAGGAAACCATTGCGAAAGTACCTCCATGATTACCAGCGTCTCCGATGGCATGTTCCTTCCTCGTGGGGACCCTCTCTGAGGGCACTCCCACCTTAGATGATTGTTCACACCTCCTGAGAAATGGACGGAGGGATGAATCAGCATGTTCGGAAAGTGCCAGCTTGGGTAATCACCCCTCCCTGTGCCTGGCCTTTACGAGGGTGTACGTACATGTCTACCGGGGTGGGGAATTACGCGCTACCCTGTCACCGGCTATGCGTGAGAATGCATGGGTCAGCCTTCAGACACACACAGGGAGAAAAGAAACAGGAAAGGAGGAACAAAGAAAAAAAAAGAGAGGTCTCAAATGCCACAGCGGAGAAGAAGGTAAAGAGAAGAGGCAAGGAAAAGAGAAGGACAAAGGGAGGACAGAGACTTTCCAACACAGAGAGCAAAGAAGAGACACTATGTCTTACAGTTACAAGCATCCAACTCCAGACGTAGGCACAAAACATACTCCCACAGAAGGAGAAGGGGAAGGGAAGAGGTGGCGGAGGGTGGTGAGTGAGGAAGGATGTGGAAAAGGCAGGTATGCAGCCCAGAAAGGAGAGAGAGCCACACTAGCTCGGGGTCCTGTGCTCGTCACGCATGTATCCACAAAAAGAGTTGTGGACCCCCTCGGGGGTTGGGGGGGGGGGGGGGAGTACTGTCTTTGAAATTCTGAAGGTAGCAGGCATAAAATAGAGGGAGAAAGGCTATTTACAACTTGGACAGAAATTAGATGGCAGTTATAAGAGTGTATGGGCATAAAAGTGTAGCAGTGGTTGAGAAGGGAATGAGACAGGGCTATAGCCTATCCCCAGTGTTATTCAATCTGTACGCTGAGAAAGCAGTAAATGAAACCAGAGAAAAATTTGAAGTAGGAATAAAGTACATGAAGAAGAAATAGGAACTTTGCCAGAGAGAGCAAAGGACTTTGAAGAGCAGCTAAATGGAATGGACAGCATCTTGAAAGTAGGATATAAGATGAACACCAACAAAAGCATATACGATGAACACCAACAAAAGCACATGAAGGACAATGGAACGCAGTGTAATTAAATCTGGTCATACTGAGGAAATTTGATTAGGAAATCAGACACTTAAAGTAGTAGATGAGTTTTGCTATTTGGACAGCAAAATAACTGATGGTGGCCAAAGTAAAGAGGATATAAAGTGCAGACTCTAGGAAAGAGTTTCTGAAGAACAGAAATTTGTTAACATCTAATATAGATTTAAGTGTTATTAAGTCTTTTCTGAAGGTATTTGTCTTGAGTTTAGTCATGTGTAGAAGTGAAACATGGACAATAAATAATTTAGATAACAAGACAATAGAAGTTTCAAACTATGGTGCTACGGAAGATGCTGAAGATTAGAAGTACTGAATAGAACTGGGGAGAAGAGAAATTTGTGGGACTACCTGACTACAAGAAGGAATCAGTTGGTAGGACACATTCTGAGACATCAAGGGATTACCAGTTTAGTACTGGGGGTAATCATAGAGGGACACTAAGAGATGAATACAGTAAGCAGATTCAAGAGGGATGTAGGTTGCTGCCGTAGTTACTCAAGAGATGAAGAGGCTTGCACAGGATATAGTAGAATGGAGAGCTTCATCAAACCACTCATGGACAAAAGTTTCAATGGTTGGCAGGTTACAAAGCCACTGTTATGCAGCACTGCGAAAGGATATATATGCCTTGTCTGCTTAGGTAGAGCTATCATTGATGCAATAGTTGGTAGATCACCACAGCAATTTACTAGGTAAGGACTTTTTGGACTGAGAATTCTGAGGCCTCTCTCAGACTTTTGAACAGACTTACCTATCCAGGTACATGGAGACCTACAGTTTAACATGGAAACCTCACCATGGTACAATTCTGCATTTTGCACATTCACAAACAATGTCAGAGGAGAAAGTAGTGAGTGAAAAACATGGACTGACATGGTTCAAACCCAGCACTTAACAACTAAGCCACTGACAGACAACTTTGAATTGTACTTGGACAATTAACAGTGCAGTCGACCTAAATGTTCTTATTGTCTCTGTTCATCAATGCATGTGCAGCTGTCATAGAATTTTAAGAACTGACTTTTCTGGAGTGTAAGATGGATTGTGTGGTTGCTAATCACGAATGGACAGAGTGATCTGAGATCTCTTGTCAGCAGAAGCTGTGTTGATTTTTCTTGGAGATTTTTGTTCACCAAAAGCTTTATAATGTGTTAGCACAAGATAAATTCCAGTTCCATAATTCTACAACAGATTGATGTCAGCAATGCAGGCTTATGTTCAGTCATTATATGCTACTGTGTAACTCCGCACACCACAAATATTTTGAACCTTTCTTGCTCTGCCACCAATTCTAAGGAAATCCATTTAAATCTTTCCAGTTTAATTATCTGCAGTCTCCTGTAATTTTTATGGGTGCAGTTATTACCTACATTCATTATTTACATCACCAATATTATCCTTATTTTGAACTTCAGCTGTGTGGGAATGTTAACAAGCTTTGCATTATTGTTTACTTCTTTTTATGTTTTATTTGTTCAAGTATTTCTTTTTTATTGTGAGATGAAGACTGCAACTGAATATGAGTTGATCCATGAAATTTTGGTAGTTAAAACTGATACTAGTTCATGGTGAAACAATCAGATTAATGTTTGTGCAACACAGAGTTCCAAGTTCAACGGAGTTCATTTTTTTCGGTAGATCTAAGATCAACTGTGTGATACAATTGGCCCTGGGTGTTCTTATTCCTACATAGAATGTGCAAAGATAACCATGCTCATGAAGTAGTGGGCAATTTATGTACATCATTCTATTGCATAGTGGCAACTCCTACACCATTATCATTGTCCCCTCACCTGTGCATCTATGGGCCAAATAATATTGCCTGCAGTTTACTCTGGTCCTTAAAATATTGTTTGTGAAAGAAAACAGCAGGTTATGTGCATTCACAGCTTTATCATTTTTTTCTAGATATGCTGCAGTTTTCTTCTTTTTGGCTGAAAATAATCTTAAGTACTGTTATGATACATACACAGCGAACAAACATTTTCATTTTCAATGTGGCATATTGCAATGTTAACCAACTGTCCCACTAGAGTAAAGTAGATACCAAAACGTTATGAATAATTGTTTAATCAAATTCCAAACAGTGCATAAGTTGTAAATTTAATCATGACAGACCAAAAGACAATTTCTCTATAGAGCACAAACAATCGAAAAGTCGCTGCTTCTCGAAGTTTCTCAGTAAAATGTACTCATTTTCAAACTGCGTGGTCTAACAATCTCCTTGTTTTCAAGGTATGCATAAATTACAACTAAGTCACAGGTATTAAAATTCTTGAAGCACAGATATTTACATTAGGCTTATGTGCTAACATTTAAACAAAACAGTTGTCCCTGCCAAAAGAAACCATTTTCATGCTCTTTTAGGTGCATTTCTTAAACAATATACCATATAAAAACAGCTAACTAAAAGTAAGAGGTAGAGGTTAACTTATGAAAAAAATTACATTTCCCTCACAATAGCACTCAGCAGCTCCCTGATATTTCCATCACAACAACTTGAAATGTGCTGCTGATTATTAATTAAGTACTCTGCTTTGTTCAATGACACTTCCAGAGAGATGTGAACTAGGTATTTTTACTTTTTTTTATGGACAAGTGTCAGTCCCATAATGCACATTAGACTCAGAGTACACAGTTTTAAATTTCTCATTACATCTGCAGATGAACTTCATTCATAATTTTGTTCTTTGAGATACTAATCGATCTTATTCTTTTCCATTTTACAGACAAAATACGAGATCTGTTATAGCTTAATAAGTGTTAACACTGTTCACAATGAACCTGGAAAAATGCTAACATTTTCAAGATGGAGCTGTAATCTCATTTTGTTACTGCCTGCAGCCAGTGCCTGAGAGTAGTGCTATCTCTAAAACTTGACTAACTGCTTAATGAACTCTATGTGGTACATAAAAATGGTAACTGATCTCATTACAGATAGGAAATTCTTACTTAATTGGAATACTTTCTTATCTGTAGATGCTGCGTTTCTGGTGAGAAATGGAATTAAGTCCATCATTTACTAATAAAATTAATTTAATTGGAGATTCTATCTTCTGCTTTCATATCACCGTCTCTCAAACTGTCAAGTGTTTCCTGGAAATGTAATAAATACGTCACAGAATCTTCAGTAGTATCACGAATCTTCAGTATTTCTTCCTCGGCTTTACTCAGCTGTGTTGCCATCTGGTATAGTATGTCCAAAAAACTGAGGTCCTTTTGTGGCATGTTATACACAATGTGGTACATTTGGGTTACAGCTGTCGTCATCCCTTTTATCTGATTTTTCAGACTTTCAGATGCAGTCAATGCAAAGGAATTATCATTGTCGAATGGCAAAATATTTAATGCTTCCTTTAATTTCTCCAGCTGTAATAACACGCGTTCAACTCCAGACTTCAACTGTTTCCTCACTCGACCAGCATCAACTAATCTGTCTGGGGTCATAGATGACTTGTCAAGTTTCCTAGCTTTAGTATTACTTGAGAGAGTTACAGTGGATGGAACAGTCCGTGATTTCACATTGGTTGTGACAGCTCCAGCAGCTGGCATTTTGTTTTCTAATTGGTTCTGGTTCCTGCTCAAAATGTTCATTAGGGCCTCAATAATAGCACTCCTCTTGTAAACATGGTTCTCATTATTTTTCCGAGTAACACTGTGAGAGCAGTCTACTCTCTCATCAGTTATCATGGCATTAGGATTTAGTTCTGACTGTTCTTTTAAAACATCTGGCTTGATATGAGACACTTTCTCACCTGAGGCCTTATGAGGATACTTACAGTTTCCCTCTTTCATTTGACATTTTTTATCTGTATTATCAAATCCACTTTCAGGAAGGTTATCTTGTTTGTTTGAAAAAGATTTTCCATGTTTATCATTAATTTGACCAACCATATTTTTGTTATTAATATCTTTGTCTACTAGGTTCGCTGCAGCTGGCACACACTCAGTTGAAACATCACTCACATGATCTGCGCTTTGTTGACCTTGCAGTGCCGTAACACAGTCTGATAAACTTTTCTCTTTTATATCTATTACTTCCTTGTTCATAATGAAACTATTATCCCCATTAACAGAACGATCACACACTTTATCCAAAATACTTAATGTGTCTATGTTGAATCTCTTTTCTGACAGAATGCAGTCATCATCAGGTATATCATCTTCAACACCTTTGGTTACCCCCTCTGTGCTAAAATCTTGGTTTTCGTCAGTTTTTGTCAATGAGATTATGCTGCCCATATCTTTTTGATCACCTGCAAAGAAAGATTAGTAAAAGCACTCATCCCATCATAAATTTACCTTTTCAAAATGAAAAATGCACTAAGAGAATAAGACTACTAAAAAGCATTTTACGTATGACAGAAATGAATAAAACACACATTAAATAGCATTTACTAATGGAGAACACAGTTTTATGGTATGATAGATATATCTTTTAAACGAATAATGACAATGGTGAATCTACGCAGGAAGCAATGTATCACAAAGTGAACCATTTGTTGGAATGTAGAGGCACACAAAAAATTAAAAAGGTTGTTGGAACAAAGTTACAAAAACCAAAAGAGTGATCTCAAGCATACGCTAAGTTTCTTCCATAAATATGGACAACGGAGAAAAGGTTTGCAGGCAGGACACATGGAAACAAACTGCACCCTCAAAATACCTGCAGTAATGCTATGGTAATTGGAAAGGAACAAAACATCAGCTTCAAAATCAAAATTTGTTGCTTACAGCATGTAAGATAGTTCTGGTGATGATGATGATGTGAAAGAACTACTGTGTACAAAGAATCTACAGTAGAAAAAGTTCCAAAAGTTTAGAGATAAGATGTTTAGCAAAATGTTTGAGAGGAGTTTCAGCATGTAATTGTGCTATATTGCTGCAGTTAATGTCAAAGACAGTAGATTTATTATCAATAAATAACTTTCAATGGTAAATTTTGAAATCTGTTTGCACAGAAAAATCTGAAAGAGGGAATGAGAATGAGTAACTGAACAGATATAAAAGAAGCAAGATTGTGGGAACCAGCAGCACTGCTATTGTCAACATTTTTATACCAGTAAACACATTGAGATTGCGATGCCGTGGCACAAGTGCCCATACAGTTGCTAAAACAACATTTAAAAATGGAAAGAGGAATTGAAACAAACTATAGCAAATTTGGGAGGCTGAAATCATCAAGCCGACTACAAAGTTTAAACATGCATCTTAAGTCGCCAACATGAAGAAAAAAAAAAGGACTGGACTTAACATATATTTGGGAAATACAAACTGGGAAGAAGTACACAACATACTTGTCTTTAATGAAAAATCTAATTTTTTCTGTGTCATCACCACAAAAAGACTTCAAAATCAAATCTAATACATTCAAACTCTCCTTTTTTTCTTTTTAACTGCTGCCACCCACTACTGTTAAAGACAAGCTCTTAGGTGCACTTGCGACTGGTTTCAGACGATACCGATGCAGAGATTGCCAGCGATTTGTCGCTCGTATGCTGCATTTCCTGCATTGCAGGAAATTGCCACGCCATCTCCTTCATTGGTGTGATATTCCACTGCACTAGAATTTTGTTATAAGTTAACTTCTTAACATAAAACCCAGAATTATCTTTTTATCAGCATTATTTTGACAGAAATTTGAAATCCCGAGTATACTCAGGCAACTTAAGAAGAGACCTTCGAAAAAATAAAACCTCACTTACAACAACTGTTTCAGTACTGACATTTGTATGTTTGGCCACTAGAGAATATCTGGTACTACATTTGTAGCCTAGCTTTCATGTTTTGATCGAGATGTATGCCACAGCCATATTTGTTCTGCAATCAATGTAAATTACATTCTGTATTATATTTCTATCCACAGGCTGCTTCTCTGTTGGTCTGACTACTTGATTTTTATTGTTTGGCCACTTACTATTTCAAGTCTCGAGATGCTTACAATACAGATATCCACATTTATGACCCTCTCTCCATCAATGATCTCCAATGTTCTGTATATTTCTGAGCTCTTATAAATTTATAAACCACAGAATGTGCATCACTAAGTAGACAGATCCTCATCATCCACATTTAGTATATATATTGTTCAGTCCTTGTACATGTTTGAAGTTTCTGTACTAATGTTCACATCCCAGTACTACATCTAATGTCTTTTGTATCAAAATAATAGTATCTCCTTCTGTAAAAACAAATTGATTATCTGTTCAAAGTAATATTGTAAGTGGCTTAATAGTCAAGTTGCTGTAAGCCAAAATTAATAAATAAAACTTCTCAGCTCTAATACATGAGAACTAGCATGGTATATATTCACTGGACATGTTGTTGTTGTTGTTGTTGTTGTTGTTGTTATTGTGCGTGTCAGTACGTTTATCAGTGCTTCTACGAATTTTGAAGGAGCAACGTATTTGCATCAAATTCTTTCTAGTTGAAGGAACCTGAAGCTAAAACTCATTGCATACTGACAGAGGCATTTGGTGAGAGTACACTGAGCCCAGCAAGAATACTTGACTGGTACAAGCACTTCAAGGAAGTCTGAGAATCTGTAGAAGATAGACATTCTGGTCAACCGTTAACATGCACAACACTGAAAATGATCACGAAAGAGAGTGACACGGCTCATTAAGACTGAATGCAGGCAATTCAGGTTGCTCATACAGGGTGTATATGCAGACAAGGAAAAAAAAATTCCTGAATTTCCTGGATAAAAATAACCTCTCTCCCGGGTGAAAATATATACTTTTTTCCATATATATACTTTCCATATACTTTCCATATATATACTTTTTTTTGTATTAAGTGTCAGTATACTTTTGCTCGAAACTGTAAAACTTATCAACCATTGAATCGTTGCGCTTTTATACATCAGTGTAGAATTTCCCGGCACCTTACAAAATGACACAAAGATCTGTGATGTGCAGCAACATGTAGACTGCATATTTTCGTATGACGAAAGTATAAATTCGAATTCCACGAAACACTGCATGTGACTTTCTGAAGCATTGAAATTGAGATTATGATGTGCAGCCAGTCATAGCTCACGTCACGTGATCTTGCCAGCCAATTATGGTGGATATTCAGAGCATAGGACACATTATGTAGTCAGCCAATAGCAACATCTTTGTTCAGTGGCGTGACCACACAAATAGGAAAAGTTAACAGTTTAACTTAATATACATGGTGTTACAAGAAAAGTAAAGCTTTCACCTATAATGTTGGTCTCTAAGATTAATAAGCTGCAAGAGAATCTATGCTTTCACAAATAATGTTGATCTTTTTTCGTGTGTTACACTTTAAGACATATCACACACATGTGCCAGTAACATTTTTAATAATGACATAAATGTCTGATCATCTGGGCTCAAAATTCTTCAAAAAGAGTTGATTTCTAAATGAGAGTCAAATGTTCTGTGATTTAAGAAATTCATCGTACATTCTCGCGCACAGTTCATCTTGCGTAAAAGGAAATTTACTTCAACAGTAACGCTTTTCAAACCATCATTTGCAATATTTTCCCACAACTGTTAGAAATACGTTCATTTTTGCAGTTGCCAGAGTGCCAGATAACAGGCGCCACCGCGCTTGTGCAGCAACGACGACACGGGAAGCCCGTATGTTCATACATGTAAAACATTAAATATGTTATATCATAAAAGAAACAAGACATCAGAGAATACTCCAAGGGCATCGGAATTCCATGAAACATACTACAATGCATAATTCTGACATTCTTATGTCCAGATTCATATGTAAATTTTCTTGGAGTACCAGTACTGTATTATCACATGTTTGGTTCTTTATTATGGCATAGTGCACTTGAAATGCTGCAAACAGTTGAAACTAGCCAATAGTGTGGAATTAAACACTTCGTTTCAAATAAATGGACTGCCTCAGCAGGAAAGATAAATAAAAGCCAATTTCTTTTAGCAAACTGACAAAAATAACGTCATTGCTCTGCAAGGCAATTAAAGCTTGCCTGTGAGGAAGGGGGGAAATAAAATAAAAACTGAAACTAATAACCTATTTTACCACTCTGTAATTATGTGAATGTATTTTAATTCACTTGATAGCTCCCGGCCACAGAAATCTGTTTTGTTTTCGCTTGACGTGAGAGCAATAAACAAAGAGGAAACAGCAAAATCGCTAAACGTAAATACGGGGCGTGTGGAGACTACCCACCTCCCCAGTACAACGCAAACTGTTCTGCTTATCAGTCCTGCTTCTACAATATTTCTGCCCCTCCCACCAGCATTTGAAGTACGACGCCAAAAATTAAATCTACTTTTCAAAAAAATGTTCATTTTGTAGTGCATAACTTTCTGAAGAGTCTGATACATAAAACATATGTCTTCGAGGAAATGTAAGACATTATTTGCCAAAGTGCAGCACCACGCATCTTCACACACCATTCTTCTACTGCACATCACTGTATTTCGCTCTGTTGAATTCAAATGTGTATATTTTGTAATGGATGCCATCAAACTACACTCACGGAAATGGAAAAAAGAACACATTGACACCGGTGTGTCAGAACCACCATACTTGCTCCGGACACTGCGAGAGGGCTGTACAAGCAATGATCACACGCACGGCACAGCGGACACACCAGGAACCGCGGTGTTCGCCGTCGAATGGCGCTAGCTGCGCAGCGTTTGTGCACCGCCGCCGGCAGTGTCAGCCAGTTTGCCGTGGCATACGGAGCTCCATCGCAGTCTTTAACACTGGTAGCATGCCGCGACAGCGTGGACGTGAACCGTATGTGCAGTTGACGGACTTTGAGCGAGGGCGTATAGTGGGCATGCGAGAGGCCGGGTGGACGTACCGCCGAATTGCTCAACACGTGGGGCGTGAGGTCTCCACAGTACATCGATGTTGTCGCCAGTGGTCGGCGGAAGGTGCACGTGCGCGTCGACCTGGGACCGGACCGCAGCGACGCACGGATGCACGCCAAGACCGTAGGATCCTACGCAGTGCCGTAGGGGACCGCACCGCCACTTCCCAGCAAATTAGGGACACTGTTGCTCCCGGGGTATCGGCGAGGACCATTCGCAACCGTCTCCATGAAGCTGGGCTACGGTCCCGCACACCGTTAGGCCGTCTTCCGCTCACGCCCCAACATCGTGCAGCCCTCCTCCAGTGGTGTCGCGACAGGCGTGAATGGAGGGAGGAATGGAGACGTGTCGTCTTCAGCGATGAGAGTCCCTTCTGCCTTCGTGCCAATGATGGTCGTATGCGTGTTTGGCGCCGTGCAGGTGAGCGCCACAATCAGGACTGCATACGACCGAGGCACACAGGGCCAACACCCGGCATCATGGTGTGGGGAGCGATCTCCTACACTGGCCGTACACCACTGGTGATCGTCGAGGGGACACTGAATAGTGCACAGTACATCCAAACCGTCATCAAACCCATCGTTCTACCATTCCTAGACCGGCAAGGGAACTTGCTGTTCCAACAGGACAATGCACGTCCGCATGTATCCCGTGCCACCCAACATGCTCTAGAAGGTGTAAGTCAACTACCCTGGCCAGCAAGATCTCCGGATCTGTCCCCCATTGAGCATGTTTGGGACTGGATGAAGAGTCGTCTCACGCGGTCTGCACATCCAGCACGAACGCTGGTCCAACTGAGGCACCAGGTGGAAATGGCATGGCAAGCCGTTCCACAGGACTACATCCAGCATCTCTACGATCGTCTCCATGGGAGAATAGCAGCCTGCATTGCTGCGAAAGGTGGATATACACTGTACTAGTGCCGACATTGTGCATGCTCTGTTGCCTGTGTCTATATGCCTGTGGTTCTGTCAGTGTGATCATGTGATGTATCTGACCCCAGGAATGTGTCAATAAAGTTTCCCCTTCCTGGGACAATGAATTCACGGTGTTCTTATTTCAATTTCCAGGAGTGTATATTCAGGAGAGTAGAAATTGAAATGGCTTGTGGTGCATCTCCTGCACCCAGTCAGCCGTTTTAACATCTTGTAAAAAAAAAAAAAAAAGCAACAACCTAAACTCGCAATTAATACTGGATGGGTTTACTTGTATCCAGGAGAACAAGAACTCTTCAGAAAATCTGCACTCTTTATTGCCCATTAGATAATAACTTGCTGTTTTGGGTGACATAAAATAGGATACATAAAACCAGTAATACAAGAGACAAGCATCAAAGTACACATTTCTTCAATCCATAAGTTCTAGCAAATTTTTCTCCCTAAACATGCTATGGCTTTCTGAGGTGTGCTTTTTCTTACTGCGAAAGGATCTATTACCTCATCAAAGTTCGTCAAATGTTTTGCTACACAAAAAACGAAATGTTGTCTACTACTGAAAAAAAGCTGTTAATACAAAGATTACCCAAGACTGGTGTGGTTTCTCAATCTGATTACGTCTATTTTGTCACTGTCTGCTAGATAAAACAAAGTAGGTCTTTCTAATATTGCAGAAGTAATACACACCAAATAAACGAGACTGTTTTGGAACAAATGGTCATTTTTATGACACGACAGAGTACAATTCACGAAATACGAATATCAAATGCCTATTAGGCCTACAACAAGCAAAAATCTTTATGTTAGGAAAGTTTCACATTTCATTCATACGCTCCGGCTTTTCAAGCACAAGATCTAAAAGTAGTAATACGAAATTTTTATATAAATTTGGAATTGTCACATTCTTCTACAATGTGTGTGATATTCCCGTTTCTTCTCCTTCCTCGTTCTAACAAACAATATTGTTATCAGTAATTCTGTAACTAATCCTGCCAGTGTCAAAACTTATTCTCCAATTAACTTCACTAACCCTGCCACAATCACCGGTTGAGTTAGCCAGTGTTTATTCTCTGGTTAGGCGTTATTACGTGTTCTTACAACGCATTTTCCATGCTATTCCCAGAATAGAACTTAACGCCTGCTAGTTGGGGACTGTACAACTGGCCCTTACTAGTGTAGCAGTCTGGCTAAAAACTTTCAGTCAAAATTTCATTTTCTTGGATACAAAGAGAAGACAACATGTAATCTTTCTTACCTGTTAGTCATTTATTTCCAATCTGGTAGTTTGAATCCATGACTTTCGCTAGTATTTATAACAACGCTGATCATTTGCAGACCCAGTCAACCACATAAACAGTGATTGGCATTCACCCGTTAGGCTTTATTTCTCTCAGCTCGTATTGCCTCTTGCCTTTTGTCTGCAGGAAAGTTTATTTCTAGATGTGACAGGGATTCCCCTGGCAAAGACTTCACATCACATACACTGTGCACGCATTCAAAAATCAACTTAGAATGTGTTAAAAAATGTTGAAAAACTAACAGGGATGCGTTTCAAAATCATATGAATAAGCAATAGACCAATGTGTGCGGGATGCTAGGTGCTTTGTGAAACAAGGTTTTTTTCCTCAAAAATATGAATTTGTTGGGGACTGACTAGAACAAATTCATTTACCAACAAGATGGGGCATCACCACATTGTCACTTGGAAGTGTGGGAATTTTTAAATCAAAGTATTACTGAACAATGGATTGGTCTCACTGGACCAAATGATTCAGCCCTACATGGCCTCCAAGGTCACTGGACCTGACTGTATATGATTGTTTCTTATCTTTATGTGCCTCCGTTACCAATAATTAATTAACTGAGACATCGCATAACAGCAGCTGCGGAAGTTTTAACTCAAGACATGCTCACTGCAAAACTGAATACTGCATTGACATATGTCATACATCTCAAGGGGGGTGTACTGAACACCTATGAAAAGATATGGAAAAAAAACTTTTTGAGTTTCCCGTTCATCAAAGAACAAAGTTCGCTACATATATTTATCAGTTTCAGAAACATAGGCATGCCAAATTTGGTAGATTCTTTTTGATACACCCTGTATGTTGCATGAATAAGAGAGCAAAAGAAAATTTCTCACACACTCATTAGTCCTGCCTGGATTAATTCACTATGTGATACCCACCTAGTTACTCTTTATGGAAAACTGTACAACTTTGTGGCCAAGAACCACAGACAATCCAACTGCTTCTTGTTTGTCACTGATCACATCCCCATTCCCCAGGTCTAAGTTTTCTCTGCGTATTCCTCTCACATGGGACTTGACAGAAACATGAAGGATGACTTCTAAGATGACCTTCAGATGGAAATGTTTACCAATCGCAAGAAGAACTTGACGACCATGAAGGCCCACATGATTATCATAGCCATTTAAACTGTATTAAAAACATAGTGATGAGGGGGAAAAAAACCTAGATTTTGATGCAATGTAGTTGTCAGAATTTCTCCTGTCATCTACTCTACAGAGTAATTTTCTTTGTCCTAAAAATAATTAACTGCTTGTAATTAATATCAAAGTTATTCCATCAAACAGCCTTAACCCACAACACAAGGTGACAGTCCTCAGACTAAAAAGAGGTAAACATCCAGAGATCAAATGGTGGAAACCAACAGCCCACGAAACAGCTGTGTAGTAAAACTGCATTTCTACCTATCAGCATAACCTCAAGCTTGGGTAATTACCTGGGTGGTATTTATGAGATAGTTGTAAAACTACAGCCACACAAACTCTTGGCATCACGAAATTAGGGTGCCCACTTACTGAAAAGCAAATTTTATCATGGGGAAAACACCTGCAGAAGAAAGTACAAGGCAAGAAGACAGTCTTTAATAAATGGACAGTCAATACGGCAGAAAAAATATAAGGACTATGATGTTATCAAAAGATAAGCAAAGGAGCTGTGATGGAAGCAAAGAGAAGACACTATTGGTTACAATGTGTTCATTTAGAAGTACCAAGTAGAGCATTAAGCAGAGTATGCCAACTAGCCAAGATTCTCCTTTTTGGAAAAGGAGTGACCAAGACAATGAACAATACATATGCTTTAAGGGCAAGGCTGGCAACTGACCCCAGTACAAACAAAATATACTGCAAATATCAAAAGCTTATTTTAGTGAGCTTTTCAGTATTTAATTTCTTCACTTGACCCCCACAGATTTATGGACTGGAAACATTCAGATGGTCATGAAATCTGTCACGAAATCTCCTGAGTGTTACCAGGGAAACAGGCCACTGCAGTGGTGACATCCAATTGAAGTCCAATATGATCTTGAGTTGTTTTATTGCCTAGTGACAAGATTAAGAGTTTTCTATGCAAACAAGCAAAGCTTCTAATAATGGACAAAACGGTAACTATTTGCTCAAATGTCAATCGCACAGCTACAAATTTCATTTGCTGTAGCCAGATCTCATATTTGCGCTCTATACTCAAAATGTACAGTAACTTTGACCTCTGATGAATTGGTGATGCCAAACTTAATATCCTGCAATCAAAGCTAGATAAACTTTAAGAGGACTTGCGGTTTCAGTATGCCATGATCATATCTCTTATTACTCGTCGTTCACTTTTGACCAACAGAAATGTTTCCAGGTCAGATGCATTCTTTACCTTTAAAGTAATTTCAACAAAAAATAGAACTTTTATACAAAGGCACCTGAACAACTTGTCCTTAATTATGTGTGTTACTTTCTTCAGTTGTTGCCTTAGTCTTGTTAACTATGTCCTCCTTGGTCTTGTTAACTATGTGCTTCATATTCTTTGTCAGTGGGTGCCACTATCCCACTTTTTTCATCAGTCCAGTATCTTCACTAACTTTACAATGATAAGAGTTTCTTCTTATTCGGGCATTCCTTGTTCACGTTATCAGCACTGAGTGTCTAAATACCTCTAGTGGCATTCTGTCTTTAGCGTTATCATTACATGTCATGGTAAACTGATTTTACTCTGTTTCATTTTAGTCACACTTTATGTTACGACAACCAAACATATCCCCCACCCCCACCCCTCCCAATACCCCATTTAAAGACTCACATCTTGTGTTTCAAAGTCTGTTACATGGTCAAAGATCAGTTTTTCTTTCAAATGCTTCCCTTTTTTGTTTATTTGTCTTTAGGTGATGGCATAAAGGATTATTGATTGTATGTAAGAGTTGACCAAATAATCTATTTCTTGAGACTTCTGCAAGATTGTAATGCTCTATCAGCTGCTGCCTCTGCTAGTTGCTAACAATATTGAGTTCATGGCTATCATAATTGTGATCTCCCAAATCATATACATCAGCCATGTCCTGAGATGTTTGTCTATTTTTCACTTCTTAGGGTAACACATAGGCAAGGAGGTATAGTATCAAGTACCCTTCTTTTTGGTGGGGTTTAAGGGCGCTCAACTACTGAGGTCATTAGCGCCCAGTCACTGTTGTTAGAGCACATGGAATCTAGTAAAACTCAAGGGGATGGGGGGGACACCAGAAGGACCTGACAAAGATGCAGATAAAATAAGTAAAAAGGTTAGATGTCTTTGGACAAGCCAGTCAAAGTTATAAAACGCAGAATATGAGCAGCTGCTCGAGCGTCATCAGCTAAAACATCTGGTAAAGTAGATGGCAGGGACAGGACAACACGAAATTGACTAAAACGGGGACACGACAATAAAACATGGCGCACTGTTAATGCCCGACCACAAGGGCACTGCGGGGCTGGGTCACCGGAGAGCAGGTAGCAGTGGCTAAACCGGCAATGCCCAATCCGCAACCCGGTCAGAAGGACCTCCTCTCGCCGAGATGGTCGGGAGGAGGTTGTCCAAGCAGTTGGGAGTGGTTTTACTGCCCGGAGCTTGTTTCCTTGGACGGATGACCAAGCATCCCACCACCACGACACAAGCCTCTTACATACATCCCGACGAACGTCAGATGACGGGACACAATGGGAGGCTGGCCGAGGCAGGAGGACTGCAGCCTTGGCTGCAGCATCCGCAGCCTCATTCCCAGGCACTCCTACATGTCCGGGAACCCACACGAAGCTGACAGGAGAACCATTATCAGCGAAAGAATGGAGGGACTGCTGTATCCGTTGAATCAAGGGATGGACCGGATAGGGAGCTCCAAGGCTCTGAAGAGCACTGAGTGAATCAGAGCAGAGTACATACGATGAATGGCGGTGGCGGCGGGCATACTGAACGGCCTGATGGAGAGCAAAAAGCTCGGCCGTAAAGCTCGAACATTGGTCAAGGAGCCGGTATTTAAAGGTGGCGGCCCCGACGACAAAGGCACAGCCGACACTATCGTCAGTTTTGGAGCCATCGATGTAAATAAAGGTGTGACCGGCAAGTCGAGCACGAAGTTCGACAAACCATGAGCAATACACTGCAGCCGGAGTACCCTCCTTCGGGAGTGAGCTGAGGTCGAGATAAATATGAACCGGAGCCTGGAGCCAAGGTGGCGTCGGGCTCTCACCCTCTCTGAAGGTGGTAGGGAGGGCAAAATCCAATTGTCGAAGCAGGCGACGGAAGCGGACTCCAGGGGGCAGCAGGGCAGACACATACAACCCGTACTGACGGTCGAGAGAATCGGCAAAGAAGGTTTGGTAAGAGGGGTGGTCGGGCATAGACAACAGCCGGCAGGCATACCGACACAGCAGTACGTCGCGCCGGTAGGTCAATGGTAATTCGGCAGCTTAAGACTCTCGACGGGACTAGTGTAGAAGGCTCCGGTCGCAAGACGTATCCCCCGATGGTGAATGGAGTTGAGCCGGCGTAAGAGGGATGGCCGAGCGGACGAGTAGACGAAGCTCCCATAATCCAGCTTCGATCAGACTATGGACCGATACAAGCAAAGCAGGACAGTGCGATCCGCTCCCCAAGATGAACCGCTAAAAACTCTGAGGACAGTAAGGGAACGTGTACAACGGGCCACCAAATAAGAGACATGTGGAGACCAACACAGTTTCCTGTCCAACGTGAGCCCTAGAAACTTAGTTGTTTCCACGAATGGGAGAACAACGGGACCGAGATGTAAGGATGGCGGAAGGAACGCTTTATATCGCCAAAAGTTCATACAAACCGTCTTCTCTTCAGAGAACCGGAAGCCATTTGCCACGCTCCATGAGTAGAGAGGCTGTCTAGACAATGCTGAAGGCAGCGCTCCAGGAGGCATGTTCTCTGGGCACTGCAGTAGATCGCGAAGTCATCGACAAAGAGAGAGCCTGAGACATTAGGTGGAATACAATCCATAATTGGATTGATCGCGATGGCAAAAAGGGCTACGCTCAAGACGGAGCCCTGAGGCACTCCGTTCTCCTGGAGGAAGACGTCGGACAATACGGAACCCACACGTACCCTAAACTTTCGATCCGTTAAAAAGAAATCAGTAAAAAGGGGCAGGCGACCGCGTAGGCCCCACCTGTGCATAGTGCGGAGGGTATCATAAGCCTTCTCCAAGTCGAAGAACACTGCTACCGTTTGGCGCCTTCGCAAAAAGTTGTTCATGATGAATGTCGACAAGGTCACAAGGTGGTCAACAGCGGAGCGGCGGCGACGAAAGCCGCATTGGACATTAGTAAGTAGCCATCGAGATTCAAGAATCCAGACTAACTGAGCATTAACCATGCGCTCCATCACCTTACAGACACAGCTTGTAAGAGAAATGGGGTGGTAACAAGAAGGAAGGTGTCTATCCTTCCCGGGTTTGGGTATAGGAACAACAGCGGCGTCACACCAACGCATGGGGACCTGACCTTCGGTCCAGACGCGATTGTAGGTACGAAGAAGGAAGCTTTTGCCCGCCGGAGAAAGGTGTGCCAGCATCTGAACGTGAATGGCATCCGGCCCCGGAGCAGAGGACCGGGACAGTGCAAGCGCACGTTCGAGTTCCCGCATAGTAAAGGGGGCATTATAAGTTTCCAGATTCAGCAAGTGGAAGGAAGGTCGCCGAGCCTCTTCTGCCTCTTTCCTGGGAAGGAAGGCAGGGTGGTAATGGGTGGAGCTTGAAACCTCCGCGAAAAATCGGCCAAAGGCGTTGGAGACAGCCACAGGATCAACAAGGACCTCATTACCTTAGGTCAGGCCAGGTACCGAGGAGTGGGCCTTAATGCCTGACAGCCAGCGCAGGCCACCCCAAACGACGGAAGAGGGAGTTAAACTGTTAAAGGAGCTGGTGAAAGAGGCCCAACAAGATTTTTTGCTGTCTTTGATGACTCTATGGCATTGCGCTCCGAGTCGTTTGTATTCAATACAATTCGCCAACGTAGGATGGCGGCGAAAGGTGCGTAAAGCACATCATCGAGCACGGATAGCGTCCCTACAAGCCTCGTTCCACCAGGGGACAGAAACACGACGTGAACAAGAGGTAGTACGAGGAATGGAGCATTTGGCAGCATTGATGATAACAGCCGTGAGGTATTCGACCTGACTGTCACAACTGAGAAAATCGTGGTCCGGGAAGGTCGCCAGGGAGGAGTAAAGTCCCCAGTCAGCTTTCGGTATGTTCCAGCGTGAAGGACGTGGGGATGGGGTGTTGTGCAGGAGACGAACAACACAGGGGAAGTGGTCGCTCGAATAGGTGTCAGAAAGGACATACCACTCGAACCGACGGGCAAGAGTGGTAGAACAGATCGAGAGGTCCAAGTGGGAGTAGGTATGAGTAGAGTCCGAGAGGAAAGTCGGGGCGCCGGTATTGAGGCAGACAAGATTGAGATGATTGAAGACATCTGCCAAGAGTGAGCCTCTTTGACAGGATGCAGGAGAGCCCCAAAGGGGATGATGGGCATTGAAGTCGCCAAACAATAAAAACGGCGGGGGAAGCTGAACGATCAGGTGCATCATGTCAGCCCGACTAACAGCAGATGACGGTGGAGTGTAGATGGTACAAACTGAAAAAGTAAAAGCAGAAAGAGTAATACGGACAGCTATTGCTTGGAGTGGGGTGGTCAATGGGATGGGATGGTAATAGACATCGTCCCGAATGAGCAAAATGACCCCGCCATGAGCTGGGATACCGTCCACAGGGATGAGGTCATACCGCTCCGAGGTATAGTGGGTAAAGGCAATACAGTCAGTCGGGCGCAACTTGGTTTCCTGGAGACCAAGGACGAGCAGACAGTGCAGGCGGAGGAGCAGTTGTAATTCCTCACGATTAGATTGAATACCTCTTATGTTCCAATGTAACAAGGCCATCGCTAGTCAAAAAGTTGGGGGAACGAGACGGGGGAAGAGCTGGTCACCTCGACGGCCGCGGAGGGCCAGGTTGCGAG
Organism: Schistocerca americana; assembly: GCF_021461395.2. NCBI lineage: Eukaryota > Metazoa > Arthropoda > Insecta > Orthoptera > Acrididae > Schistocerca > Schistocerca americana. The sequence goes on along the minus strand of NC_060123.1, from coordinate 235,964,576 downwards.
GGAACAACGCTACAACCGGCGGGTGGCGGATCCGGTTCCATCAAGTCGTCGCCAGCTGCGGCCGCTGTCCCTGGTTGTGTAGGAGGGACAGCATCATTTGCCGACGAGAGGCCAGCTGAGCGCCTGGCAGCAGAGCGTCCCAGCGAAACTGAGGACGGGCGGGAGCAGCGACTCACGGATGGAGCGTCAGACGAAACGCACCGGGGTGGAGAGGGGGATAGAGACTTCTTCTTGGAGGCCTTCTTGGAATGCCGAGGAGGCACAGTGATGGTGGGCTGGACCCGAAGAAGGTCCTCACGCGCGGGGGCCGTTTTGGAACGCCGGACCTCTGAAGCTGGACGCCTGAGAAGAGGATCGCTTCTCAGGTTGCGGGGGAAGAGGAGGAGGAGGAAGGGTGGCCCTTGGGGCAGAGGGGGCAGGGGCCACGGGGGAGGAGGATTTGGAAGGGAGGGATTTGGGAGGCAGAGGCAGAGCCCCCTGATGGGCGGAGGAGGTGGAGGGGGGACAGGATAGGGGTGAGGATACCGCGGAAGGAGTGGACACAACTGAGGCAAACGAAGTGGTCAACGGCACGGGATGGAGGCGGTCATACTTCTTCCTGGCCTCAGAATAAGAGAGCTGATCCAAAGTTTTGAGTTCTTGTATCTTCTTCTCCTTCTGATATGCGGGGCAGTCTGAGGATCTAGGCGAGTGGATGCCAGGACAATTAATGCACCGAGGTGGTGGGGTGCATGTATGTTCCTCACGAAGAGGACGTCCACAATCGCCACAAAGGAGCTCAGCCTCACACCGTGAAGACATGTGCCCAAAGCGCAAACACCGAAAACAGCGCATAGGAGGCAGGACGTAAGGTCGCACGTCGCACCGGTAGCACATCACCTTTACCTTCTCCGGGAGAACGTCCCCCTCGAAGGCGAGGATAAAGGCCCCGGTTTCGATGCGACAGTCTTTGGGGCCGCGCTGGACTCGCCGGACGAAATGCACGCCTCGGCGCTCCAGGTTGGCCCTGAGCTCCTCATCAGATTGTAGCAGGAGGTCACGATGAAAAATAACCCCCTGCGTCCTATTTAGTGCCAGATGCAGGACAATGGACACTGGGATGTCCCCTAGGTGGTCGCACACCTGGAGCGCCGCCGACTGTGTGGCGGAGGTGGTCTTGATAAGAACGGACCCTGAACGCATCTTGCTGAGAGCCTCGATTTCTCCGAAGATGTCCTCAATGTGCTGAACAAAGAACATGGGCTTGGACGTGGCGAACGTCCCCCCATCGGTTCGAGAACAGATCAAATAGCGGGGGAAGTACTTCGCCCCAAGCCGGCGGGCCTGTCCCTCCTCCCAGGGAGTGGCCAAGGGGGAAAGGGTAGGAGAACTAGAACTAGAAACGGTACCTTTTCTTTTGAAAGACTCGGCCGCAGAGCAACCTGATACGTGTTGATGTTTCATCTGCGAAACGTCCGCCCCGATACCACCCACTCCGACCAGGGGCTCTCCCCATGGGCGCCACCCAGCCTCAGCAAGGGCCACCTGGCAGGATGACCGTTGCCGGGAGTCCTGATGCCCCAAGGAGACTGGCATCTACTCCTTGGCCGACGTGGGGAGGGTGCAGCTCAGGTATCGGCAGTACGATCCCTATGTTGTCAGGGGGCTACAACCTAGAGGGTACATGACGACCCCACCACAACGGGCTGGCTACCGTGCTGGATTTCTGGTGCCATGGAAAGTCCATCATGATCGCTGGTGCAGATGGGGACGCACTATGGGCGTAACTTGTACAACCCATCAGGCATTTAGGCCCAAGTTGAGGAATAGTGGGTATGGTTACAACGCCAGTACAATGCTGAGTGCCAAGGTCTTAGTGCACTTAGGACCAGTGGTACACCACGTAAGGTGTCCTTCCCCAAAAGGCTCGTACTTCTGTAGAATTTTGAAAAATGGAGGTCAAACCCCAAGGGGGACTATCACATGGAAGGCCGAAACGGTTGAAACTCCTTTTAGCCACCTCTTACGACAGGCAGGAATACCTCGGGCCTATTCTTACCCCGGACCCGCAGGGGGTTATCAAGGAGCAGGTCCTTTCAAAAGGAGCAGGTGCACCTCTTGCCTTCCAGAAAAGGAAATTATAGTTTAAAAGCCAACTTGCATCCTGTCTTGCAACACTCACATAAATATCAATTCAAGTCAGTTAAAAGAAAGCCAGAACATGTAATGGCTACTAGAAAATGTGCCAAGAGTCATTTGTCATGAAATCTCAAGCTGACCCTCTCCTTGGAACTAAAAATACCTCATGTTTCTGCAATCTAAAAGCTTCCAGTAGAATTTTACCTTTAATTGACTGATTTCCCCCCCCCCCCCCCCCCCCCCTTACTTCAGCCAATGTTAGAAACTACTAAAACTGAATAAATAAAGAACTTGCATGTAGATAAACATGTTCTGCCTAACAGCTAACTACTGTGTATAAATGTCAACCAAACTACACTGTCACAGTACACTGTAGGTAATAAGTACTGTTATTAAGTGGTAGCATAAGCAAGGGTAGTGATTTTAATAAACATAGTTTCTCAATAGTTTTAGGTATTATTTTGTACAACTACGTTTTCTCCACTCTTATCCCACACCCCTCCCACCCAGTTCATATTCTTTATTCACTCTCATTTTTTGGTCTGCTTGTTAAGAAGATCTGTCAATATTTTCTATTAAAAAAAAATATATATAGTACTGGTTTGAAGAGTACGGTGTTCGAGATTAGGGGGTCAGCTGCTACATAAGATTTTTCCTTATGTATTATAAAGAGAGATCTAAACTGCACGAGGATAAAATGACAAGGCACAATTTTATACTCGCGTAACATTGAATTTATTTATTTATTTTGATCCAACATCAACTGATTACAAAAACAAGGTTTTTTTGTTCCAGTCTTCTGGATAAGTCAGAGCCTTACTTACTAGGGTTACATGTTATTGGCTGGCACTTTTATCTACACAACTTTTTCTAAATTTAGTTGAGAGAACAGAGTTACATACATGGACTATACATAAAAAAATTTGTTATTGCCATACTTAGATTATGGAATCTACAGTTTGTAACAGTATTCATTTCTGACATTCAAATATATACAGTTTGTGACACAGTCTAAGATCTGAGATTACATATATCTTTAGATAGATGGTCTTCCATCATACAAGTGTACTAAATCTAGAAACTCATCTATTGAATATACAGGATTGTTTAGGAGCCATAATTTTAATTTCATATTTAGTTTTGTAATGGGCAATTTGGAGATATTAGGATGGAAGCAATTCAGTAGTTTTATGCCTGCATAGTGAGGGCTTTTCTCATAAAGTGTTGTTCTATGAGAGATGATGTGGGGTCTCTCTCTACCTCTAGTGTTGTAATCATGTATTTCTTTATTAAGTGTTTTGTTACTGTTTACTGCCATAATGATTATCTTCAGTATTAGTATTTTAAATTCTTTAAATAAATTTCTGCAGGACTCCCTGGCACATTTCTTTCCCATAATTCTAAGTGCCTTCTTTTGTAAGATAAGTAAACTTTTCATATTACCTTTACTGCTGGATCCCCATACCTCTATCCCATAACTTAGATGGGATTCAAATAGTGCAAAATATATTTGCCTCAGCGTGGTGATGTTACAAAAAGGTGTCAGTTTTCTTAGGACATATATGGTAGTACATAGCTTTTTGCAAATATCATTCACATGATCAGACCAGTTTAACTCTGTATCAAGTGTCAGACCAAGAAATTTGGACGAGTATTGCTTTTTAACGTATTCGTCGCCCATTAAGATTTGGTTTTCATGAGTTTTTTGCCTCCCAAGATCAAATTCAATGTAGACAAATTTATTTGTGTTTAATTTTAGTTTGTTTTCATTAAAATACTGCAGAATTAAGCCTGCTGCAGTATTGGATTCCACTTCGAGCTGTGAATAGCTTGGATTGCAGCATATCAACGTGGTATCATCTGCATATAAGACAGCTGTTGCATGGTTTGTTATGAACTGATTATCATTTACATAAGTAATAAAAAGAAGTGGTCCTAATATAGATCCTGTGGAATACCAAAATTTATGTCAGTTGTGTTTGATTTGTATGCTCCCTCTGTAGTGCTAATAGCTCCCTCTGTAGTGCTAAATAGACACAAACTGCTTCCTGTTTGTTAAGTAGGACCTCATCAGATTATGGGCTGTGCCTCGAATGCCATAGTTCCACAATTTGTCCAGCAATATGGTCATATCAACACAGCCAAACGCTTTTTGTAAGTCCAGAAAGATGCCACATACATGTTCTTTATTATCTATTGCTTGAGTGACACCTTCGACTAAGTTGGATGCTACTGTAATGGTGGACAACCCCTTGACAAACCCATACTGCCCCTTAGAAATCACTTTTTTGCTTACCAGGGAGTTCCATGGTTCGATCTGATTAGTCCTGCTGTAGCAACCACTTCATTGACGCCAAAATTTTATCATACGATAATTGCTGCTGTTAATTGGCTGCTTAAGTACAGCAGTGCTTTTCTGACATGTAAAATATCTCATTCATCGGCATCTTATTCCAATATACTCGGAGCTGTTGTTCCAAAACTTCCCCTAGTTCACCCGGTAGGTGAATATTCGAAGGAGTTCACTATTGCCCTACTAATGCTTAACTTCGTTCCAAACAATAATTGGCTAGATAACACACACGCAAATGGAATACCCGTGCTTGAAAAATGTGAATGATCCCACTTAAAGAGTTGATGTGCCATATTCATTGTGTATTGCTGTGAGCATAGCGGGTTATTTAAATTGTATTTAAGCACCGTATTTGGAACTATATGTTGCGCGCAAATGTCAGTCAAAATGACAACGCCACACAATACCTTTGCTGGTATGGACAAACACGCATATTAATCACTGTAGGGGGCAAAATTTGAGGCTTAATTTTTATTGCTATTAAAGCCTTAACTTTCCGTAAGTATTTTTTTTCCAAATTATGTTCGAAAAGATAATGTTTTTTTATTAATGAAAAACATCCCGTAATGAAAGACATTACATACAAAGATGACTTTTAAAGCTAAAAACAATCAGCTGCAAAATCCTGAGCACACTCGCACTCTTGTACTTTTACGAAAATATCCTGAAACTTCATATTTTTAATTTCTGTATAGCTGGAACATGTGAGGCAATACTAACCTTACGACTTATCTTAGAAGAAAGATTAAGAAAAGGCAAACCTACATTACTAGCATTTGTAGACTTAGAGAAAGCTTTTGACAACGTTAACTGGAATACTCTCTTTCAAATTCTGAAGGTGGCAGGGGTAAAATACAGGGAGCGGAAGGCTATTTACAATTTGTACAGAAACCAGATGGCAGTTATAAGAGTTGAGGGGCATGAAAGGGAAGCAGTGGTTGGGAAAGGAGTGAGACACGGTTGTAACCTCTCCCCGATGTTATTCAATCTGTATATTGAGCAAGCAGTAAAGGAAACAAAAGAAAAGTTCGGAGTAGGTATTAAAATTCATGGAGAAGAAGTAAAAACTTTGAGGTTCGCCGATGACATTGTAATTCTGTCAGAGACAGCAAAGGACTTGGAAGAGCAATTGAACGGAATGGACAGTGTCTTGAAAGGAGGATACAAGATGAACATCAACAAAAGCAAAACGAAGATAATGGAATGTAGTCAAATTAAATCGGGTGATGCTGAGGGGATTAGATTAGGAAATGAGACACTTAAAGTAGTAAAAGAGTTTTGCTATTTAGGGAGTAAAATAACTGATGATGGTCGAAGTAGAGAGGATATAAAATGTAGACTGGCAATGGCAAGAAAATCGTTTCTGAAGAAGAGAAATTTGTTAACATCGAGTATAGATTTAAGTGTCAGGAAGTCGTTTCTGAAAGTATTTGTATGGAGTGTAGCCACGTATGGAAGTGAAACATGGACGATAACCTGTTTGGACAAGAAGAGAATAGAAGCTTTCGAAATGTGGTGCTACAGAAGAATGCTGAAGATAAGGTGGGTAGATCACGTAACTAATGAGAAGGTATTGAATAGGATTGGGGAGAAGAGAAGTTTGTGGCACAACTTGACTAGAAGAAGGGATCGGTTGGTAGGACATGTTTTGAGGCATCAAGGGATCACAAATTTAGCATTGGAGGGCAGTGTGGAGGGTAAAAATCGTAGAGGAAGACCAAGAGATCAATACACTAAGCAGATTCAGAAGGATGTAGGTTGCAGTAGGTACTGGGAGATGAAGAAGCTTGCACAGGATAGAGTAGCATGGAGAGCTGCATCAAACCAGTCTCAGGACTGAAGACCACACAACAACAACATAGCTATGAAGTCTAACCATGTATTTCACAAGGTTTCCTATGAACATATATCTTTGAGGAGCTGACTGGAATCAGCGCCTTATACCTCCATGGGAATCAGTGGGTGTTTTTATCCTCATACCACTGAACTCAGGATCACTATAGTATTATTTTATTTAAGCATTGCGCTCGGGATTTCAAGTTTCTGTCAAAATAATAATAAAAAGATAACTCTGGGTTTTATGTTATTCTTAGTGCAGTGGAATAAAACACCAATAAAGTTGTGACGGGCGTGGCAATTCCTGCAATGCAGGAGACGCAGCATACGAGCGACATATCGCTGGCAATCTCAGTATCAATGTCACCTGAAATCCGTCGCAAGTGCAGCTAAGAACTTGTATGTAGCAGTTGTGGGTGGCGCAAATGTAAAAAAAAAAAAACTGAGTTTGAATTTATTAAATTTGGTTTTTAACCGTTTTCGTGGGAGTGACACAGAAAAAATTACATTTTTCATTAAAGACAAGTATTTTGTGTACTACTTCCCATTTTAAATTATATATATGTTAAGTAAATTCTTTTTCTTTTTTTTAATATTGGCTACTTAAGATGCATGTTTAAACTTTGTAGTCGGCTTAATGATTTCTGCCTCCCGAATTCACTACAGTTTGTTTCAATTCTTCTTTTCACTTTTAAATGTTGTTTTAAAAACCGTATGAGCAGCATTGCAATCACAATATGTTTACTGGTATAAAAATTTTGACAACAGTTGCACGTCTCCACTTCACTTCATAGGCTCGCCAGACAACTGGTAACAAGGAATTTACGGGACTACCTCATTCTGGTTAGGCATTAGGAAGTTTTACTTAGGGTCACGTTGTTTCTTGAATACCTCAAAGATCACCAACTGGACTCCTGTACATTGTGATTATTATTATTATTATTAACTTTTGCTTGTCTTTGTATGCCTTCTTACTGTTAACAACTCCAGCTTTGAACTCGCTTTTCGGAATGTTGCATGTCCCTGAATAATGTTAAACAAGTTGTTTATTCCGACGTTCCATACAAGGGTAGTTAAATAACACCAGTGGTGTACTTAACCTCATGCTACAAGGCGGAATATCAGGATGCAAGTCACAAGCGCGTGTCATAGAGACAACACTTTGCTTCTTATGAATGTGCAAACGAAAACAAACATCGATTGTAGGCAATGAAAACCTTATAACTTCGTCTGCCTGAAAACTCAAGTTCAGTAACCAGTAGGTCCATAATGTGATATTTGAAAGGGCAGGATTTCTCTAATCTTTCAGTAACTGGGTTTCTACTACACAGTTACACTTGTAGCAACTTTATGTATCACTTTATATTATTTTTTAAGAAATATTTTCTTCACCTACAAAATTAAAAAAAGATCTGAGTTGCAATGTGTCCATTGCCTACTATTTACATGGCGTGTTGGATGCGTCGCCACCTTGTCGAAGTGTAATAGACAATCGGGCCGAAGCCAGCCATATTGGCACATTTGGGCATTTTTGAATATTTTGATTCCTTATGGAAGTTGGACTGTATTTTGGAATTTATAGTTATTCAAGCAGTACTTCCCAATCAGATAACAGAAGTGGAATAGAAACAGTCACGATACACTCGGTTGGTGACTGAGATGTTGCACCAGTACTCAAATCAACTTGACACATGACTGAACTTTTTTAAAATTCAAAATCAGTTAATATTTAGAGGAGGTTTATTCATTTTAGGCAGTTTTTCTAGAGCTATGCTCAGTCCACCTATGTCATGTAATTATCTCTCATGAATTTTACAAAGAGAGATGTGCAAACCAGCAGCAATGCTATTACTAACAATTTTATACCAAGCACATAGGTAAGTTAAACTAAAATACTAATCAATGAAAAAGGGTGAATTTTCAAGACTTTTCATACCCCCCCCCCCCCCCCCCCCCACCAAACAAAAAAAATTTTTCGTTGAGACGAAATCTATACACACACCTTAGAAAGTTTAAATCTATAACTGTTACAACACGATGATTATGAGTAAATAAAATGAATTCAGGTGGGATCCTCTATTCCAGAAAAATCATTAATAAGCTCTCAATCCAAACAAACTGAGAACTCACATAAATAAAAATAATTAAAATGATCCTACACACGCATCGATTTATCGGCCGACCGATCAACTTCATGACAGGCTTCACAAACTCAACAAATGGGACTCTGCTATCATGGCGTCGCCCTGTAGCTACCACTGGGTGCTGCTTGTTTGTTACATTCGTTGAGACTGTGTTAGTCGACATGCTGCTTCGTGTATCAAAGACCCAAAACTGTTATGTCCCATGATAATTTAGAACTGCCAGAGCCGAAAAAATTATGAGAGAAAGTTGATGGCAGAGAAATGGCTTCATCAGACGAAGAAATTCACTCACACCGCTTGATCGCCTCAGTTACTACGTAAAATAATTCTTAAAACCAACAACGTAATTTATGAATTCCCGAGGAATGCGTCATGGTAAAACCAAACAAAACAAATAACGTTCATGTTAACTTTATGCACGGACATTTTACGTGACATTTGGTTTTTTTCCCTAAAGTACGGTTGCGTAAAACGCCGCCCCCCAAGCTACTTTTCAGAGGGGCTATTTACTGTATTAGGTTCTCTAATTTTATTTATGATACTACCACTGTCAGCAAGCAATTTGAGGCAGCCTTACCAAATGCTTTGTGTACTCCGCTTTGCTCTGTATCTCAGGAGACCATAAGGAATCAGCGTTCCCTAACACCAACAGACCATTCTGTCGCAGAAGCAAAAATCACGTGAGTACACAACCAACGGCCAGAGTAGGGTGAGGCGTCGCTTGAAGAAGATCATACACAGGCGAGCGATGCGCGCAGAAGAGACTACAGTTCAGCCAGCGCATGCGCACTAAGTCAATACCGCGCTCATGCGCAGAAAGAGATACTACGAACGTGCTACAAGCTTTTCATCATTTAAATTTACGTGTGTGACTTTCGATTTGTATACTGAGGAAAGTTGACGTTTGATTTCACTACATCTTTTGCTTTATTTCAGCATGCCGCAAAGAAGAAACAGGCAATAATCGGTGAGAATGTATGATCATAAGAATTAAGCCATTATTTCCGGCTAGGAGAAACGGACTCCTACATTAGTGTTTCACTTCAGCGGAATCCCTTCTGTGTCATCGACATCAGCTTGTCAAAACAAGCCACATCCTTTCTCACGAAGTTCTGAAGTTCCTGACGATCTTCGGGTGTCAGCTCATCCATTTATTGGGGCTATATGCCCCTGCTGCCTTCTTCCCAACTGGGGTCGAGCCCAACTACGTCTGGCTTTTCGTCGTCGTCATGCCCCTCTGTTAATGGTCACGACTACTATCAATGCAATACCTGCAAAAAATGACTGCGTCCTCTATGTGCAAAAACAAAATGCAGTATAAACATAAATCTGGATATAAGTATCCTTGGGCAAGCAAGTGTCATGATGTAAACCGATAAAGTCACAATGGTTAGCACATTGGACTCACATTCAGGAGGACGGTTCAAACACGCGTCCGGCCATCCCGGTTTTGGTTTTCCGTGATTTCCTTAAATCGCTTCAGGCAAATGCGTTTCTTTTGAAAAGGGCACGGCCGATTTCCTTCCCCATCCTTCCCTGATTCAATGGGACCGATGACCTCGCTGTTTGGTCCCCTCCCCCACCGATCGAAAAAGTCACATTTACACCGGAGAGAATACAAGCGAACGTGTAACAGTGAACAGTAATTCTTTCCGGTTTAAACACTGTAGTTGAATCTGAATTAGTTGATCCCTGACAGTTGCAGTGGGCTGGCGAGGAAGCTTCGCGGGCCTACTGAGGTAGGCCAATAACGCAGTGAATTTTGTAAAGTCTCTAAGGCAACGCCACAGTGTTGTCGCAGCCTTGACGGCTCCTATTGTAAGCCTGTAGCCGTTGGCGCTTCGCAGTTCAAAGCTCGCAACAGCGCTGCGAGCTGTCGGGGATTCTAAAGCAATCCGCTGTCCTATTCGGGCCGGATGATGCTGTGCGAAACGTTTTCCTAGGCGAGGAACGTTCGCGTCAGAACTTAAAAAACGAAAGTGGTGTTTTTCGTAATTTGGCAGCTGTGTATGATAAAGTGATGCGAGAACTACCTTCTGAAACCGTTTTTTTTCTTAATTAAATGAAAACTGTGCGCTATTGAAAAAGAGAAATATTTTGACTTTTAAGAAAAGTTGATTTTTCACACTACTCAATATTTATCATTCCATATCATTCCAGTAGAGGGAGACCAAGAGATGAATACACTAAGCAGATTCAGAAGGATGTAGGTTGCGGTAGGTACCGGGAGATGAAGAAGCTTCCACAGGATAGAGTAGCATGGAGAGCTGCATCAAACCAGTCTCAGGATGAAGACCACAACAACAACATCTCATTAACCATTATTCGAACAACAACATAATTTTACAACTGCCTTCAGTAGTATACGTCACTAATGTCTGCAAACTTTCTGGCCAATTGAGTGAGTAATATAGAAGTAACAGATCAAAGTTTTCTGTTTGACGCACGGAGCTTTTACGAAAGTAACGTCCGAAATTTAGTAAGCGACAAACTTTTACGTTTTTCGTGGGGGGGTGAAAGCGAGAAAAAGTTTCGGAAACTTTTGAATTTATTTTTACAGTTTGTTTGAAGTTGGTGGATGCTACAATTTCTCCTCGATGATAACAGTATTACGTGGTTCATTACCGCGGTGTGAGCTGCTGCGCTCTGCATGAACATTTTGCTAGGCACGGGTCAGCACGGGAAGACAGCAGTGAGGCAACCAAAGCCTCAGATGCCAAGTGATCATGTAAAGAGCTGTTAATTTTGGAAGTTAGGGAAGAGGAGGATGGCTGTACATTATTGAGAAAAGTAATGAAAAAGGGCAATGCAGTCAGACAAATGCTCTATCATAATGAAGATGGAGCATATAACATTTTAGTAACTAGACATTTGCTCGACGACGCGGATAAGCGTAAGACATTTCTTTCTGGCCCATGTCCAACCCGTTTCATTATATTCTTTTGGTAACTGAAGACAAACTGAAAAGCAATCACTGAACCGAGTGGCGAAACCAATTACACCAGCAGAATTACTCGCAGTTACGGGTAAATTTCTCATTGACAAGTAATGTTATTGTAAATTGTCAGACGACGTGACGAATTGTCGATTGTTCTATGTACTGTTGGCCATTTTTCCCATAGAATTAATGCTGATTTGCCGAACTTCTGCTACGTGCAACACAAGTGTTGACGTTATTGGATCATATTGGATTACTTTCTTTTCAGACTAATTAAAATGTATATATGTGTAGTTTTTACTATTTCCCAAGGCATGGAATGGGGCTGAGAATGGGACAAAAATATTGATTCTGTAGAGTAAATGGAATATATTGCGGCAGGAAGAAAGAAATTAAACTATGTGACGTAAAACGGGAAGCATTTTTCACTTATTGTAGGTTTCGAAGTCTGCAGTAGCGACATTATTGTAGTAGTACAGCAAGATGACCATTTGCTGCTGCAGTTTTCGTACCGAAATACGAGTTGTTGACATATCCTTGATCTCTTCGATTTATGGATTCCAAGCCCAAACAATGCTGCAAATTTGTTTTTAGGCTTCGCAAATAAGGTCGGCTTTAAATTTTATGCCTGTTGCTGCCATGGATTTGAAGAAAAAAATCATTTCGTCCTCAATTTCAGGATCCACTAGCTTGTCGATAAATTTCGATCAAGTCTGTCAGTCCTCCCGCCTTTCTTTAACGAGTTCCTGTTGTTTTTTCTGCAGGTCCATGGAAGATCGTTAGAAGATTGTCAGGTTCTCCTCCAAACAAGAAAACTTCGACAAAAGACTCCACCTGGAGAACGCAAGCGTTTCCTGCAGGTAGAGCCCGCAGTGTCACTGAGTTGTCCGCACTCTGGGAAAACGGCCTGCATTGTGCGAGTGGGGAGCCCATTTTACGCAGCGCGTTGTGGGAAATTCCCGCAGCTAGGAAAACGCAGCGTTATACAGTCTCGACTAACAGGCCCGCAACCGCAAACAACACTCCGTCTTGCGCGTTTCTGCTGGTTGTCGGTTCTGTTCCACTGGTTGTTGGTTTTTTGCAAACTATCAAAGGACATTCAGGTCTTTCCGCTACGGCGCTAGAAGCACACAAGGGTGTCGCGTACTATCTTTTCTACTTTTATTGTTGTTGTTGACATGAGTTGTGTGAGTGATGGTAGGGTCAAAAGAGATTATAAGTTGTTGATAGAAGAATATAGATTATCACACATGCTTGTATCCAACCGTTCCACAGCACAAATGCCGAAGAAAAAAAAAACCTGTAATCGGTGGAAAATTGCCAGTGCACTCAAAGGACGTGAGAAAGATGATTAATTCATAACAGGCTTGCATCAGGCGGAAATGGAGTAAATAAGCGCAAATTTCGTAATTCTTTCTATTAAAAAAAAGTAAACAAGTGCGAATATGCATCTAATATGCTGATGAAAATTAAAAATATACGAAAGATATTATCATTCCCATTGCTTATGTTCGATGTATCTGTAATTATAGGGAGTGGTAAAAATATTGAAATACCAATAACACAACATATTACCATGCCCAACACGGTATAGGAAGACTGTTAGCATTCAAAACAGCTTTCAGTTATCTTGGAATGGATAAGTACAGGTCCTGTATGATTTTGAAGGAATTCGTATACCATTCTTCTTGCAAAACAATTTCAAGTTCAGGTAAGGATGATAGAGGGGAATAGGGATCACGCATTCTTCTCTCCAAAACAGACCACAAAAGCTCAATAAAACGGCCGAGAGAGGTGGTGCAGTGGTTAACACACTGGACTCGTATTCGGGAGGACGACGGTTCAAACTCGCGTCCGGCCATCCAAATTTAGGTTCCCCGTGATTTCCCTAAATCGCTCCAGGCAAATGCTGGGATGGTTTCCGTGAAAGGGCATGGCCGATTTCCTTCCTCATCCTTGACATCAGCTTCTTCTGTGTCTCTCATGACTTCGATGTGGACGGGACGTTAAACCCAGTCTTCCTTCCTTCCTCAATAAAACTGAGATGGGGTGACTGACTGGTGGCTAGGGGAGTTGCAACAGTTGCCCTTTGTGCTCGCAGATCTAGTCCTGGGCGATGTTAGCTGTGTGAACGTAGCCCTGTCACCTTGGAAAACAGCAAACGGAGCTGACTAAGGCAGCTGGTGAGCGCATATCACACTGAGCGCTCGTCCCTAGTGCTGATGACGCTCTCTCTCTCTCATGACGTCGGAAGCTTCGTCCACGTTCACATCGACGTTACCTGCATCGTGCAGTGTGAGGACGGCTTTAGCGATTTCCAACAAACTTGACATACTTGCAAACTTTTACGAAACTTTCTCTCGTTGACACCCCTCATGTTGTTGTTGTTGTGGTCTTCAGTCCTGAGACTGGTTTGATGCAGCTCTTCATGTTACTCTATCCTGTGCAAGTTTCTTCATCTCCCAGAAGCTACTGCAACCTACATCCTTCTGAATTTGCTTAGTATATTCATCTCTTGGTCTCCTTCTACGATTTTTACCCTCCATGCTGCCCTCCAATGCTAAATTTGTGATTCCTTGATGCCTCAGAACATGTCCTACCAACCGGTCCCTTCTTCTTGTCAAGTTGTGCCACAAACTCCTCTTCTCCCCAATTCTATTCAATACCTCCTCATTATTAATGTGATCTACCCATCTAATCTTCAGCATTCGTCTGTAGCACCACATTTCGAAAGATTCTATTCTCCTCTTGTCCACTTAAATCTATACTCGATGTTAACAAATTTCTCTTCTTCAGAAACGCTTTCCTTGCCATTGCCAGTCTACGTTTTATATCCTCTCTGCTTCGACCATCATCAGTTATTTTGCTCCCCAAATAGCAAAACTCCTTTACTACTTTAAGTGTCTCATTTCCTAATCTAATTCCCTCAGCATCACCCGACTTAATTCGACTACATTCCATTATCCTCGATTTGCTTTTGTTGATGTTCATCTTATATCCTCCTTTCGAGACACTGTCCATTCCGTTCAACTGCTCTTCCAAGTCCTTTGCTGTCTCTGACAGAATTAGAATGTCATCGGCGAACCTCAAAGTTTTTATTTCTTCTCCATGGATTTTAATACCTATTCCGAATTTTTCTTTTGTTTCCTTTGCTGCTTGTTCAACATACCGATTGAATAACATCGGAGAGAGGCTACAACCCTGTCTCACTCCCTTCCCAACCACTGCATCTCTTTCATGCCACTCGACTCTTATAACTGCCATCTGGTTTCTGTACAAATTGTAAATAGCCTTTCGCTCCCTGTATTTTACCCCTGCCACCTTTAGAATTTGAAAAAGAGTATTCCAGTCAACATTGTCAAATGCTTTCTCCAAGTCTACAAATGCTAGAAATGTAGGTTTGCCTTTCCTTAATCTTTCTTCTAAGATAAGTCGTAAGGTCAGTATTGACTCATGATGAAAGGAGATAAGGTTGTCGCTTACTAGATTTTCGCTGTTGATGCAGTAAAACGCCTCATCAAGCATGACGTTTCAATGTATTACATTTTTAGTACCAACTCTTTTCCCAAAACAGTTCGGAGACAATATCCACATATACCACTGAATGTAGCTGCAAAATGATATTATTGTACGAAACATATTTCAGGAGATATGACGTCATAAACATTTAGCTGCGTGAAAAAATATCTCTTGCTTAAAACGACGCACAGATTACCAGACTATATTCATACAGTGTTTGATAATAATGGCACTATGTGGCTTTCAACAAACTTCAAGCATAATTTCACACCTTTACTAAACTTTTCTCTCCTACATGCTTAAATTCAAGTATTTAACACATTAACTCATTTGTAATGTAATCAGACGTTTGAATCTGTTTCATACATGGGAGTTCGATTCATGAGTCGGGTGTTTACTGGTTGCTCGTGAATGGGCATTCGCTTGCTCGTTCTGTTTAAGGGTCTTTGTAGGTGCGTTGTGTAATACGCACAATACGTTCGCGGTCGACTGCCGCAGTTAGCATCCCCATAATACTTATTTATGTATGTACTGGTGACATAAAGATTGTCTGATATAAGCTTAAGAAACTCAAATTAGAAGCGAAACGCCGCAAATGATTGTGGCACACGTCACATAATAATTAAGCAACAAATACATAAGAATTGAAGTATTCAGCAACTGTTGTAAAAAAAAAAAAATTGTCCTTCACTTTGCTGGTCATAGTATTACACCTCGTTCTGCTGTATTTTTTAACGCTTTCATCAAAGAAGTTTTAATTTCAGCCTCTGGTCGCAGAAGCAGTAGTGGTTTAGATTTATAAACAAAGTTGTCATAAGATGATCAGAATACCATTACATTGCACAGTAACTCGTTTGATAAGTTACTACGTAAAGTATTCAAATCATCTGATGATGACTTGATAATAAGTTGAAATTGTTAAAGTTACGACTTGTGTGACCTGAGGCTGAAATTTATATAAAAAAAAGATTTCAATAGGGTCACTGCGTTTCCCTGTGGCAGTACGCTTAGTGTGCATAAAGAAGCAAGTGCTCCATTCCTTGCAGTGGCCACTGCTGTACTATTCACATGACGTGTCCCACAAACATCTGCAGTCATTAAACTTCTTCAGGCATCTTGGCATCAACACGTCATCAGACTCACACTGTAATGTTAACCACATTTGAACAAGTTTTCTTCTGCAAGGTATCACCCCATTTACATGGGGCTCCCAAAACCAGATTTCGTAGACCAAGTTCTCAATATTTCTTCTTGGTGGTCATGTAAACACTTCAAAATCGATCCTGAAAACCCACTTCTAGTTGCCAGTTTTCCAATTCCGCAATCAATATTCGCTCCCATGTAAGCACATCCAGCTTTTGAAACATGCTAGTGTTGTCAGGTTTTGTCTTGTTTTTAAAAATTTTCTGTTAGTATGGAGAGAGTGACTTTTGTACAGTGAAGGATAAGTAGAAATATTAAACTAACACTGTTTACATCTCATCTAATTGAAGAGAAATAGTGACTGTGCTGACTAAATCAGAAACTGTAACAGCTGTTTTCCAGGGGCCATACTTAACTCTGCTACCAAATCCACTTCAGACCTTAACATGTAAACAGGACACCGAAAAATAGTTTTCGAAATTTGGTTTTTATCTTTCAGAAGATGTCGAATGTAAACGTAGCAAATGATGGCAGACAGAACTTTGTCGAGCAGATGGCACACTAGCGCTATAGTGCGGGCAAAATACTATGGCTGCTAGATGCGCCATCTCCTGGGGAAGTGTTGGTGGGGGGAGGGGGGGGGGTCGCTCGGTATGCTGTAGGGGAAATACCAAGCGCTGGAGGGGAAGTGCTGTTCTAAACAGAAGCGTAGGAAATATTAACCGGGGGCCCTCCACACCCACACTTGCATGGTGACCATTCAGAAAGGTCTGTCACTTCTTCTTTGGTTAGTATCTAAAAAGAATTCCCCTGAAAATGCAGTGATTTACTTTCAACTGGTTTGTTAACCATTTATAACTTTCAGAGAAGAGTTGCGAGTGCAGAATTTTGAGTAAAACCTACACATTTCTCTGTTTGCCTTTTTAACATTTACCTCATTTGCCAAAACTCAGCTGAGTTTACACAGTCTTACCTCTCTAACATGTTACACAGATGGAATTGATAGAGAATTCTGAAACAGTTGTTTATTAAATGAGGAATTAAGTTAAAATGGCTCTGAGCACTTAACTACTCAGGTCATCAGTCCCCTAGAACTTAGAATCAACATCTTATGAAAAAGCACCCCCCCCCCCCCCCCCCCCCCCCATGAACCATGGACCTTGCCGTTGGTGGGGAGGCTTGCGTGCCTCAGCGATACAGATAGCCGTACCGTAGGTGCAACCACAACGGAGGGGTATCTGTTGAGAGGCCAGACAAACGTGTGGTTCCTGAAGAGGGGCAGCAGCCTTTTCAGTAGTTGCAAGGGCAACAGTCTGGATGATTGACTGATCTGGCCTTGTAACAATAACCAAAACGGCCTTGCTGTGCTGGTACTGTGAACGGCTGAAAGCAAGGGGAAACTACAGCCGTAATTTTTCCCGAGGGCATGCAGCTTTACTGTATGATTACATGATGATGGCGTCCTCTTGGGTAAAATATTCCGGAGGTAAAATAGTCCCCCATTCGGATCTCCGGGCGGGGACTACTCAAGAGGATGTCGTTATCAGGAAAAAGAAAACTGGCGTTCTACGGATCGGAGCGTGGAATGTCAGATCCCTTAATCGGGCAGGTAGGTTAGAAAATTTAAAAAGGGAAATGGATAGGTTGAAGTTAGATATAGTGGGAATTAGTGAAGTTCGGTGGCAGGAGGAACAAGACTTCTGGTCAGGTGACTACAGGATTATAAACACAAAATCAAATAGGGGTAATGCAGGAGTAGGTTTAATAATGAATAGGAAAATAGGCATGCGGGTAAGCTACTACAAACAGCATAGTGAACGCATTATTGTGGCCAAGATAGATACGAAGCCCACGCCTACTACAGTAGTACAAGTTTATATGCCAACTAGCTCTGCAGATAACGAAGAAATTGAAGAAATGTATGATGAAATAAAAGAAATTATTCAGATTGTGAAGGGAGACGAAAATTTAATAGTCATGGGTGACTGGAATTCGAGTGTAGGAAATGGGAGAGAAGGAAACATAGTAGGTGAATATGGATTGGGGGACAGAAATGAAAGAGGAAGCCGCCTGGTCGAATTTTGCACAGAGCACAACATAATCATAACTAACACTTGGTTTGAGAATCATGAAAGAAGGTTGTATACATGGAAGAACCCTGGAGATACTAAAAGGTATCAGATAGATTATATAATGGTAAGACAGAGATTTAGGAACCAGGTTTTAAATTGTAAGACATTTCCAGGGGCAGATGTGGACTCTGACCACAATCTATTGGTTATGACCTGTAGATTAAAACTGAAGAAACTGCAAAAAGGTGGGAATTTAAGGAGATGGGACCTGGATAAACTAAAAGAACCAGAGGTTGTACAGAGATTCAGGGAGAGCATAAGGGAGCAATTGACAGGGATGGGGGAAATAAATATAGTAGAAGAAGAATGGGTAGCTTTGAGGGATGAAGTAGTGAAGGCAGCAGAGGATCAAGTAGGTAAAAAGACGAGGGCTAGTAGAAATCCTTGGGTAACAGAAGAAATATTGAATTTACTTGATGAAAGGAGAAAATATAAAAATGCAGTAAGTGAAACAGGTAAATAGGAATACAAACGTCTCAAAAATGAGATCGACAGGAAGTGCAAAATGGCTAAGCAGGGATGGCTAGAAGACAAATGTAAGGATGTAGAGGCCTATCTCACTAGGGGTAAGATAGATACCGCCTATAGGAAAATTAAAGAGACCTTTGGAGATAAGAGAACGACTTGTATGAATATCAAGAGCTCAGATGGCAACCCAGTTCTAAGCAAAGAAGGGAAAGCAGAAAGGTGGAAGGAGTATATAGAGGGTTTATACAAGGGCGATGTACTTGAGGACAATATTATGGAAATGGAAGAGGATGTAGATGAAGATGAAATGGGAGATATGATACTGCGTGAAGAGTTTGACAGAGCACTGAAAGACGTGAGTCGAAACAAGGCCCCCGGAGTAGACAATATTCCATTGGAACTACTGACGGCCGTGGGAGAGCCAGTCCTGACAAAACTCTACCATCTGGTGAGCAAGATGTATGAGACAGGCAAAATACCCACAGACTTCAAGAAGAATATAATAATTCCAATCCCAAAGAAAGCAGGTGTTGACAGATGTGAAAATTACCGAACTATCAGCTTAATAAGTCACAGCTGCAAAATACTAACACGAATTCTTTACAGACGAATGGAAAAACTAGTAGAAGCCAACCTCGGGGAAGATCAGTTTGGATTCCGTAGAAACACTGGAACACGTGAGGCAATACTGACCTTACGACTTATCTTAGAAGAAAGATTAAGGAAAGGCAAACCTACGTTTCTAGCATTTGTAGACTTAGAGAAAGCTTTTGACAATGTTGACTGGAATACTCTCTTTAAAATTCTAAAGGTGGCAGGGGTAAAATACAGGGAGCGAAAGGCTATTTACAATTTGTACAGAAACCAGATGGCAGTTATAAGAGTCGAGGGACATGAAAGGGAAGCAGTGGTTGGGAAGGGAGTAAGACAGGGTTGTAGCCTCTCCCCGATGTTGTTCAATCTGTATATTGAGCAAGCAGTAAAGGAAACAAAAGAAAAATTCGGAGTAGGTATTAAAATTCATGGAGAAGAAATAAAAACTTTGAGGTTCGCCGATGACATTGTAATTCTGTCAGAGACAGCAAAGGACTTGGAAGAGCAGTTGAATGGAATGGACAGTGTCTTGAAAGGAGGATATAAGATGAACATCAACAAAAGCAAAACAAGGATAATGGAATGTAGTCTAATTAAGTCGGGTGATGCTGAGGGAATTAGATTAGGAAAGGAGGCACTTAAAGTAGTAAAGGAGTTTTGCTATTTGGGGAGCAAAATAACTGATGATGGTCGAAGTAGAGAGGATATAAAATGTAGGCTGGCAATGGCAAGGAAAGCGTTTCTGAAGAAGAGAAATTTGTTAACATCCAGTATTGATTTAAGTGTCAGGAAGTCATTTCTGAAAGTATTCGTATGGAGTGTAGCCATGTATGGAAGTGAAACATGGACGATAAATAGTTTGGACAAGAAGAGAATAGATGCTTTCGAAATGTGGTGCTACAGAAGAATGCTGAAGATTAGATGGGTAGATCACATAACTAATGAGGAAGTATTGAATAGGATTGGGGAGAAGAGAAGTTTGTGGCACAACTTGACCAGAAGAAGGGATCGGTTGGTAGGACATGTTCTGAGGCATCAAGGGATCACCAATTTAGTATTGGAGGGCAGCGTGGAGGGTAAAAATCGTAGAGGGAGACCAAGAGATGAATACACTAAGCAGATTCAGAAGGATGTAGGTTGCAGTAGGTACTGGGAGATGAAAAAGCTTGCACAGGATAGAGTAGCATGGAGAGCTGCATCAAACCAGTCTCAGGACTGAAGACCACAACAACAACAACATGAAAAAGCACTTCCTTGGTACAAAATAAAGATGTAATGACTTCACTTGTATTGTTCCAAAACCCACAGTATTTCTCGTTTCACCAGCTATCAAAGGCCATTAAAAATTATATTCTTTCATCGTCAAAGTCTATAGTTAGTTGAATAACGTGGTAGATACTGAAGTTTTGCATAATAACCATGTGCCAGGATACTCTCCTCTTTGTGTGCTATCATTTTCCAATATCTCATTTCAATTTCCCAAACCGCTTATGAAATGTGAGAAATGTTGTGGATATTTCATTCTGGCCTAATCACTGGCGTGTTTCGATCTCAGATGAGTGCGCTACAGCAGATCGATTTTCTCGAGATTGCTGACAATACGTTAGCTAAATCTTACATGCAACAATGTATTATGCAATATGCATAGCGATCCTATTTTTCATTGCAAACTTTTTAGAATTTCGTGCACTGTCTTATTTGCGCGTAAATATCAAATAACTACGACCGTTAACGAAATGATAGGCGCATCATAATGAACCTGACATATAAAACTACAAATAAAGCAAAAATTAATTTTTTTTTACCGAATAGTTTCTGTAAAATCTTTTGAGGAAGATTGTAGGGCGTATTGTGCCTATATTCTGTCATCGCCGATTGGCTCAAAAGGTGGCAATCGCTTGCCGGCCTCCCCTTCTGAACAAATGAATGAAAGCGCTCAACTCTTTGGACGAATACTAGTCACTGCGCGTCGGCCACCGTATCCAGTGCGACCTATAGATGAAGCTCTATTTGTTTGGTGATCTTGTGAGGGTATCGACTCTCGAGTGTTGAGAGCCAGTTGACAGCACAAGCCCTACTAGCAGTATCGATGTGTCGGTTGTACACCGAATTTCAGAAACAATTTTTTGCTGTCATGTTTACACATTTATGTCTTAAGTGGATTTGCTAGCCCACTTAAATATAGTGCTTTATAAACAGCTCTTACAGTTTCTGATTTAGTCAGCACAATCACTGTTTCCCTTCAATTTGACAAAGCATAAAACAGCTTCAGTCTAATATTTCAACTTATGCTTCACTGTACAAGAAGCCACTCTGTCCAAATTAGCCAAAAATTTTTAAGAACAAGACAAAACATGACAACCCAAGTGTGTTTCAAAACTTGTTGCGTTTACATGGGTGTGAAAACCAACTGCATAATTAGAAAACCGGCAACTACAAGCGGATTTCCATAATCGATTTGGAAGTGTTTACGTGACCACCCAGAAGTGGTATTGGAAATTCGGTGTACGAAATCCGGTCTTGGGAACTTATGGAGACGGGGTGAGGTTGTTGGGTAGGCCGATAAATCGGAGCATGTATACTGTACTTTAAACAATAAATTTTATATATCTTGACGTTCTTCTTCTTTACAACTGTGAAATAAATCTATGGCTGGCTGGCTATCAGTTTATCTGTGCGGATATAACAACTTGGAGAAATGGAATTAGAACCTTGACATATTCACACTTCTGTGTTATTTCAATAGAAATACAAATTATTCGTAAGCTGGGTGATTTAGTACTTTCGTCGGCCGAGTTGGTGGCCACTTACATATAAATCATAGAGCCACGTTCTACCTCTGTGCCAACAATCCTTATTTCCACAGATGCAAGAACACTGGCGTCCAGAACTTTTAAACGTATGAAAGTAATTATTTATTCTTTTGGTAATGCCAATACCGCATGATCATTCTGTTCATACACTACAGGCAAAATGCAGCTTCGCACTTTTTGTGTGGCATGTTGGGAGTGTACGCCTATCATATGAACAGTGTCGTGTCTGGGAAATTCGACTAATTGGAAATAAATAGGTTTTAATAAATCTCGATTAAAATTCACTAAATGACGACGTGTGTAGGTAGATCCATTTGTATTATTTAAAAAAAAAAACCGTTGCAAGCACGCTTAGACACTCTCCTGTACACATATTTTGCAGCTTTTTTACTGATAAGAAAGAAGATTCACCATGCCGCCATCCCATCCGTCACACAGTTGTGGCACAGGCAAGCATATTTCGATAATGCAGAATACTGACCTCCGTATGTTTGCACCTTTATTGCACTTTTATTGCATTTCAAAAACGCTTGTGTGTTTATAAGGAAACAAAAATCGATTGTTGAAGTGGAAAACCGGGAGTTCCAGAATCGATTTTGGAGTGTTTACATGACCAACCACAAACTGTATAGAGCGCGAAAAGTGCCGTGGCCACTAGATGCGCAGTCGGCTGGAGAAGTCTGAGGAGAGCGGAAGTGGGGGAGGGTGTCAAATGGTTCAAATGGCTCCGAGCACTATGGGACTTAACTTCTGAGGTCATCAGTCCCCTAGAATTTAGAACTACTTGAACATAACTAACCTAAGGACATCACACACATCCATGCCGACAGGATTCGAACCTGCGACCGTAGCGGTCGCGCGGTTCCAGACTGTGGCGCCCAGAACCGCTCGGCTTCCAGGCCGGCGGGGGAGGGTGTCGCTCAGAGCGCTGCAGGGGAAATGCCGTCATAAACTTAAGCATACACTCACACTTTTTGTAAATATCAAGTGGGGTCCTCCACGCCCTCGCTTGCATGGGACCATTTAAAAAAATCTACTGTCACCCCAGGTCCGGTTAGTACCCAGAAAGAATTCCGACGAAAATGTAACGATTTATTTTCGCCTGGCTTGTTAACCATTTGTAACTTTCAGAGAAGCGTCATGAGTGGCGAATTTTGAGTAAAAGCTACACATTTCTCTAGCTACCATGTCAAAATTTGCTTCTTTTGCCGATACACACCTCACTAACATGTGCATACAAAACTGTGTGAGAAATCTGAACCAGTGGTTTATTATGTTTATTAAGTGAGGAACCGAGGAAAAGTAAAGTCAGTAGCTTATGAGGAAGCACATCCTCTTCACACATGTTGTTCCAAAACCCATAGCATTCCTTGTTTCATCACCCATCAATGGCACTTAAAAAATTACATTCTATCACCGAAAAAGTCTGTACTTATTGGGATAACACGGTAGATAATGAAGTTTTACGTAATAACCATATGGTAAAATGCTCTCCTCTTTGTGTGCTATCATTTGTCAAAATCTCATTTCGATACCTGAAACTGTTTATGAAACACGAGGAATGTTGTGGATATTTCGCTCTGGCTTTATCGCTGGTGTGGCACGCTCGCAAATGTGTGTGCTACATCGGATCACCCCCCCATGAACCATGGACCTTGCCGTTGGTGGGGAGGCTTGCGTGCCTCAGCGATACAGATGGCCGTACCGTAGGTTCAACCACAACGGAGGGGTATCTGTTGAGAGGCCAGACAAACATGTGGTTCCTGAAGAGGGGCAGCAGCCTTTTCAGTAGTTTCAGGGGCAACAGTCTGGATGATTGACTGATCTGGCCTTGTAACATTAACCAAAACGGCCTTGCTGTGCTGGTACTGTGAACGGCTGAAAGCAAGGGGAAACTACGGCCATAATTTTTCCCGAGGACATGCAGCTTTACTGTATGATTAAATGATGATGGCGTCCTCTTGGGTAAAATATTCCGGAGGTAAAATAGTCCCCCATTCGGATCTCCGGGCGGGGACTACTCAAGAGGACGTCGTTATCAGGAGAAAGAAAACTGGCGTTCTACGGATCGGAGCGTGGAATGTCAGATCCCTTAATCGGGCAGGTAGGTTAGAAAATTTAAAAAGGGAAATGGATAGGTTAAAGTTAGATATAGTGGGAATTAGTGAAGTTCGGTGGCAGGAGGAACAAGACTTTTGGTCAGGTGATTACAGGGTTACAAATACAAAATCAAATAGGGGTAATGCAGGAGTAGGTTTAATAATGAATAAAAAAATAGGAGTGCGGGTTAGCTACTACAAACAGCATAGTGAACGCATTATTGTGGCCAAGATAGACACAAAGCCCATGCCTACTACAGTAGTACAAGTTTATATGCCAACTAGCTCTGCAGATGATGAAGAAATTAATGAAATGTATCACGAGATAAAAGAAATTATTCAGGCAGTGAAGGGAGACGAAAATTTAATAGTCATGGGTGACTGGAATTCGTCAGTTGGAAAAGGGAGAGAAGGAAACATAGTAGGTGAATATGGATTGGGGGACAGAAATGAAAGAGGAAGCCGCCTTGTAGAATTTTGCACAGAGCATAACTTAATCATAGCTAACACTTGGTTCAAGAATCATAAAAGAAGGTTGTATACCTGGAAGAATCCTGGAGATACTAAAAGGTATCAGATAGATTATACAATGGTGAGACAGAGATTTAGGAACCAGGTTTTAAATTGTAAGACATTTCCAGGGGCAGATGTGGATTCTGACCACAATCTATTGGTTATGAGCTGTAGATTAAAACTGAAGAAACTGGAAAAAGGTGGGAATTTAAGGAGATGGGACCTGGATAAACTGGAAGAACCAGAGGTTGTAGAAAGTTTCAGGGAGAGCATAAGGGAACAATTGACAGGAATGGGGGAAAGAAATACAGTAGAAGAAGAATGGGTAGCTCTGAGGGATGAAGTAGTGAAGGCAGCAGAGGATCAAGTAGGTAAAAAGACGAGGACTAATAGAAATCCTTGGGTAACAGAAGATATATTGAATTTAATTGATGAAAGGAGAAAATATAAAAATGCAGTAAATGAAGCAGGCAAAAAGGAATACAAACGTCTCAAAAATGAGATCGACAGGAAGTGCAAAATGGCTAAGCAGGGATGGCTAGAGGACAAATGTAAGGATGTCGAGGCTTGTCTCACTAGGGGTAAGATAGATACTGCCTACAGGAAAATTAGAGGGACCTTTGGAGAGAAGAGAACCACTTGTATGAATATCAAGAGCTCAGATGGCAACCCAGTTCTAAGCAAAGAAGGGAAGGCAGAAAGGTGGAAGGAGTATATAGAGGGTTTATACAAGGGCGATGTACTTGAGGACAATATTATGGAAATGGAAGAGGATGTAGATGAAGATGAAATGGGAGATAAGATACTGCGTGAAGAGTTTGACAGAGCACTGAAAGACCTGAGGCGAAACAAGGCCCCGGGAGTAGACAACATTCCATTAGAAATACTGATGGCCTTGGGAGAGCCAGTCATGACAAAACTCTACCATCTGGTGAGCAAGATGTATGAGACAGGCGAAATACCCACAGACTTCAAGAAGAATATAATAATTCCAATCCCAAAGAAAGCCAGTGTTGACAGATGTGAAAATTACCGAACTATCTGTTTAATAAGTCACAGCTGCAAAATACTAACGCGAATTCTTTACAGACGAATGGAAAAACTGGAAGAAGCGGACCTCGGGGAAGATCAGTTTGGATTCCGTAGAAATGTTGGAACACGTGAGGCAATACTAACCTTACGACTTATCTTAGAAGAAAGATTAAGAAAAGGCAAACCTACGTTTCTAGCATTTGTAGACTTAGAGAAAGCTTTTGACAACGTTAACTGGAATACTCTCTTTCAAATTCTGAAGGTGGCAGGGGTAAAATACAGGGAGCGAAGGGCTATTTACAATTTGTACAGAAACCAGACGGCAGTTATAAGAGTCGAGGGGCATGAAAGGGAGGCAGTGGTTGGGAAAGGAGTGAGACAGGGTTGTAGCCTATCCCCGATGTTATTCAATCTGTATATAGAGCAAGCAGTAAAGGAAACAAAAGAAAAATTCGGAGTAGGTATTAAAATTCATGGAGAAGAAGTAAAAACTTTGAGGTTCGCCGATGACATTGTAATTCTGTCAGAGACAGCAAAGGACTTGGAAGAGCAGTTGAACGGAATGGACAGTGTCTTGAAAGGAGGATATAAGACGAACATCAACAAAAGCAAAACGAGGATAATGGAATGTAGTCAAATTAAATCGGGTGATGCTGAGGGGATTAGATTAGGAAATGAGACACTTAAAGTAGTAAAAGAGTTTTGCTATTTAGGGAGTAAAATAACTGATGATGGTCGAAGTAGAGAGGATATAAAATGTAGACTGGCAATGGCAAGGAAATCGTTTCTGAAGAAGAGAAATTTGTTAACATCGAGTATAGATTTAAGTGTCAGGAAGTCGTTTCTGAAACTATTTGTATGGAGTGTAGCCATGTATGGAAGTGAAACATGGACGATAACCAGTTTGGACAAGAAGAGAATAGAAGCTTTCGAAATGTGGTGCTACAGAAGAATGCTGAAGATAAGGTGGGTAGATCACGTAACTAATGAGGAGGTATTGAATAGGATTGGGGAGAAGAGAAGTTTGTGGCACAACTTGACTAGAAGAAGGGATCGGTTGGTAGGACATGTTTTGAGGCATCAAGGGATCACAAATTTAGCATTGGAGGGCAGCGTGGAGGGTAAAAATCGTAGAGGGAGACCAAGAGATGAATACACTAAACAGATTCAGAAGGATGTAGGTTGCAGTAGGTACTGGGAGATGAAGAAGCTTGCACAGGATAGAGTAGCATGGAGAGCTGCATCAAACCAGTCTCAGGACTGAAGACCACAACAACAACAACATCGGATCAATTTTTTTGAGATTGGTGACGGATGGAAACCTCTACCCAAGTGAAAAGAAAAAAAATCAATATGTTAGCTAAATTTCATACGCAGTAATATGTTATGTAATATGCACCAAACACAAAATCATAGCGGCCTCTATTTTTCATTGCACACTTTTCCGAATTTTGTGCAGTGGCTTACTTTCAGATAAACATCACAATAACTAAGACCATTAACGAAATGAGGGGCACATTATTATGAACTTGAAATATAAAGCTGTAAGTAAGGCAAAAAATTAATTTTTTTTGTCGAATAGTTTCTGTAACATCGTCTGAGAAAGATTGCAGTGTGCGCGCCTCGATTCTGCCATCGCTGACTCCGAAAGGTGAAAAAAACATACAGGCCTCCCCTTGAGAATAAACGAATGAACTCGCCCAAGCGCTTTGGATGAAAACTGGCCAGTGCGCATCGCTCACCGTATGCTGCGCGAGCTTTGTCGTGAAATCTGTTTATGGCCACCATGTAAACGTAGTGACTTTATTCTGAGAGAGACATACTCATTTTGCAAATGGTAAACCAAACGTTACGTGAGTTTCCAGGTAACATTGTTGGCAAACGCTATGACGTTGACAATTGTTAAAAAAAGTTGACTGCCCGATGCAGGTAAGTGCTTGTTACGAAAGTCATGGATTTCCAGCAACCGTCAATGTACTCTAGTTCTATACTGAAGTAGGTAGTATTTGGGCAGTGTTGCGATGTTGAAATAAGTGATGAATTAATTTCAACATTGCAGCAAACCTAAAACTCTTGAGTCTGGAATTCATTTAAGCGTCGCAACACTAAACAAATAATGTATTTATAACAGTGCATACTAATAATATTTTACAGAATAAGACAAAGACGAAAATTTTACACAGTATTGTCGCTCAGAATTTTGTTTCTTAAGCACGAAACCTCGCAATCAAATGCAAAGATTCTTTTACTGTATCACGGATCCCAAAAATTTTATTCTCAATGTTTGAGAATAATTGTTGATTTCTTTTATGACCAGACAAGAACGCTAAAATACCTATTGATTTTACCCACTCTGAATTCAGGCGCAGTGGATCTGTTCAGAAAGGGATTAGTAGCGTGATATTGCCCAGCCCCCGTAATGGGCAAGTCTCCGATTACTTTGATGTATATTATGTAAATATTTGCGCATATAGTACGAATAATGTAAGGGAATCCATTACCATAAAGGATTCAATTGACGTTGAAAATGACTAAAGTATACGTTGTTGTAACGCTTACCATATGGGAAATGGAAAGTTATAAACCAGCGAAAATGAATTTAACTGCCATGTTTCGAAAAATGAGAACGTGCCTACGTAGGCATAAAATTATCTGATGATTACCTTAAGTCAATAAGTGTTTTGCGTAAATCGAAGAACATTATATCTTTAAACGAGATCATACTTTAGGCCTATCCTCAAAACGATGACGCACGTTTAAGCACTGATTTCCACCATCCACTGAGTCACGTAGAGGCAGCCGTCATGACAATTATCAAAACTAAATCGTACAGAGTTTCAACGAAACTGACGTAGTATTGCACATTTTTAATTTGAATATAAAGTTCCCCTTACCTACGAAGCAGAATGATGGGTCATCTGACGCAGAATCATTCATTTAGAATATGGTGCCAAATGAGGCATTTTGTTTCCAGCACCGAAAATATCGCGGGCAAATTAAACAATAGTCGATTAATCACGCCGACTCAGATTGATTTCAATTATTGGCTTCTTGAGCAGAGATACTTTATGTCTCAGAAGTACTATTCATGAAATTAGTTTCAAAACTTGTGGAATTTACAGGAAACGTTTACAAATCAGAGAAGGGTATAGAATACCTTATCTTAAACACGAGCTTTTATCTAACACACCTGAAATTTAGATCGTGAGCTACTTTTGTAGAAGTGTGATACCGTACTGTGGAATACGTATAATGCGACTTCCATGAAAATTTATTGGCTGTGCGGTAGTGGCTGACTTAATTTGCAAGTAGCCTACACTCGCAAGGTCAAAGGC